>NC_072473.1:78961460-79274675 GCF_027574615.1 Eptesicus fuscus | reverse complement strand
CCTAGCCTGCCCACTCTCACAGTCCGGGAGCCCTCAGGGGCAGGAGACGACCCGGCTATCAGGGGAAGGTGACGCCCCATCAGACCTCTGCTGCTGCCACTGCCGGAAGCACAAGCCTCAGCCGGCCCTGGTTACCTGAGCCTCGGGTGGCCCTGGGTGGCTGGGAAGCTTCCATCTGAGGTTTGCCTGCGCCTCGGGATGGCCCTGGGCAGCCTCCATCTGAGGCTTGCCTGTGCCTCGGGCTGGCCCTGGTCAGCTGGGCAGCTGACATCTGAGCTTGCCTGTGCCTCCACATCAGCTGGGTAGCCACCATCCAAGGCTTGCCTGTGCCTCGGGCCAGCCCTGGGCAGCTGGGGGGCTGAGGGGACTGGGGGACTCCGGAGGCAGGCACAGAGCAGCTGGGCCTGCCTGAAGGTGGGCCCAGCCTTGCCGTGTGCCTGCTGCCCCAGCAGGGTAGAAGGGACTGGCGGCGCCATCTTTGAGGGCGTGGCAGTCAATTAGTATATTCCCTCCTTATTGGCTGTGGGTGCAACCATCTTTGAGCGTGGTGCAGTCAATTAGCATATTCCCTCCTTATTGGCTGTGGACACCACCATCTTTTAGGGTGGGGCAGTCAATTAGCATATTCTCTCCTTATTGGCTGTGGGTGCTGACATCTTTGTGATGGCGTGAGGATCAATTAGCATATTCCCTCTTTATTAGATAGGATGGTTGATGTCATAAAATATATTAATTTTGTATCATTTGACATAGTTTTATAGTTTTATTTTTAAACTAGAGGCCCGGTGCATTGGGGTTGGGGGTTTGTCCCTCAGCCCAGCCTGCAACCTCTCCAATCTGGGACCCCTCAAAAGATGTCCGACTGCCCAGTGGGATCAGGCCTAAATGGGCAGTCGGATATCCCTCTCACAATCCAGGAATACTAGCTCCCAACCACTCGCCTGCCTGCCTGTCTGATTGCCCCTAACCACTTCTGCCTGACAGCCTGATCACCCCCTAACCAATCCCCTGCCAGCCTGATCAATGCCTAACTGCTTCCCTGCCAGCCTGATTGCCCCTAACTACCCTCCCCTGCCAGCCTGGTTGCCCCAAACTGCTCTCCCCTGCCAGCCTGGTCGCCCCCAACTGCCCTCCCCTGCTGGCCTGATTGCCCCTAACTGCCCTCCCCTGCAGACCTGGTCACCCCTAACTTCCTTCCCCTGCCAGCCTGGTCACCCCTAACTTCCCTCCCCTGCTGGCCTGGTTGTTCCTAACTGCCCTCCCCTGCCAGCCTAGTTGTCCCTAACTGCCCTCCCCTGCTGGCTGGTTGCCCCTAACTGCCCTCCACTGCTGGCCTGGTCCCTCCCAACTGCCATCCCCTGCAGGCCAGGTCCCCCCCAACTTCCCTCCCCTGCAAGCCTGGTCTTCCTCAACTGCTCTCCCCTGCAGGCTTGATCACCCCCAACTGCACTGCCTTGCAGGCCTGGTCCCTCCCAACTGCCCTCCCCTGCTGGCCATCCTGTGTCCACATGGGGATGGCCATCTTTGACAACATGAGGGTGGCCATCTTGTGTGTTGGAGTGATGGTCAATTTGCATATTACCTCTTTATTATATAGGATGCTATACCTAAATTAGAGGTGACTTATGCACTACCTCTACAGTATTATAGGAATCTCTATTTATCTATTTACATTTACCAGAGGGCTTTATATTGTTGTATGCTTTCATGTTCTCCAGGGGGTGGATAAACCCTGATATGTAGTATTTGCTGAGCTATATGTTGTAAATACTCCCACCATAGACAATGTCAAGTAATATAGAATGTGAAGTAGGGAAGAGATGTGCACAATCACCTTTAAGGAAATGGTGTAAGTTTTGACTCCAACATGCCACTTGTTTCAATATCCCACAGGGTTTCACACTGCACATATGTAGCTTTGGAATCTCCTAATGATTTGAGAGGAATTCATATGCAGATTTTGGAGTTAATTTCTCTGTAATTCTCTTCTTTCTATAATTTTGCCCCTGAATTTTTAGCCACTTTGGTAGCCCTGAACTGTACTTCTGTCTCTTTGTCCCAGAAATTCTGACACTTTCTGCTTGGGGTTTATCGCCTGCCCCTCCCACCCCTCCACCCCCTGCTATTCCGCAAGTTGTAAAAATGTCCTCTGAGAAATGCCTGTATAAATGTGAACTTCACCTTATGTGCATGCCATCTTTCAAGGAAAGTAGCATATAAAGTCCTGCCTGTGTTGGTTGCTTGTCAATATCTCCAAGCACATATATAAATTGTTATAATTATTTCCAGTGGAAGAATTAGTCTGCTAAAAGCTACTGCCTTACAACTGGAATTGGAAGATTTCTTTTTTCTGTCCAGCCTTTGACTCGAATTGAAGATGTTAGTCTATTATATTTATTGTGGTTAATGATATATTTGAATGTTTCTACATTCTAACATCATATTTTGAGTTTTCTCATTGGCCTACTTCTTTTTTTTTTTTTTTCTCTTTGTCTACCTCACTTCTTGCTTCCATTTGGAATTATATTGTAAAATATGTTTGTTTATCTCAATTACTTTTTCCTTTTCTATTTGAAAATTATATGCTATAAATCTATTCTTTTAGTGGTTAACCTAGAAATGTTAACATGCATATTTAATAAAATTATAAAAGTAAATCAATATGTTTGCCATTCTTTTAAGCAATACAGTGAATATGTAGAACACTTTAACCCTAATCACTCTGTTGTGAGTTATATGGTCACTGCCCTACAAGTCCACTCTGAGTGGCTCTGAAAGACAGTGGGAAGGCAGTTTCTCCCAGTGCACTGAACCTTAGTTGGGACACCTCATTGTCAATTTGGTTTGGAAGGAGAAATGGCCTGAGATATGTTATATGCTGGTCAGGGATTTGGAAAAAAACATAATTGAACAATTCCTGTTATAAGATCTAGGGGAGGGATATGTAGATGAACTTCTTGGATTGGGCAGAGTGTGAAGATAATTATGCCCTATATAAATGCCCACCTGAAGGTACCTAGTTCAGAGGAGATCCTTAATGATCATGTGAGAAAAGTGACCAAGCCTGTGGATATCCCTTCTTAGACACTCCAGTGCTTGCACAATTGACCCATGTGCAATAGAAATGATTCAGCATGGACTCGGCAGCATAAGACTTATTAAGTTTGATTCTGGCTACTATTCCTGCCAACAGCATAGGCCAACTCTTGTTAAGGCACCTTTACCTTGGAGGACCTGCTGGCTACCTGGTGGCAGGTTGATTACAACAGACTTTTCCCATTCTGAAAGGGCAGTACTTTGTCTTCACAGGAATAGACACATATCCTGGTATAGATTTGTTTTTCCTGTTCACAGGGCTTCTGCCTAGTCACCATCATAGATTTAGAGGATGATTTATTTGCGTCAGAACCAGCACACTGTAATGACTAATTGTATGTGTCAACTTGGCTATGCCCAGATATTTGGTCAAGCATTATTGTGTATATTTCTGTGGAAGTGTTTTTTGAATGAGATTAACATTTAAATTGGTGGAATTTGAGTAAAGCAGATTGCCCTCCGTAACATGTATGGGCCTCATGTAATCAGTGGAAGGCCTGAATAGAAAAAGAATGACTTGCCCAAACAGAAAAGACTGCCTTTAGACTTGGATTACAACTCTACCTGGGGTCTCTAGCCTGTCAGCCTGCCCTTCAGATTTTGGACTTGCATGAATTCCTTAAAATAACATTCTCTCTATATATCTCTATCTCTATCTCTATCTCTATCTCTATCTCTATCTCTATCTCTATCTCTATCTCTATCTCTATATCTATCTATCTATCTATCTATCTATCTATCTATCTATATTTCTATATATATCTACATATATCTATATCTATCTACCTATCTATCTATATCTATATATAGATATATAGATAGATAGATATAGATATAGATATAGATATAGATATAGATATAGATATAGATATAGATATAGATATAGATATAGATATAGATATAGATATACACTAGAGGCCTGGTGCACAAAATTCATGCATGGGTGGGGTCCCTAGGCCTGGTTGGTGATCAGGGCAGATTAGAGCCAGGCTGATCAGGGCCGGGCTGGAGAGGAGACGACGGTCACTGGGTTGGGTGCAGAAGGAATGGACATGGATGCCAATGCCACCACTGTCGGTGCCCAGCCACCGCACGGTTCCCCGCTTTCCCCAACTCCTCCTTCCCTCGTCACTGCACTGACACCATGGTGGGCGGACAGTGGGCTGATTGGGGCCTGCCAGCCTGGGGGAGGACGGGGCATGGGAGGTTGGCCACTGGCCGCAAGGAGGGAGCTGGCCCTCAGCCCCCCTGGGAAAGGGGCCGCATCCACCACCACCCACCCCCAGTTCCCTGTCACAGCCCAGGGACTGGGGGAGGGACCATGGGAGGTTGGTTGTGGGAGCACACTGACCACCAGGGGCAGCTCCTGCATTGAGCGTCTTCCCCCTGGTGGTCAGTGCACGTCATAGCGGTTGTTTGTTCTGGTTGCTTAGGCTTTTATATATATATAGGTATATACTAGTATATATTAGATCAGTGGTTGCCAAGGACCTCATGGGCCACCAGTGGTCCGCAGACCACCTATTGGTGACCACTGCATTAGATAGATAGATATAGATATACAAGGTGTCCCAAAAAGATGTATATAGGATAGCTCAATTTGGAAAATGAAATGTATCTTAATAAACACTGCCTTTATAATTATTCAAAGTGTGTGTATACATTTTTTGGATACTATATACACACATACACATACACATACACATACACATACACATACACATACACATACACATACACATACATATACATCCTATTCATTTTGTTTCCCCAAGAACCCTGGCTAATACATCTATGCCACATTACCGCTGACCAGAAATACACTTTACAGCAAAGGAAGTAAAACAGTGGACTCACACCCATGGAATTCACTGTCTTATCATGTACTTCATTAGCCAGAAATAGCTGTGTAGGGCTGTGACAGAATATGTAGGGCTCAGCTGAAGACTCAGTTATGGCAACATTTGGGAGACATATTGTTAGGTTGAAGTGCTGTTCTATAGGACAGTTTATGCTTAAAACTAGCATCCCATTGCCAGAATGTATAGGTATGAGAACCAAGGAGTGGATTTTGGAGTAGCCCTTCTTACTATAATATCTAATAATTAATGTTCTCTTCCTAGATCTCCAACCTTGGACTTGGTGTGCTTGCTCCAGGGTATATGTTCATGTTTCCAATGAATTGGGAGCTGAGACATCACCTGGTCATTTAGGACACACCTTGCTGCTAAACCAATAAGCAGATGAGAGATTAGGGCCTTGGTTAGAGTTACTGATCCCAGTTACCAGGGGTGGGGAAAACTGGGTTAATATACAGTGGGAGAAAGGAGGAATATTTTTGAACCCAGGTGATTCACCAACTTGTTACTATTCTCCTTTGTACAATTTATACCAGTCAAAGGGAAACTGAAGCAATCCAATAATATAGATAAGACCACTAAGAGCTAATATCTTATAGATGTAAAGAGTTTTTTTGCCCACAAGTTTAAGAACTGTATCTAGCTAGATGCTGGCAGAGGATAAGGGGAATATTGCAATGGATGGTGGAAGAAGGCAGTTTTGATTATTACCTACACACACTGTAAAAACAGAGCTTGATTCAGCTATGTTTTATGGTACTGTTTTTAACCCTATTTTATCACCACTGCCTTTTGTGAAAAACACTAGTGGTAACTATTGTTTTTGGTTTCAGGTGGAAATATGACCAAATTGAAATCACCCTGTGATCAAACAGTAGCTGGTGGGATTTAGTGTGACCCTGTGCTCGTGACACAAACTTTTCACCTGCACAAAGGACAAGAATGGACACTGAGGAGCATAAGGGGTGGACTTTTAGAGATCTTTCACTTGCTCCTCCAGATCCACTCCCCTACTCTTTTTTTTTACCCTGCTCTGATACCTGGAGGCTGACCTTTACATATTTCATCAATAGGCTCCCTTGTCCATTATTCAGTTTCTAGTTTTGTTTATCCATTGGAAGCTCATGGCAGGAGATAGGAGAGTGAGGTTAAGCTATTTATTACCCACAGCTCCTTCTTTTTAGGGCCATGTAGAGCTGATTGTGTCCATCTACCAAAGGTCACAATTCTTCTCAGAGTTACCCTTTTATATGAATCATTTTGGGTTCTGGTAATCACTTCTCTCATTTCTTCTAGCCTCAGGGTTTTAACAACTCCAATGTATGGTGCCACCCCCTGTGGTTTTGCTAAATCCTGCACATCATACCTTTTTAAACAATTCCTTTATTAAACCCTCCTTGAATTTTCCTATTTTGAATGTGCATCTGTTTCCTATTGGGACCCTAATATGTTCCTTCCCCTTGTTTCTTCCCTCTCTGTCTTGTCCCTTTCCTCCTCCCATTTTCTTAATTTTAGGTTATTTACTAGCATTTCAACTATTATTGCTAAGCTGATGACACCCATTCAGGCTTAAATCTCAAAATCATATTTGACTCATAACCCTTTCCACTTCCACCTCCACTGACATCAAATCAGTTGCGGTTATCTCCATTCTATCTCTTGAATGTTTCTTTCATCTACTTCTCTCTAGTTTCATGGTATGGCAATGTAAGACATAGGCATTGGCCTCAGTCAGACCTGCATTTGAATTCTATATCTGCCACTTACTTGGATAAGTTCATTCTATCATTCAATAAATAGTTATTGAGCATCAAATTTGTGCCAGTTACTATTCTAGGCCCCGAGGATTCAGCAATGAAGAAGACTAAGTGCCTGCCTTCATGAACCTTACATTCCAGTAGAGAAGACAGATTTATAAATAAATGAATAAAACAACAAATAAGATAATTTCAGATTGTGCCCTGTTGAAAACAAAATAGGGTAATGAGAAATAAGTGCCATGGAAGAAGGAAATTTTAGATAGAGACATAAGATGAATGTGGCTAGAGAAAAAATGTTCTGGCACAAGCCAAGAACCAAGTTCTGGCACAAGCCAAGATTTAGAGGTTGGGAAATATACAGTAAGTCCTCATTTAATGAAGTCGATGGGTTATTGGAAACTGACTTTAAGTGAAATGATATATAATGAAACCAACTTTACACTAGGTTAATTGATAAAAATAAGAGTTAAGTTCCCATGGCATATTTCTGGTCACAAAAACATTACCAAACTTCTAAATAAAGACCCCAAACACTTCAAATGTTAAGCATTGAAATAAACATGAGATATATGTACATTTGAGAAAAATGAATAAAAACAAGTAAGATTTTTTTTTCAGTCTGCTATTTCCAGTTCAGGGTCACAGGTAGCCAGAGCCTAGATGGGCAGATCAGGGTGCAAGGCAGGACCCAACCCTGGACAGGACGCCCTTTCATCACAGGGCCACTCACATGCACACCCACACTCACTCAGACTGGGACAATATAGACATGCCAGTTCACCTAACATGCACATCTTTGAGATGTGGGAGTAAACCGGAGTACCCGGAGGGAACCCACACAGACATGGGGACATGTACATTTTGCACATACAGTGTCCCCAGCTAGGAATCAATAATTTTTTTCATATCCACACTTTAAAGAAATGGCATTGAACAAAATGACACTATTCGAAGACCCGCTGTAATAGCAAAAGAGCTTATTGCTCTAAATGTCAGGTGCTGTCCTAAGTGAATTACATTCAGTAATTCATTCAATCCTTGCTAGAACTCTAGTAGGTATCATTTTGATTTTTAACATAATTTTACTAATGAGGAAACTGAGGCATTAAGAGATAAGTAACTTGCCCAAGGTAAAATAGAAAGCAAATTTTAAAACTGGGGTTTGGAGTTAGTTTTGTTTTAGAATCCCTATTCTGATCTTCCTTGAAGAATACTGCCCTCTAAGAGAAAGAGGAGAAAAAGTCAGCAAAAGAGACTGCAAAGTAATATAACCTCTAAGAACTTCAGTTCTCTCATCTGTGAAATGGAAATAAAAATAGTATGTGATTCACAGGGCTGTTGTGAAGATTAAAATCTTATAATGCTTGCCAAGTACACATCACAGTGCCTGTCAAGTAGCCACTTGATAGATGGCAGCTACTATTATTACTTCTGACACTATTGTAATATGTCTCTAGATGGCCTACTTGACTCCTCACTCTCCAGCTGCACCATCCCCTCCCCTGAACCCAAACCAGACAACCAGCTCATATATTCCAATTTATCTCTATGTAGTAGTGGTGTCACTGTGATCTTACATACTGCTCACTTTCAATGGCTCCCAATTGCTTACAGCAGGGGTAAGTCAATGGTTTATGTAAAATACCATATAGTAAATATTCTTAGACTTTATGGAACATATGTGCTATATTGCCACTACTTGTCCCTGCCATTGTATAGCAAAAGCACTCATAGGAAATACATAAAAATTATCTTGGATGTATTCCAATAAAACATAAAATAAACCATGGGGAAGTTCAGATTTGGCCCACGGGCTATAGTTTGTCAACCCTTTATCTACAGAATTAAGTTAGGCATTCATGAGCCTACCTGCTTCTAAAAACCTTGCCTCCAACTGCTCTCAATTTTTAGTTTGCAAACTGACCCCTGTATACAGAGGGAAAGGAGAGACAGAAGAAAGAGGCAGGCTCTCCAGATTGGTAGGTGGTACATTTAACAAGCAAGGGCACTTACTTTAAGGCTTGTCTTGTACAGTTGCAATACAAGTAGATCTCTGTATCTGCCTACCTGAATCTTAAGTTTCAATACAGACCTTATCTTGGATCAGTCACATACACCATGATCTCAACAACACATTACTATCTCAAGGCTGTGTCCTTGGGTAGCTTCTAGCATGGGAAAAGCAAGTGGAATACATTCCAATTATAGGGGAAGAGGTGAGGAGCCTCCAGTTGCCCAGGTCCAGCTTGTGGCTCAACTGGTGGTCACATCCTCTCATGACCTCCTCCAATGCCAGTCATTCATTAAAAACTCCAGTCAAACCAGATGATTTTCTGTTCTCTCTGTTTATACTAGTTCTTCTATCTGATTCCCCTCTTTGTCAAGTGCTGTCTGTTTAAATCCTATGTACCTGTATTGATGAGGGTCCTTTGTTTGTAAGCAACAGAACTGACTTTTGGCTGTGGTATAGACTGCAGGTGCTCATTAATATCAGTTCTCTCTTCTCTCTGGATGTCCATCTATATTACATTTCCTAGCCTGCCTTACAGCTAAGTGTGGCCATGTAACTGAATTCTGGCCAATGGAATGTGAGCAGAAGTGATATATATCATTTTCCACAAAAACCTCCCACATTTGATCCTTCCAGCTGATGCAGAGGATGCCTGTCTTAGCTCAAGCTGTGATAACAAAATACCATAAAATGAGAAAATTTATTTCTCACAGTTTTAGAGCTAGAAAGTTTAAGATCTAAGTACCAGCCTGGTGAGGATCTTTTTCTATCTGCAGAAGGATTCATTCTTGCTGTATTCTCACATGTCTTTTCTCATTTTCCTTCTTATACTGGTAAGAGCACTAATCCAATTCATGTATGCTCCATCTTCATGATCTAATTACTTTCTCAAAGGCCCAACTCCTAATAAAATTACATTGGAGGTTAGGGCTTCAACACATGAATTTTGGGGAGACATAAACACCCGGTCTATAGCAACTCCTAAGACCTAGAAGAGAACAGAACCAAAGAATAGAAGGAGCCTGGATCCCTGAATAACTGTGGAGCATAGTCTTCCTCCTGACCCATTTTGGATTGGACATAGATAAAAAATGGACATTTTTAAAAAGCCACTAATATTTAAGAATTTGTTTATTACTTACCCAAACAAATACATTGACTAACCAAAGAATTTATTTGAGAGGCAATGCATTAGCTCAAAGAGGAAAAACTAAGATATAAGGAATTGGGAATAAGGTATCTTCTTAGATCCAGATAAAGGGGTCACTTTTTCAGGGCACCACTGACACTATGAATCAGCTCCAACTGTTTTCCATCTTTGCATTACTCAGCTTAAGATTCAATTGCCTGGGAGAATCCATAGACTTGGCTTGGATCTTGTGCCCACCTCTTGACCAGAGGAGCACAGGTAATATTTATTGGCAGTCCCCAAAAGCTACACACGATGGGGGAGGGGAACCTTCCAAAGGAAATAATTTACTTGGCACTTGGCATGTCCTGAAAAGTAGCAGTAAACCTTAGGCATTATATGGCCCATCAATTGAATTCTTAAATTTAGTTATTGTGTTTTTTTAAATTTTTATACTTTTAATTTGATTCTTTTAAAAAATAGATTCTAGCTTTTTAGTGAAAATCCTCATGTTGTTCTTTATTTTCTTAAATATTTATAGCCCATGTCATATAACTGCCATAACTGGATCACTATGAATCTATTTCTATTGCTTGGGTTTTGTTTCTTCATTTTTTCAGTTTTTTTTTTATGTCAAGAAAATGATTTTAAATATAATAATGTTACATGCAATAAATCTTAATATTTCAAGAAAAACAATCTTAAATATAATAATGTTACATGCAATAAACATTAATATCTCAAGAAAAACAATTTTAAATATAATAATGTTACATGCAGTAAACACCAATTATTAAAGAAAAATGATCTTATCCTACCTAATAATAGACAAATATGCAAATTGACCACACCTCCAACACGCCCACAAGCCACGCCCACCATCCAATCAGAGCAAGCATGCAAATTAACCCAAACCAAGATGGCTACAGCCACAGAGAGCAAGGTTTCCTAGGTAACAGAGGAAGCCAAGCTTTCCACCTGCCCTTGCCAGGGCTAAGCCTCCACTCAAGCTACAAAGTTTCAATTATAGAAGGTAAACAAATTCAAACAAATGGCGGCAGAATGGAGCTTGAGAGAGCAGGCCAGGGTTGCCGGAGGCAACAGGGGAAGCAAAGCTTTCTGCACACCCTGGCTGGGCCCACCCGCTTAAGGCAACAAAGTTTCAATTATAACCCCAACACAAATGGCTGTGGGCCTTGGAGGGAGCCCCAGGCTTGGCTCCGCTCCAGGCTACAAAGTTTCAATTGTAGAAGAAAAATAAATTCCAGATACCAGGGCCTCCGCTTGGGTTGCCAGGGGGCGTGGCCGGCCTGCAAACCACCACGGGCCTCTCGCTCAGGCTGCTCCACTCCCCAAGGGAACCCCCACCTGATCCGGGACATCCTTCAGGGCAAACCAGCTGGCCCCCACCCCTGTACCAGGCCTCTATCCTATCTAATAAAAGAGTAATATACAGATTGATCATCACTGCAACACACAATATAGCTGCTCCCATGTGGTCAAAGATCCTGCCCCCATATGGACACAAGATGGCCACCACAAGATGGCCAGCAGGAGAGGGAAGTTGGGAGGCACCCAGCCTGCAAGGGAGGGCAGTTGTGAGGGACCAGGCCTGCAAAGGAGGGCAGTTGGAGGTGATCAACCCTGCAGGAGAGGGTAGTTAGGGGTGACCAGGCCAGCAGAGGAGGGAAGTTGGGGGCAAACAGGCTGGCAGCAGAGTGGTTAGGGAGTGATCAGGCTGGCAGGCAGAAGCGGTTAGGGACAATCAGGGAGGCAGGCAGGCAAGCAGTTGGGAGCCAGCAGTCCTGGATTGTGAGAGGAGTCCCAGATTGGAGAGGGTACAGGCTAGGCTGAGGGACAACCCCCCTCTATGCACGAATTTCATGCACCGGGCCTCTAGTATATAATAATATTACATGTAATAAACATTAATATTTAAATAATAAAAGGATTTTAAGTATAATAATAATATTACCAAAACTGTACTAACATAGTATAATATCACAAAAGTTGTAGGAAATATTAAAAATCTGCAAATAACAGGATTACTTCTATTATATTCTACTATATTTTTCCCCTCTGGCTCTATTTTTGTTCATCAGTTTATGTTGTTCATTATATTCCACAAATGAATGAGATCATATGATATTTATCTTTCTCTGACTGGCTTATTTTGCTTAGCATGATGCTTTTATTTATTTGTTTTTTCTTTCTTTTTTTTTTATTTGTTTCTTTGTTTATTTACTTACTTTTTAAAAAAATTTCTTTATTGATTAAGGTATCACATATTTGTCTTCATCCCCCCATTCCCATCCCACACCTCTCCCCAGTGGCGGCTTGAGCTCAGCATCTGCGCCATGGCTGTGCTGTGGCACAGAAGGGGCCTCTGGGGCAGCGAGCTCACGTCCCACCGCGGACCATCAAAAGCGGGGGAGCTGGCTGCCTGTCCGCTCAGGCACTAGGCCTTTCAGAAGCCTCCGGCAGGGCAGAGGCTTCTGAAAGGCCTGGTGCACCAGCAGACAGGCACCCAGCTCCCCCGAAATCAAAAGCAAAAGCGTGGGAGCTGGGTGCCTGTCCACTCAGGCACCAGGCCTTTCAGAAGCCTCTGCCACGCCAGAGGCTTCTGAAAGGCCTGGTGCACCAGCGATCAAAAGCAAAAGCATGGGAGCTGGGTGCCTGTTCGCTCAGGCACCAGGCCTTTCAGAAGCCTCTGCTGTACTGGAGGCTTCTGAAAGGCCTTGTGCACCAGCGGACAGGCACCCAGCTCCCCCGTGATCGAAAGCGAAAGCGTGTAGGGGACCCTACACATTCATGATTCAATCATGCACTGGGCCTCTAGTTTGCATATAAAACCCTAGCTGCTTTGGACTCTTGAGTGGAGTGCAAGTGGAGTAAACCAATAATAGTATTGTCCCAGTCTGTAGTTATTACGTAACATTACTAATTACCCACTTCTGAGCAAGATGCTAATTTTGCTGTATTCTCTGCCTACCACTGAACATTAGAATTGGTGGAAGATACAATTCACAAAACAGGAATTGCAAATGGCTTAGAAAATTATGGTAAAAGAATTTTTAAGCAACTTCTTGGTAATCCAAAAATGGATATTAAAACTAGATATAATTTTGTGGCCTGTGAAATTAATAAATATAAATTTGAGACAACCTGAAGCTGGTGACAGAGCAATACAATACACTTTTATTCATTGTTGGAGAGAGCATATATTGGTCCAAATATTTTGGAAACTAAATAGACTATACATATCAAGAATCATTACTAATTTTCATAAACTCTGGACCAGTAATACCACTTCTGGGAGTTATTCTAATGTAATCATCCTAATATACTATAAAGAGGTTTGTATTAAAAGTTATTCATTGTAACTTCATTTATAATAGGGAAAATTGGAAACAACTTAAATATATAATAACAGAGGAATGGTTGAATAAATTTTAGCTCATACACAAAATTAAATATTCCACAGCCATAAAATAATGTATAAGTGAAGTGACAATAATGTTAGTCAGAAACTTTAATTTTAATCCATTAAACACTATAGGCACAAAGACTCAGGCCTCTGAACTTTTCAAGGACCTACAAAGATATTTGAAGCATGGTAAAAATTATTGGCTACAAAACATGAATGTAACTGCTGCTAAATAAATGTTTAAATAAAAAATGTCAAAACTGCCGAAACCGGTTTGGCTCAGTGGATAGAGCGTTGGCCTGCGGACTCAAGGGTCCCAGGTTCGATTCCGGTCAAGGGCATGTACCTTGGTTGCGGGCACATCCCCAGTAGGGGGTGTGCATGAGGCAGCTGATCGATGTTTCTCTCTCATAGATGTTTCTAACTCTCTGTCCCTCTCTCTTCCTCTCTGTAAAAAATCAATAAAATATATTAAAAAAATGTCAAAACTGTAATGAATCAATTTTATAATTATTTATTTTTTATTCAGAAAAGTTGAATACATTGGAAAAATAGTTCATTTGCAAGAAGTCCTGAGTATATATAACCTCTGTTAAGAAGTCATAATGAATAATATATTTCAAAAGCAAAATTTAAAAATTACCTCAAAATTTTTTTAAATATTAATGTA
The DNA here is from genome assembly GCF_027574615.1 of Eptesicus fuscus. Classification (NCBI taxonomy): domain Eukaryota; kingdom Metazoa; phylum Chordata; class Mammalia; order Chiroptera; family Vespertilionidae; genus Eptesicus; species Eptesicus fuscus. Next base: position 79,260,723 of record NC_072473.1, on the reverse strand, counting down.
GAATGTGGGTACTCGTTAAAGTATATATGTGCAGTGGGACCTCCAAAAGTAAGAGTGACTAGGATTTAGCATGGTATTAAAATATTTTGGTTAAGAAATGCCTTATTTTTACCATGTTATGTGTCAGATACATAATATGCATCATCTTTTTTAATCCCTACAACAGTTCTGGGTTGTAGCTCTGTTTATCATCAACTAGCACGAGGTTGCATAGCTAAGAAAGGCAGTGCTGTAATTTGAAGGCAAGCCAGCTTGACTCCAAATCCTGAGCTGTGAGGGAGAAATTACAATGTTATGGTATCAAATAATAATCATTTTTAAAAGCTTACAAAATTGTATAAATGGTTTGATTATAATTTTAGAAAAAAATAGCTGTATTCATTGAAAACAAAACATGCTTCTGATTTTTACCATTCTGTATCTTCTAAACTATCTTTAAAATGGTTGTGCAACACATATATTGATTTTTTTACATTGAATTTATTGGGGTGATATTGTTTAATAAAATTACATAGGTTTTGGGTGTACAATTCTATCATAACTCATCTGTATTTTGTATTGTGTTCACAATCCTAAGTCACGTCTCCTTCCATCACTATTTATCACCCCTTTACCCTCTTCTACCTCTTTTCACTCCCCCCAACCTTTTTAAAATATATATATACACACATATATATTTTTAAATGTACACATGTGTGTAACTGCGCCCCAACCAAGATAAAAGGCATTTCCATCACCCCAAAAAAGTTCCCGGTGCTTCTCTTCAAGACAGCTCGCCACACCATCACAAAGCACTGTCCTGCTTCTATCACCACAGGTTCCTTTCTCCTCCTCCTGAGTTTCATCCTTTGTGAATGGGTTCTTCCATTCAGCATTAGGTTTTTAACATCCACGCATTTGGTTATTTACTTTTGTATCGCTGAGTACGGTAGTATTCCATTGCGTGAGTGTCCACAGCTGGTTCTTTAATTCTCCTGTTGATGGATATTTGGTAATTTTCAGTTTGGGATTAAGCTACCTTAAATATTGCACCAGTCTTATTTCGGACATGTAGTTATCTTGGGTGACACGTAGGAAGGATGCTTGGGTGACACCTAGGAGGGATGCTGCAAGTGTGTTTAACTTAATAAGAAATTGCCACACTGTCTTCTCCAGTGGCTGTACATCCCACACTCGCACCAGCAGTGTGTGGGTGATTGAGTTGTCCCACAGCCAGCCCAGCACCAAGCATTTCAGTGGTTTTAATTTGAGATATTCAAGTAGCCATAGAATAATATTTAATTATGGTTTTAAATGTACATTTCTTTGTATAACAATGATTGTCCAGCATGATTTTAATGTGCTATTGGCTGCTTGAATATCCCACTTGGGGAAGTGTCTGTTCTAAATATTTTGCTCATTGTTTAATCTGGCTTGGATTGTCTTTTTATCACTGATTTGTAGGAAATTCTGTATATTTTGGATGTATTTCATTCGTTAGATATACTAGTATGTTTGGCAAATGTGTTTCCCAATTTTTGATGTGCCTTTTTCATTTTCTTTTTTTTTTTTATCAACTTTTTATTGTTGATAGTATTACAGATATCTGCCCCCCTCCCCCTTTAAGAAGCATTCAAGAATACTTGTATAATAGTGTCATCTTGTGGTTTTATAGAGTCATTACAATCTCAGCTTTAATTTCAGCTTGGGAGCTGATTACTAGAGGGCAGCACTGAGCTTTATTCTGGTCAAGTTTTCAGGGCTGAATGTGACAGAAAGCTAGATCAGGATTCCACCTCTCCCTCAAAACTAAAAGAAAAACAAAAAACCATTTATAATGCCATAGATAGATAGATATATAGATAATCAAAATACCTTCCCATAGCTCCTCTGCATCCTGAAGCAATATAGCAGAATTATTAAGCATTGAGCCCTGCAGCCATGCTGTCTCAATTTGAGCCCTGACTCCACCTTGGCCAAATCACATAACCTCTCTGGATTTTATCTTTTTCTCCATTTCTATAGTGAGGATAATAATTGTTCCCACTTCTTAGGGTTGTTGGAAAAATAAATGAAATAATATATTTATAGTGCCAGTTAAGAGGGGTGCTCAATAATTAGTAATTATTACATTCCCTTATGCCCAAAGCTATCCTTCTTTTAAGAATACATATATGTATTATTGAGCATTATAAGCAGAGAGAGAGAACTTTGTTATTACTGCTGAACTCCCAAAAGAAATTTCAGTGGGGTAGGGTTTATATTAAACACTTAAAGAGAGGTTCAGAGCCTGCACTGGAATCAGGCATATCTGGATTGAATCTAGCCTGAGCCTGGGCAAGTTACCTGCTCTGCCTAAGCTCATTTGTTGAAAATGGGGAAAATAATATTACATGTGTCATAGAATTTTTGTGACAATTGAAATGAGAGTGTCTTTTATGCTTGGTGCACAGTGACTGGCATGTAGAACTCACAGCAACTATTAAATTTTGTTTTCCTCCTTATCCTCAGTGGGGTTTATGTGACACAGCAGCCCTTGTGGCAGAATATGGACATTTGTCTAATGGTCTTTGCTGGGAACCAATTCCAGCATGTAATAATTATAAGAGTTCCATCAAAAAGTTAATGGGACTTGGGGAGCTCAACAGGGTTGAGTCAAATGTAGTTTACCTGTTGGAAACTGGCTAAATGGCACTTCCCCCAAACCTGAATAGGATTGTCTGCTGCCAGACAGCTGAGGGCATTTTATTGCCTCCTGTTGGCCAAACACCTGAACAGCTGTAGGCTATTCCTCAATCTGACAGTATCCTTTGATACCCTACCCTTTGAAGTATATAACTCCACCTTGCCTTAGGACAAATTGTGTTGAATAAAAGCACTGGTCCTTGGTCAAGATAAGAGTCTTTAGCTTCTTTAGCTGAAGATCCTCTGACCTCCAATGCCTTTCAAAATTATATTTCGTCTCTGGACTCCTTCTTAATCATTATCTACGCGCAGCCCCTTTCTCCAGAATGCTGAACCCTTTGTAAAGCTGGGAAAAGAACCCCGGCAGGTCTTTTTTATAGTTTTCCTCTCCCACTCTCGGTCTTCTTCCTCTACCTCCCTAGCTCCCCAGGTTCTCACGTGATGCCTGACTGCAAGGAGCTACATGCCCAAGGTTTGTTCTGGATGATTAACCAGGAACACGCCATTCTGGACCTAGTTCTGTAGCACATGCCCAAGTTTTGTAGAACTGTGCATTCTGTGCTCAGTCTCAAAAGGAATACATAGATCCCAGCCTAATGTTATGGAAAGTCTTTACCACTTTCACATCACACACACACACACACACACACACACACACACACACACACACACACACACACTAGAGACCTGGTGCATGAAATTCGTACTGGGGGGGTTGTCCCTCAGCGCACCCTCTCCAATCTGGGACATCCCTCTCACAATCCAAGATTGCTGGCTCCCAAATGCTCACCTGCCTGCCTGCCTGATTGCCCCTAACCCCTTCTGCCTGCAAGCCTGATCACCCTAACCACACCCCTGCCAGCCTGATCGATGCCTAACTGCTCCCCTGCCAGCCTGGTTACCCCTAACTGCCCTCCCCTGCCAGTCTGGTGCCCCGCAACTGTCTTCCCCTGCAGACCTGGTCGCCCCCAACTGCCCTCCCTTGCAGGCCTGATTGCCCACAACTGCCCTCCCCTGCCGGCCATCTTGTGGTGGCCATCTTGTGTCCACATGGGGGCAGCCACCTTTGACCACATGGGGGCAGCCAATGTGTAGATGTACTATAGTTTTCTGATCCAGTCATCTGCTGACAGGCACCTAGGCTGTTTCCAAATCTTAGCTATTGTAAATTGTGCTGCTATGAACATAGGGGTGCATATATCCTTTCTGATTGGTGTTTCTAGTTTCTTAGGATATATTCCTAGGAGTGGGATTACTGGGTCAAATGGGAGTTCCATTTTCAGTTTTTTTTGAGGAAATTCCATACTGTTCTCCACAGTGGCTGCACCAGTCTGCATTCCCACCAGTGGTGCACGAGTGTTCCTTTTTCTCCGCATTCTCGCCAACACTTGTCATTTGTTGATTTGTTGATGATAGCCATTCTGACAGGTGTGAGATGGTACTGCATTGTCGTTTTGATTTGCATCTCTCGGATAATTAGTCACTTTGAGCATGTTTTCATGTGTCTCTTGGCATTCCTTCTGTCTTCTTCCGAAAAGATTCTATTTAGATCCATTGCCCACTTTTATTGGATCATTTATCTTCCTTTAATTAAGTTGTATAAGCTGCCTGTAGATGTTGGAGATTAAACCTTTATCAGTGATAACATTTGCAAATATGTTCTCCCATACAGTGGGATTTCTTCTTGTTTTGTTGATGGTTTCTTTTGCTGTAAAAAAGCTTTTTATTTTGATGTCGTCCCATTTGTTTATTTTCTCTTTAACTTCCATTGCCCTAGAGGTAGTATCAGTGAAGAAGTTCTTTCGGCATGTCTGATATTTTGCTGCCTGTGGATTCCTCTAGTATTTTTATGGTTTCCCATCTTATGTTTAAATCCTCTATCCATTTTGAGTTTATTTTTGTGTATGGTGTAAGTTGGTGGTCTAGTTTCATTTTTTTGCATGTATCTGTCCAAATTTCCCAACACCATTTATTGAAGAGACTGTCTTGACTCCATTGTATGTTCATGCCTCCTTTGTCAAATATTAATTGAGCATAGTGGTTTGGGTCGATATCTGGATTCACCATTCTATTCCATGGATCTATATGTCTGTTCTTGTGCCAGTACCAGGCTGTTTTGAGAACTGTGTCTTGTAATACGGCTTGAAATCTTGTATTGAGATCCCTCCTACTTTATTCTTCTTTCTCAGGACTGCTGTGGCTATTCGGGGTCTTTTTTTATTCCAGATGAATTTTTGGAGAGTTCTTTCTAGGTCTGTGAAATTTGCTGTTGGTATTTTAATGGGGAGTGCATTGAATCTATAGATTGCTTTGGGTAGTATGGACATTTTAATGATATTGATTCTACCAATCCGTGAACATGGTATGATTTTCCATCTGTTTACATCTTCCTCTATCTCTTTTTTCAGTGTCCTGTAGTTTTCCGCATATAGGTCTTTTACCTCCTTAGTTAAGTTTATTCCTAGATATCTTAATTTTTTTGGTGCGATGGTAAATGGAATTGCTTTTTTACTCTCATTCTGTAAGTTCACTATTGGTGTATAGAAATGCCATAGATTTCTTGGCGTTAATTTTGTATCCTGCTACATTGCCGAAATCATTTTTTAAGTCTATTAGTTTTTTGAAGGAGTCTTTCGGTTTTTTATGTACAATATCATGTCATCTGCAAATAAGGACAACTTTACTTCCTCTTTTCCAATTTGGATGCCTTTTATTTCTTCTTCTTGTCCAATTGCAATGACTAATACTTCCAGTACTATGTCAAACAGGAGTGGTGAGAGTGGGGATCCCTGTCTTGTTCCTATTCTTAGGGGAAATTGTTTTAGTTTTTGCCCATTGAGTATGATGTTTGCTGTGGGTTTATCATATATAGGTTTTATTATGTTGAGGTATGATCCTCCTATTCCAACCTTCTTGAGAATTTTTATCAAGAAAGGATGTTGGATTTTGTCAAAAGCTTTTTCTGCATCAATTGATATGACTATGTGATTTTTATCTCTCAATTTGTTTATGTGATGTATCACATTTATTGATTTACAGATATTGTACCATCCTTGCATTCCTGGGATAAATCCTACTTGGTCATGGTGTATGATCTTTCTGATGTACTGCTGGAGCCGGTTTGCTAGAATTTTGTTGAGGACTTTGGCATCTATGTTCATGAGTGATATTGGCCTGTAATTCTCTTTCATTGTGTTATCTTTATCTGGTTTTGGTATTAAGGTGATGCTGGCTTCATAAAAGGAGCTTGGAAATGTTCATTCCTCTTGAATTTTTTGGAATTGTATGAGGAGGATAGGTTTTATTTCTTCCTTGAATGTTTGGTAAAACTCTCTTGTGAAGCCATCTGGCTCCGGGCTTTTGTTTGCTGGAAGCTTTTTTTTCGCTTGTTTATTTTATTTTTTAAAATTTCTTTACTGATTAAGGTATCACATATTTTTCCTCATCCCCCCATTCCCATCCCACACCCCTCCCCACACATGCCCCCACCCTCCTGTTGTCCTTAACCGCTGGTTAGGCTCATATGCTTGCACAAAAGTCCTTTGGTTGATCTCTCCCTTTACCCCCACCGTTCCCTACCCTCCCCCTGAGGCCCGACAGTCTGATCCATGCCTCCTTCTTTCTGGGTCTGTTCTTGTTCATCAGTCTATGTTGTTCATTATTTCCCCTAGATGAGTGAGATCATGTGCTATTAGAAATACACTTATAAGAACCGAAAATGAGACAAGCAATAATGGTTATGCTGACAGGCAAATGAATCAGTGTGTAGTGAGTTTCTTTCTGGGCCAACAGGTCTTTTGAGACCCAATTTCAATGTCCAACAGTTCCTTATGTGTACATGTCAGCACTGACATTTCAGTTCTGGATGGTGGACAAATGGTGGTAATGCAGGTCCGACTCTGTCTGGTGTGGTCCTGGGCAACCTGCAGTGATGCACAGCTGCTAACTGCTAGTATGGGAAGGCCACATCAACATCTTCCATCCCTGGACTGCTTCTCTTCTGTCTTTTTTAAAAAAAATATATTTTATTGATTTTTTACAGAGAGGAAGAGAGAGGGATAGAGAGTTAGAAACATTGATGAGAGAGAAACATTGATCAGCTGCCTCTTGCACACCCCCTACTGGGGATGTGTCCGCAACCAAGGTACATGCCCTTGACCGGAATCGAACCTGGGACCCTTTTGAGTCCCCAGGCAGATGCTCTATCCACTGAGCCAAACCGGTTTCGGCTTCTCTTCTGTCTTCATGGCTGGAGTAGTCCTGTTGATTCGTCTCTTGCTGGAATCCACATGGTCTCGGAGTTGTTTTCTGAAAATATACAAACATATTCTCGACCAAAAGTTAATAAAGGAATATTTTCTATAAATTTGACTGGGGATCCTTTTTCAATTTTTGCCCAAATGATTTTCCTCTGGCTTGTTTTGTCACCTTGTGTGTTTTTCATGGGTGTATTGCTTTTAGCCTTACACTTAATTTTCTAAAGTATTAATTTTCTAGATGTAATTTACTTACAGGATATTTTTCCTTACATGATATTCCTCTACTATCCCCTCCTTTTTTGATTTAAATGTTAGAATGCTTTGGAAAATTTTATAATGTAGTCTTGATGACTTTTAAATTTTAATTTTTTGCACTATAATATTACTGTTTTAGGTTCATTATATGGTGCACAATTTTATCATGAGATGAAGTACCAATAAAAATTTTAGTTGACACTTTAGGAACACCTTTTTGTCCAGAATATTCACTTGTTTCAACTAGCCAATTTATATTTGCCTGAAAACTTGACTACTATTTTACTGTCAAATTTATTACTCTAACAATAATCTTGTTTTACCCTGTAAATATTGGTGGAAGGGATTATTTGCCTTCTTGAGTAGGTCCTGAGCATTCCTGGTGGTAGGCTGGATTTAGATATCATAAACCCACTTCCCCACACCATAGGTACAAGACAACTCAAACAATTCTTGTTGGAGTGAGAGGGCAGCTGCTGTCGGCCAAGTCTCTGTCGGTCACCTGGGTCCTGATCTGAGCTGTGCATGGGAAGCACGAAGCAGCCATGGAGGCAGGAGACCTCCCTCAGAAGGGGCTAGGATTCAGGCCCCTGCAATGTTGATCCCCAAATTCTCTCTGTTGATCCCCAAATTCTCTCCTGATGGCCCCTCTGCGACTGTGCCTGTCTTAGGTTGTTCCTTCCTTGAGGAATCTTACCCGTCTCTGGCTAACCAGCCATCCTCCAGGGCCAAGCAGGGTGACGTGAGGTTCAGTTTTATCTCCTTGGTAGCCTATGCCCCCGTGGCCTCCATGCCCAGCACCTGCCTTGGGATCCCCTTGCCTGCTGGCGGGGCCCCAGCACTGATCACATATATTTTGGAACCCGGGTTTCTTCTCTAGGGGAGGCTGAGTTTGCCCCACTGGGTGAGAGACAGATCCATGGCACCAGTCATCACGAGACTACAACCTCGTCATGAACAGAGAGCTCATGCAACCGCTGTGAGCAATTGAATTGTGAGAAGAGGGTCTCTCTTGGCCTAAAGGGTAAGAGGGACCAATATAGAATGCTCAGGTGCCCTCCCAGGAGGCCCTCTACACAACGAAAAGGGTTAAATCCTTACATGTCCTTTTTAAATTGCTGCCAGACATTCAAAGAATTAGTTTGTACGTTTGCTTGGGATAATCGTATATTATGCTGTAGTAATTCTAAAGTATCAAGAGATGTGTTAAATTTGTCTCCAAGCACCAAACAGATGACTTTTTTTTTTTTTATCCCCAAGGGTGCGAGGAACTATTACAAGTACTGGGGGTGATCCAAATCTGGGAATAAATTTTAATGATAGTGTAGAATAATATCATGTAAGGATATTCTTTGTTCTAGTCCATGGGAATTCCCTTTCAAACTGGCTGTCCATTTCTTTTTATATAGACAAGGTCTTATTTAAATTTTCTGCACCTCTACCGGGGGCACGTAGTGATAGTAGTGACATCCTTTCTTTGGTGTCCACACAAGACAGAAACCTCTCTTTAATTTTACACACAAAGGGGCATTGTTTTGATTTCGTGTCATACAAAAGGAAAGCTGGGTGGAGACCCCTGTGTATTTATACTTTCTTGCCCCACCCATGGACCTCCTGGATGTCCAGGGTGTTTGGTATTATTGGTAACTACATTAGTCAGTGGATCAGCCCACGTAAGGGGTCTTACCCATGAAGGGTCAGGAGCATAAGATCAAAATACTTACCCTCTTGTCCCAGGTAAAATTACCGTACATCTGATGATTGCTAGCGTGGCTAGAAAGGCATTCTCAGGCATTCTTGGGTTTCTGGTTACCTCACAATTTCTTCCCTGTGGTTTGATGTTCTGATTGATGTTTCTCTGTTTCTGGATCTATTTTCCCCCCCATCAGTTTATGTTGTTCATTATATTCCACAAATGAGTGAGATCATGTGATATTTATCTTTCTCTGCCTGGCTTATTTCACTAAGCATAATGTTCTCCATCTTCATCCATATTGTTGCAAGTGGTAAGAGCTCCTTCTTTTTTACCGCAGCGTAGTATTCCATTGTGTAGATGTACCACAGTTTTTTAATCCACTCATGTGCTGATGGGCACTTAGGCTGTTTCCAAATCTTAGCTATGGTGAATTGTGCTGCTATGAACATAGGGGTGCATATATCCTTTCTGATTGATGTTTCCAGTTTCTTGGGATATATTCCTAGAAGTGGGATCACTGGGTCAAATGGGAGTTCTATTTTTAGTTCTTTAAGGAAACTCCATACTGTTCTCCACAGTGGCTGCACCAGTCTGCATTCCCACCAGCAGTGCACGAGGGTTCCTTTTTCTCCACATCCTCGCCAGCGCTTGTCATTTGTTGACTTGCTGATAATGGCCATTCTGACAGGTGTGAGATGGTACCGCATTGTTGTTTTGATTTGCATCTCTCTAATGATTAGTGATTTAGAGCAGGTTTTCATATGTCTCTTGGCCTTCCTTCTGTCTTCTTTCGAAAAGTGTCTATTTAGATCAGTTGCCCATTTTTTGATTGGGTTGTTTATCTTCTTTTTGTTAAGCTGCATGAGTTCCCTGTAAATGTTGGAGATAAAACCCTTATCGTAGACATCATTAGCAAATATGTTCTCCCATGTAGTGGGCTTTCTTGTTGTTTTATTAATGGTTTCCTTTGCTGTGAAAAAGATTTTTATTTTGATGTAGTCCCATTTGTTTATTTTCTCTTTAGCTTCCATTGCCCTAGGAGCAGTATCAGCGAAGAAGTTCTTTTGGCATATGTCAGAGATTTTTCTGCCTGTAGATTCCTCTAGTATTTTTATGGTTCCCTGTCTTATGTTTAAGTCCTTGATCCATTTTGAGTTTATTTTTGTGTATGGTGTAAGTTGGTGGTCTAGTTTCATTTTTTTGCATGTATCTGTCCAATTTTCCCAACACCATTTGTTGAAGAGACTGTCTTGACTCCATGTATGTTCATGCCTCCTTTGTCAAATATTAATTGAGCATAGTGATTTGGATCGATTTCTGGGTTCTCTATTCTATTCCATTGATCTGTATGTCTGTTCTTGTGTCAATACCAGGCAGTTTTGAGAAGAGTGGCTTTGTAATACAGCTTGAAATCTGGTATGGAGATCTCACCTACTTTGTTCTTCTTTCTCAGGATGCTGTGGCTATTTGGGGTCTTTTTTTATTCCAGATGAATTTTTGGAAAGTACTTTCTAGGTCTGTGAAGTATGCCGTTGGTATTTTAATGGGAAGTTCATTGAATCTATAGATTGCTTTGGGTAGTATGGACATTTTAATGATGTTGATTCTACCAATCCATGAACATGGTATGTTCTTCCATCTGTTTATGACTTCCTCTATCTCTTTTTTCAGTGTTGTGTAGTTTTCCACGTGTAGGTCTTTTACCTCCTTAGTTAAGTTTATTTTTAGGTATCTTAATTGTTTTGGTGTGATGGTAAATGGGAATGATTTTTAGTCTCTCTTTCTGTAAGTTCATTATTGGTGTATAGAAATGCCATAGATTTCTTAGCATTTATTTTGTATCCTGCTACTCTGCCGAATTCATTTATTAAGTCTAGTAATTTTTTGATGGAGTCTTTAGGGTTTTCTATGTACAGTATCATGTCATCTGCAAATAAGGATAGTTTTACTTCTTCTTTTCCAATTTTGATGCCTTCTATTTATTCCTCTTGTCTGATTGCAATGGCTAGTATTTCCAACACTATGTTGAACAGGAGTGGTCAGAGTGGGCATCCCTGTCTTGTTCCTGTTCTTAGGGGAAATGGTTTTAGTTTTTGCCCATTGAGTATGATGTTGGCTGTGGGTTTGTCATATATGGCTTTTATTATGTTGAGGTATGATCCTTCTATTCCCAGCTTGCTGAGAGTTTTTATCAAGAAAGGGTGTTGGATTTTGTCAAATGCTTTTTCTGCATCAATTGATATGACTATATGGTTTTTATCTCTCAATTTGTTTATGTGATGTATCACGTTTATTGATTTACAGATATTGTACCATCCTTGCATTCCTGGGATAAATCCTACTTGGTCGTGGTGTATGATCTTTCTGATGTATTGCTGGATTCGATTTGCTAGAATTTTGTTGAGGATTTTGGCATCTATGTTCATGAGGGATATTGGCCTGTAATTCTCCTTCATTGTGTTATCTTTACCTGGTTTTAGTATTAGGGTGATGCTGGCTTCATAGAAGGAGCTTGTAAGTGTTCCTTCTTCTTGAATTTTCTGGAATAGTCTGAGGAGGATAGGTTTTAGCTCTTCCTTGAATATTTTATAAAACTCCCCTGTGAAGCCGTCTGGCCCCGGGCTTTTGTTTGCTGGAAGCTTTTTGATGACTGCTTCAATTTCTTCCATAGTTACTGACCTATTGAGCTTTTTAGATTCTTCCTGATTGAGTTTTGGAAGGTTATATTTTTTCTAGGAATATGTCAATTTCCTCCAGGTTGTCCAGTTTGTTGGAATAGAGTTGTTCGTAGTATTTTTTTAAACAATCCTTTGTATTTTGGTGGGGTCTGTTGTTATTTCACCTCTTTCATTTCTGATTTTGTTTATTTGGGTCCTCTCTCTTTGCTTCTTGGTGAGCCTAGCAAGAGGTTCATCAATCTTGCTTATCCTTTCAAAGAACAAACCCTTGGTTTTGTTGATCTCTTGCATTGTTTCATTAGTCTCTATGTCATTTATCTCCACTCTGATCTTTATTATTGCCTTCCTTCTGCTTACACTGGGCTTTTCTTGTTGCTCTCTCTCTAACTCTTTGAGTTGTAGGGTTAGGTAATTTATTACCATTGTTTCTTATTTTTTGCAGTAGGCTTGTAGAGCTATGAACTTCCCTCTCAAGACTGCTTTCACTGTGTCCCATAGATTTTGGATTGCTGTGTCTTCATTGTCATTTATTGTCATGATGTTTTTTATTTCTTCCTTGGTCTCTCTGGTAACCCAGTCCTTGTTTAATAACATGTTGTTTAGTCTCCATGTGTTTGATTTCTTTGGATTGTTTTTATTGTAGTTGATTTCCAGTTTTATGCCACTGTGATCTGAGAAGATGCTTGGTATGATTTCTATCATCTTAAATTTGAAGAGACTTGGCCTATGTCCCAATATGTGGTCTATCTTTGAAAATGACCCATGTACACTTGAGAAGAATGTATATTTTGTGGCTTTGAGGTGAAATGTTCTGAAGATGTCGATTAATTCCATCTGTTCTAGTGAGTAATTTAGGATTGATGTTTCTTTGCTGATTTTGTGTTTAGAGGATTTGTCCAATGGTGATAGTGGGAAATTAAAGTCTCCAACTATGATTGTATTGCTGTTAATCTCTCTCTTGATATCCTCCAGGAGTTTTTTATGTATTTGGGTGCTCCTGTATTGGGTGCGTATATGTTTACCAGAGTTATTTCTTCTTGTTGGATTGCTCCCTTTATTATTATGAAGTGGCCTTCCTTATCTCTTGTTATGTCCTTCACTTTGAGATCTAATTTGTCAGATATAAGTATTGCTACTCCAGCTTTTTTTTTTTCATTTCCATTCGCCTGGAAAACTTTTTTCATCTCTTCACCTTCAGTTTGTGTGCGTCTTTTTTTCTGAGGTGGGTTTCTTGTAGACAGCAGATATATGGGTCTTGTTTTCTTATCCAATCCATTGTCTTTTGATTGGGGCATTTAATCCATTTACATTTAAAGTTATTATTGGTAGGTACTTATTTATTGCCATTTTTATTCTTTACCCCTGTGTTCCTTCTTCACTTCCCATTTCTTTTATTTTTTACAGCAGACCCTTTAGCATTTCTTGCATTGCTGGTTTGGTGGTGATAAATTCCCTTAGTCCTTTTTTGTCTGTGAAGCTCCTGATTTCACCTTCAATTTTGATTGATAGCCTTGCTGGGTACAGTATTCTTGGATTGAGACCCTTCCTTTGCATGACTTTGTATATTTCATTCCATTCCCTTCTGGCCTGATGAGTTTCTGTTGAAAAATCAGTTGCTAGTCTGATGGGGGTTCCTTTGTATGTAACTTTCTGTTTCTCTCTGGCCTCTTTTAAGATTCTTACTTTGTCGTTGGTGTTTGCCATTTTAATTATAATGTGCCTTGGCGTTGGTCTTTTGGGGTTCATTTTGCTTGGGACTCTGTGAGCTTCTTGGATTTGTGTGGGTTTTTTCTTCCCTATATCATGAAAGTTTTCTGTCATTATTTCTTCAACCAGGTTTTCTATTCCTTGCTCATTTTTCTTTCCTTCTGGAACCCCTATTATGTGGATGTTGTTTTGTTTTATGTTGTCCCAAAGTTCCCTTAGGCTCTCCTCCTGCTTTTTAATTTTTTTTTTCTAGAAGCTGCTCTAGTTGGGTATTTTTTTTTTCCATCTTGTCTTCTAGCTCACTGATGTGGTCCTCTGCTTCTTCTAGTCTACTCTTAATGCTTTCTATTGAGTTTTTTACAGCAGTGATGTCATTTTTCATTTCTTCTTGGTTCTTCATTTCCTCTTGGTTCTTACTCATATTGTCGAATTTGTCTTCCATTCTTTTCAGCCACCTTATTACCATTTCTCTGAATTCTTTCTATGATAGGTTACTTGCCTCTATTTCATTTACTTCCTTTTCTGGTGATGCCTGCTTTTTTTCATATGCAGGCTGTTTCTTTGTATCCCCATAGTTTCTGTTCTCAGAATGTCTGGTTATGTAGTTCTCTCTCTCGCATTGATTTAAAGGCACAAAATAGAACACAACCAGGTACAACACACAAGGCACTGAACAGAAATGTATTCACGATATTAATAACCTCCAATAAAGGTGACCACCAGAGAAAGGCAAATTAAGGAATAGGAGAGAAAGGAGAAGAGTAAAATGAAAGAAAAAAAAAGAGTGTCAAAATGAAATTGGGAAAAGTAAAAAAAAGTAAGAGAGACAAGAATGAGACTAAGAGAGAAAATGGGAACCAACTATGTATATATGGGGAGAAAACTGCAATAGAACAACCACTAATCCCAGCAAATGCCAGCAACAAGTACCTGGAGATTAATACAAGCTATAACACCAACTAATATTAAGCGAGGCAAGGGAGAACAGAAGTAAAAAACAAACAAAAACAAAGCAAACAAAAAAACCTAACAAGAAAAAGAATAAGCAAAACAATCTCAGAAAAAAAGCATAAAAATTCAATATAATCAACATTCAAGCAAACAACAACAAAAGGACAGAGAGAAAAACAATTGTTGGATAGTTAAGAGAGTGAAGAGAGAGGTGTATATGGACTTGGAGCAGGGGATTGGAAATTAGGTATATAAGTAGAGTGAAATTTTAGCAGGGGGTAAACAGAAAGAATAGGAAAAATCTAAAGCAGGAAAGGATTAAGTTAAACAGGACACCAAATGGGGAAAGTTTAGGAAGAGAGTGATGGCATAAAGGTAGAGTAGAGATAGGGTAAAATGATGCTAAAGGAAAGATGACAATATCATGTAGAACACTAATCCAAAAGTAAAATAAAGAGAAAATAAAAGGACACTTAAAAAAAAAGGTAAAATAGTAGTAGTAATAATACTGATCGAAAATAAAAATGTAATAATTAAAAAGGTAAAATCAAGTGAGGAAAAAAGAAAAAAAAATAGTTTCTCAAGTAAAAGATGCAAAAAATGAAAATAATAAAAATAAAAAAATAAATAAAATAAAATGTGCAGTTGTGAAGGTCATTCACTTCCTCTATTGTTCTGTTTGGCACACCTGTTTCCCAGTCTGGACAGTATTGCAGTTCCCTGGGTTTCACTGCTCCTCAGTGTTGTAAGCCAGTCCTGATTTTTTTATTTTATTTTATTTTTTAATATATTTTTTTATTGAGCTATTATATGTGTACATATCTTACCATTACCCCCCCCACCCCACACCCATACATGCCCTCACCCCCCAGAGTTTTGCGTCCATTGGTTATGCTTATATGCATGCATACAAGTCCTTCGTTTGATTTCATAACTCCCCCACCTCTCCCTAACTTTCCTCCTGTAATTTGAAAGTCTGTTTGATGCTTTACTGTCTCTGTATCTATCTTTTTGTTCATCACTTTATAATGTTCTTTACTATCCCTAAATGAGTGAGATCATGTGGTATTTTTCTTTCATTGACTGGCTTATTTCACTTAGCATAATGTTCTCCAATTCCATCCAGGTTGCTGCAAATGATGAGAATTCTTTCTTTTTTATGGCAGCATAGTATTCCATTGTGTAGATGTACCACAGTTTTCTGATCCAGTCATCTGCTGATGGGCACCTAGGCTGTTTCCAAATCTTAGCTATTGTAAATTGTGCTGCTATGAACATAGTGGTGCATATATCCTTTCTGATTGGTGTTTCTAGTTTCTTCGGATATATTCCCAGGAGTGGGATTACTGGGTCAAATGGGAGTTCCATTTTCAGTTTTTTGAGGAAACTCCATACTGTTCTCCACAGTGGCTGCACCAGTCTGTATTTCCACCAGCAGTGCACGAGGGTTCCTTTTTCTCTGCATCCTCGCCAACACTTGTCGTTTGTTGATTTGTTGATGATAGCCATTCTGACAGGTGTGAGATGGTACCTCATTGTTGTTTTGATTTGCATCTCTCGGATAATAAGTGACTTTGAGCATGTTTTCATGTGTCTCTTGGCCTTCCTTCTGTCTTCTTTTGAAAATATTCTGTTTAGGTCTGTTGCCCATTTTTTTATTGGATCATTTATCTTCCTCTTATTAAGTTGCATAAGCTGCCTGTAGATGTTGGAGATTAAACCTTTATCAGTGATAGCATTTGCAAATATGTTCTCCCATGCAGTGGGCTTTCTTGTTGTTTTGTTGATTGTTTCTTTTGCTGTAAAAAAGCTTTTTATTTTGATGTAGTTCCATTTGTTAATTTTCTCTTTCGCTTCCATTGCCCTAGGGGCAGTGTCAGTGAAGAAGTTCTTTTGGCATATGTCTGAGATTTTGTTGCCTGTGGAGTCCTCCAGTATTATTATGGTTTCCCGTCTTATGTTTAAGTCCTGTATCCATTTTGAGTTTATTTTTGTGTATGGTGTAAGTTGGTGATCTAGTTTCATTTTTTTGCATGTATCTGTCCAGTTTTCCCAACACCATTTATTGAAGAGACTGTCTTGACTCCATTGTATGTTCATGCCTCCTTTGTCAAATATTAATTGAGCATAGTGGTTTGGGTCGATATCTGGGTTCTCTATTCTGTTCCATTGATCAATATGTCTGTTCTTGTGCCAGTACCAGGCTGTTTTGAGAACAGTGGCTTTGTAATACAGCTTGAAATCTGGTATTGAGATCCCACCTACTTTATTCTTCTTTCTCAGGATTGCTGTGGCTATTTGGGGTCTTTTTTTATTCCAGATGAATTTTTGGAGAGTTCCTTCTAGGTCTGTTAAATATGCTGTTGGTATTTTGATGGGGAGTGCATTGAATCTGTAGATTGCTTTGGGTAGTATGGAAATTTTAATGATGTTGATTATACCAATCCATGAACATGGTACATTCTTCCATCTGTTTACGTCGTCCTCTATCTCTTTTTTCAGTGTCCTGTAGTTTTCCGTGTATAGGTCTTTTACCTCCTTAGTTAAGTTTATTCCTAGGTATCTTAATTTTTTTTGGTGCAATGGTAAATGGGATTGCTTTTTTAGTCTCTTTCTGTAAGTTCACTATTGGTGTATAGAAAAGCCATAGATTTCTTGGCGTTAATTTTGTATCCTGCTACATTGCCGAATTCATTTATTAAGTCTATTAGTTTTTTTTATGGAATCTTTTGGGTTTTTTATGTACAATATCATGTCATCTGCAAATAAGGACAGCTTCACTTCATCTTTTCCAATTTGGATGCCTCTTATTTCTTCTTCTTGCCTAATTGCGATAGCTAATACTTCCAGTACTATGTCAAACAGGAGTGGTGAGAGTGGGCGTCCCTGTCTTGTTCCTGTTCTTAGGGGAAATGGTATTAGTTTTTGCCCATTGAGTATGATGTTTGCTGTGGGTTTATCATATATAGCTTTTATTATGTTGAGGAATTATCCTTCTATTCCCACCTTGTTGAGAGTTTTTATCAAGAAAGGGTGTTGAATTTTGTCAAATGCTTTTTCTGCATCTATTGATATGACTATGTGATTTTTATCTCTCAGTTTGTTTATGTGATGTATCACGTTTATTGATTTGCAGATATTGTACCATCCTTGCATTCCTGGGATAAATCCTACTTGGTCATGGTGTATGATCTTTCTGATGTACTGCTGGAGCCGGTTTGTTAGAATTTTGTTGAGGATTTTGGCATCTATGTTCATGAGGGATATTGGCCTGTAATTATCTTTCATTGAGTTGTCTTTATCTGGTTTTGGTATTAGGGTGATGCTGGCTTCATAGAAGGAACCTGGAAGTGTTCCTTCCTCTTGAATTTTTTGGAATAGTCTGAGGAGGATAGGTTTTAGTTCTTCCTTGAAAGTTTGGTAAAACTCTCCTGTGAAGCCGTCTGGCCCTGGGCTTTTGTTTGTCGGAAGCTTTTTGATGACTGCTTCAATTTCTTCCACAGTTACTGGCATGTTGAGCTGTTTAGATTCTTCCTGATTGAGTTTTGGAAGGTTGTATTTTTCTAGGAATATCTCCATTTCCTCTAGGTTGTCCAGTTTGTTGGAATAGAGTTGTTCATAGTATTTTGTAACAATCCTTTGTATTTCGTCTGGGTCTGTTGTTATTTCACCTCTTTCATTTCTGATTTTGTTTATTTGGTTCCTCTCTCTTTGCTTCTTGGTGAGCCTGGCTAGAGGTTCATCAATCTTGTTTATCCTTTCAAAGAACCAGCTCTTGGTTTTGTTGATCTTTTGTATTGTTTCTTTGGTCTCTATGTTGTTAATCACCTGCTCTGATCTTTATTATTTCTTTCCTTCTGCTTACACTGGGCTTATCTTGTTGCTCTCTCTCTAACTCTTTGAGTTGTTGGGTTAGGTAATTTATTACCATTGTTTCTTGTTTTTTGCAGTAGGCTTGTAGAGCTATGAACTTCCCTCTCAGAACTGCTTTCGCTGTGTCCTATAGATTTTGGATTGTTGTGTTTTCATTGTCATTTGTTGCCATGATGTTTTTTATTTCTTCCTTGATGTCTTTGGAAACCCAGTAATGGTTTAATAGCATGCTGTTTAGTCTCCAAGTGTTTGATTTTTTGGGTTGTTTTTATTGTAGTTGATTTCCAGTTTTATGCCACTGTGATCTGAGAAGATACTTGATATGATTTCTATCTTCTTGAATTTGGAGAGACTTTGTCTATGTCCTAACATATGGTCTATCCTTGAAAATGACCCATGTGAACTTGAGAAGAATGTATATTCTGTGGCTTTGGGGTGAAATGTTCTGAAGATGTCGATTAATTCCATCTGTTCTAGTGAGTAATTTAGGATTGATGTTTCTTTGCTGATTTTTTGTTTAGAGGATTTGTCCAATGGTGATAGTGGGGTATTGAAGTCTCCTACTATGATTTTATTGTTGTCAATCTCTCCTTTGATATCTTCCAGAAGTTTTTTACTGTATCTTGGTGCTCCTGTATTGGGTGCATATATGTTTACCAGAGTTATTTCTTCTTGTTGTATTTCTCCCTTTAGTATTATGAAGTGGCCTGCATTATCTCTAGTTATGTCCTTTACTTTGAGATCTAATTTGTCAGATATAAGTATTGCTACCCCAGCTTTTTTTTCATTTCCATTCACCTGGAAAACCTTTTTCCCGCCCTTTACTGTCAGTCTGTATGTGTCCTTTTTTTTTTTAGGTGGGTTTCCTGTAGACAGCAGATATATGGGTTTTGTTTTCTTATCCAGTCTGTTACCCTGTGTCTTTTGATTGGGGCATTCAATCCATTTACATTTAAAGTTATTATTGGTAGGTACTTATTTGTTGCCATTTTTATTCTATACCCCTGTGTTCCTTCTTTGCTTCCTATTTCTTTATTTTTTTTTTTATTTTTTTTTTTTTTTACAGCAGACCATTTAGCATTTCTTTCATTGCTGGTTTGGTGGTGATAAACTCCCTTAGTCCATTTTTGTCTGTAAAGCTCCTGATTTCACCTTCAATTTTGATTGATAGCCTTGCTGGGTACAGTATTCTTGGATTTAGACCCTTCCTTTGCATGACTTTGTATATTTCATTCCATTCCCTTCTGGCCTGATGAGTTTCTGTTGAGAAATCAGTTGCTAGTCTGATGGGGGTTCCTTTGTATGTAACTGTCTGTCTCTCTCTGGCCACTTTTAAGATTCTTACTTTGTCGTTGGTGTTTGCCATTTTAATTATAATGTGCCTTGGCGTTGGTCTTTTGGGGTTCATTTTGCTTGGAACTCTGTGAGCTTCTTGGATTTGTGTGGGTTTTGTCTTCCCTATATCAGGGAAGTTTTCTGTTATTATTTCTTCAAACAGGTTTTCTATTCCTTGCTCATTTTCCTTTCCTTCTGGCACCCCTATTATCCTGATGTTGTTTTGTTTTGTGTTGTCCCGAAGTTCCCTTAGGCTCTCCTCAATCTTTCTAATTTTTGTTTCTAGAAGCTGTTGTAATTGGGTATTTTTTTCCATCTTGTCTTCTAGCTCACTTATGCGGTCCTCTGCTTCGTCTAGTCTACTCTTGATGCTTTCTATTGAGTTCTTTACAGCAGCGATGTCATTTTTCATTTCTTCTTGGTTCTTCTTCATTTCTTCTTGGTTCTTACTTATATTGTCGAATTTGTCTTCCATCCTTTTCAGCCACTTTATGACCATTTCTCTGAATTCTTTCTCTGATAGGTTGTTTGCCTCTAAATCGTTTACTTCCTTTTCTGGGGATGCCTGCTTCTCTTTCCTGTGGGGGCTATTTCTTTGTCTCCTCATGGTCTCTCTTCTCCGGATGTCTGGTTATATAGATCTCTCTCTCTGGCGTTGATTTAAAGGTACAAAATACAACACAACCAGGCACAACAGACAAGGCACTGAACAGAATTGTATTCACGATATTAATAACCTCCAATAAAGGTAACCACCAGAGAAAGACAAATTAGGGAATAGGAGTGGAAGAGGGAGAGTAAAAAGAAAGAACAACAAGAAAAAAACAAAGAGTGTGAATCTGAACTTGGGAAAAGAGCAGAAAGAAAGAAAAGAAAAAGAAAAAAAAAAGAAAAGAAAAAGAAAAGAAAAAAAAAGTAAGAGAGACAAGAACAACACTAAGAGAGAAAAGGGGAACAAATTATATATATGGGGAGTAAACTCCACTAGAACAACCACTATTCCCAGCAAATTCCAGCAACACGAGCCTGGAGATTAATACAAACTGCAACACCAACTAATATCAAGTGAGGCAAGGGAAAACAAAAGTAAAAAACAAACAAAAACAAAGCAAACAAAAGAACCATCCAAACCAACAAAAAGAATAATCAAAACAATCTCATAGGAAAGCATAAAAATTCAATCTAATCAACATTCAAGCAAACAACAACAAAAGGCCATAGAGAAAAATAATTTTTTTAAGGTAGCGTAGATAGAGGTTTGTATGGATTTGGAGCAGGGGGTTGGGAATTAGATATATAAGTAGGGTGAAGTTTTAGCAGAGAGTAAACTGAAAAAGCAGGGAAAATCTAAGGCCAGAAAGGGTTAAGATAAACTGGAGACCAAAAGGGGAAAGGTTAGGAGGAGAGTGATGGCATAATGTTAGCTTTGAGATAGGGTAAAACGATTGTAAGGGAAAGATGCAAATCGAATGTAGGACACTAATCCAAAAATAAAAGAAAGAGAAAATCAAATGACATTAAAAAAAAGTAAAATAATAGTAATAATAATAATGCTGATTGAAAATAAAAATGTAATAATTAAAAAGGTGAAAGTCGAGTGAAAAAAAGAAAAGAAATTAGTTTCTTAAGTAAAAGATGCAAAAATGAAAATTAAAAAAAATGAGAATAAAAATTTAAAAAAATTGAAAAAAGAATTGAAAATTAAAAAATAGGAAGACTAAAATGTGCAGTAGCAGTTGTCATTCACTTCCTCTATTATTCTGTTTGGTACGCCTGTTTCCCAGTCTGGGCAGTATTTCAGTTCAGCTTCATTCCAGGGCTCCTCAGTGTTGGAAGCCAGTCCTGCTTTTTAAGCCAGCCGTGTCTTAATTTCTCATATTTATTTTTGATTACACCAGAGACAATTAGCGTTTCAGCCCCTGGGTGGCAGTGTTTCTGAATTGACTTCCAGGCCTCTCTAGCTTTTTTTTCCCCCCCCCTCTATGGCACTCACTACCTGTTTGTGGAGGTGTGCGCCTCAGCCAGCTCTGGTCTCCAGGTTCCGAAAAAACACCTTCCCCTGCAGTCTTTCAGGGCCCCTCCACCTGGGTTTTCCTATGTATTGGGCTTAGCAATCAGAGTCGGAAAGAGCCCAAGTGTGCGGAGAGTGGGTCTGTGCGCCAGACTAAGGATCCTGCACTCCTTTGAAAATTCTTAGTCTGACCCTCCTCGTCAGATTAAAATGAGTTGCTTTCAAGAGGTCACTTCTGTTAGCAGCTCAGAAGACCCCCCTCCACATTCACGGATCACGGCAGATCCAACTGCCGCTGATTTTTCTAGGCACAGACCTCCCGGTTCCTGCTGGTCCTGCGGCTGCCGCGCTTCCCTCACCCAGCGCTTCCCTCACCCACCGCGGGGATTAGAAACCTCTCCTTATTTCAGGCGAAATCTGACCTTTCCGTGGTGCAGTGAAGAGTTCCTTTGAATCCGAATGTTTGCGTTGATAGGGGACCGGTGGTCTGGTGATCGCAGCAGTTCAGTGTTTGCAGTTGTTGTGGAAAGTCAGGTTTCCAATAAAATCCTCCTTTCCTTGCAAGATGGCGAGGCGCCGATGAGCCCGCAGCTCTGGGAGGGGACCCAGCCCCTGTGGGTGCTGCAAGGTCAGGGGAACACGGCCCAGCACTCCCCCGCCTTCTCCTGGAGTTTAGCTGTCCCTTGGCTTGCCCACATACACTCCCTCTGCGAGCCTCTGCTTCTCCTACACTCCGCCCCAGGAACAGATCCAAACCCGACTCTATTCCGTCGCCATTTTTTTTTCTCCAGTCCTGATTTTTAAGCAGGTGGTGTCTTAATTTCTTGTATTATTTTATTTTTGATTACACAAGAGTCAATTTGTGATTCAGTCCCTGGGTGGCAGTGTTTCTGGATTGACTTCCGTGTCTCTATGGTCTCTCCAGCCTTCTTTCCCTGTGGCACTCAACACCGGTTTGTGGAAGTGGGCTGCTTCAGAGCTTGCTCTCCAATGGTCACTCCCTGCTCTGATCCCCAGGTTCCAGAAAAACAACTTCCCCCTGCAGTCTCCCATGGTATCCCCAACTGGGTTATCCTATGTATTGGGCTTAGTAATCAGAAGCGGAAAATGCCCAAGTGTGCGGACAGTGGGTCTGCATGCAAGTCTAAGCAGCCTGCATTCCTTTGAAATTCTTAGGCTGTCCCTTCACATCAGATCAAAATGGGTTGCTTTTTAGAAATCCCTTCTGTTAGCAGCTCTGAGGATCCCCTTCCACATTCACGGATCACGCCAGCCCCAACAGCCATGGATTTTTCTAGGCCAGTGATGGGCAACCTTTTGAGCTTGGTGTGTCAAACTTCGCCAAAAAACTGAGCATAACTCAGGTAGTGTGTCACTTTGAGGAAAAAACATTATTTCGCAAACGTTTCATCCTCAGGAGCAGCAAATGTTTCATCCTTGGCTGCCTCAGCGGCCACATGTCATCAGAAATGGCTACACGTGTCAGTGCTGACACGCGTGTCATAGGTTCGCCATCACTGTTCTAGGCACAGACTTCCCCAGATGGTCCTCCAGCTCCCGCGAAGCACGAGTTTCTCTCTCCTGCCGGGACCAGAGACCTCACGTTATCTCAGGCAAAATCTGACCTTTCCATGGTGGAGTGAAGAGCTCCTTTGAATCTGCGTGTTTGCATCGATTGGGGACCGGTGTTCTGGGTTGTTCGGTGGTTGCTGTTCAGTGGTTGCTGCAGTTGTAGATTTTCAGGCTTCTGATAAGATCCACTTTCCCTTTTAAGATGGCGCGGTTTCCGCGTCTGAACCCGTACCTCCGGGAGGGGACCCAGCCAGCCGCAGTGGGGGCTGCCAGGTCAGGGGAACCCTGTCCAGCAGTCCCCCACCTTCTCTTGGAGTTTAGCTGTCCCTTAACTTGCTAACAAGCACTCCCCATGCGACCCTCAGCTGTTCTTTCTGCTCCGGGACAAGGCTCAGAATACTTCTGTCTATTCTGCCACCATTTTTCTCCTCCCCTCTCTATAGTATTTAGCAGAAAAATATTAAATGTTAAGGGATTCTGTTTTTGTCTTTGCAATTAAAGTTAAGAGGGAATTTAGAGAGATGTGTTTGGCTTCACAACCAGTCTTGTGGAGGGGGAGGAGGCCATTTTCGATCCTTTCATTCAGTGGCTCCTTAGGAATTAAAGATCATGCAATGATGACCGAATTTTCTATAGGTCAACAAGATCCCCCTGGGACAATATTTAACCAGACAATGTAGCTGATGTTTCTGACACCTGGTTCTAAAAGGTCTATAGGAATGATCCCTAAGATTGTACTCCAAAAGGATTTGGAGTTTTTCTATATTTTAGACTCAAAAGGATCCTAAGTGGTTTTTAATTTCTGTCTTAACATCATCATTAATTATACTGCAACTGAAGTTAAGAGGAGGGCAAGACAAAGTTGCTGAATACCTCTTAAGCAGAGCTGGATTATTCAGTAGTGGAATTTTAAGACAAAGAGCCTCAAACAGCCTGCTCTTTAAATAGGTTAGGGCAGTGGTCAGCAAACTACGGCTCATGAGCCACATGCGGCTCTTTGGCCCCTTGAGAGTGGCTTGGCGTTAGGGCAGTGGTCAGCAAAACACGGCTCATGAGCCACATGTGGCTCTTTGGCCCCTTGAGAGTGGCTTGGCGTTAGAACCACTTCTTCAAAATAGACTCACCCAGGCCGAAAACCGACTTCTGCGCATGGGCCACGAAGTTTCAATCGCACTGTACGTGCACGCCTGCATGTGGTATTTTGTGGAAGAGCCACACTCAAGGGGCCAAAGAGCCGCATATGGCTCGTGAGCCACGGTTTGCCGACCACTAGGTTAGAGGGATGGGACGGCATCTGTACTTCATAGGTCAAATGTATAAGTTTGCTTACTTTGCTTTTTCAATAAAGATGCCTACTTTAGTTACTTAATAAATTAGCTTTTTATAATATAATCAAGGTCTCATATAAATTCATTTATATGATAAGCCAATATTTTATAAGTAATTGGGTCTTAACAAAGTCCAAAGTAAAATTTGCATACATACGCAAAATGAGCACTAGCTAAAAAGAATACTGTTTAAAAGTAAAATTTAAGCTTAATAAAAAGGAGAAATTTTAAAATCTCTTCCACTAATATTTACAAAGTAAACTAAAAGTTATTATTCAAGCATTATATCCCAGCATTAATAATACATCAATAAGTAATAAGAGAGTTACTTTTACTTGATATGTATGCATTGCAGTATTGGCCAGCATCTGAAAAGCAATGAAGTTTGTTGCTCTGTTTAAAAGAAAGAAAAAGGTTTTTTAAAAGAAACTCCCTAAATGTAGCCTAGAAATTAATCTAGGAGAAAAAAACAGAAGGAGATTCCCTACAAATATCTAGAAAACTGTAATTAAAAATCAATGCATTAGGCCTCAAAAAGAAAAGTAAATAATTTGCATTTTGCCTCGCTAACAAAGCTTATCTCAATATACTAAAAGACTGATAGCAGAAATCCAATTAGTGTCATTTACTGACCACACCCAAGGAAAAATGAAGTTAGAAAATAAGCCTTATTTCAGACTGATTTAAATTGGCAAATGGAAATAAGTGAATATTCAGGGGAACTTGGTTATACTAGGCAGAAACTTATTCCTGGAGCATTAACTATGTTTTACTGATGGTTCATCTCATAGTAAAGCTGCTTATCATACAATGAATTCAGACTGAGTCATCCAGACCAGTCATAGTTTTGTACAAATAATTGAATTAGAAGCTATCAAGGCTGCATTGCAGTGTTTTTTTAAAATATATTTTATTGATTTTTTACAGAGAGGAAGAGAGAGGGATAGAGAGTTAGAAACATCGATGAGAGAAACATCAATCAGCTGCCTCTTGCACACCCCCTACTGGGGATGTGCCCACAACCAAGGTACATGCCCTTGACCGGAATCGAACCTGGGACCCTTGAGTCCGCAGGCCGACGCTCTATCCACTGAGCCAAACCGGTTTCAGCAGCAGTGTTTTCAAAAGCCAAAATATTGTAGAGCAAGCAAAAAATGCCCCCCTTGCATGTTAAAACAAAAGAGGGGGAATAGTGGAGAAATATCCTGTAAGTAAACTACATCAAGCCTTAATTACTTTAAATTTTTTCATGTTAAAGTTTTTTCACTTGTAATGCTGATGGCAAGACACCCAGGGAATTACACTGGTGTCAGAATAAGCCAAAGGAAAATGGTCTGGTTAAATGGAAAGATCCTGAGTCTAGTTTATGAAAGGGTCCCTTTATTAACCTTTGGTCAAGGATATGCTTGTGTAGTTCCAGAAAACTCCTCCAAGCCCATGTGGAAACTTCAACAATGGATCCAAGAGAGGAACTGACCAGACTACTCCAACCACAGATAGTAGCAGCCCCAAGCAGCACACTGACAAGACAGAGGAGAAACAGTCCAGAGATGGGGTATGGTAAAGACACCTTGCCAGGCTAGCAGTCATCAGCTGTACATTGGTGCAGGTTGCCCTGGACCAAGCCAAAGAAGGTCAGACCTGCATTGCCATTGCCCACCATTTGTCTGCCATCCAGAACTGGGATATCATTGCTGTCATGTCACAGGGGACACTGATTGGGAAGGGGACTCAAAGAACTGATGGTCCAGAAAGGAGCTTAGTGCAAACTAGTTCTTTTGATGCCTGGCAGCAATTTTAAAAAGACACGAAATAACTCAATCGTTTTCATTGAATTTAAAAGTCTTAAAAGGACTCAAGTCCTTCAGGTGGCATACAACTTTTAAAATCCTATATAATAAAGAGGTAATATGCAAATTGACCATCACTCCAACACCCAAGATGGCCGCCCCCATGTGGTCAAAGATGGCCACCCCCATGTGGACACAAGATGGCCACCACAAGATGGCTGGCAGGGGAGGGCAGTTGGGGGGGACCAGGCCTGCAAGGGAGGGCAGTTGTGGGCGATCACACCAGCAGGGAGGGCAGTTGGGAGGGACCAGGCCTATAAGGGAGGGCAGTTGGGGGCGATCAGGCCTGCAGAGGAGGGCAGTTGGGGGGGACCAGGCCTTCAGGTGAGGGCAGTAGGGGGTGACCAGGCCTGGAGGGGAGGACAGTTGGGGGGGACCAGGCCTGCAGGGGAGGGCAGTTGGGGGGAACCTGGCCTGCAGGGGAGGGCAGTTGGGGGGAACCAGGCCTGCAGGGGAGGGCCATTGTTGGGGACAAGGCCTGCAGGGGAGGGCAGTTGGGGGGACCAGGCCTGCAGGGGAGAGCAGTAGGGGGTGACTAGGCCTGGAGGGGAGAGCAGTAGGGGGCAACCAGGCCTGCAGGGGAGAGCCATTGGGGGGGACAAGGCCTCCAGAGGAGGGCCATTGCAGGGGACAAGGCCTGCAGGGGAGGGCAGTAGTGGGCAACCAGGCCTGCAGGGGAGGGCCATTGCGGGGGCAAGGCCTGCAGGGGAGGGTATTTGGAGGTGACCAGGCCAGCAGGGGAGGGCAGTTGGGGGCAACCAGGCCTCCAGGGGAGGGCCATTGTTGGGGACAAGGCCTGCAGGGGAGGGCATTTTGGGGTGACCAGGCCAGGAGGGGAGGGCAGTTGTGGGGGGACCAGGCTAGCAGGGGAGGGAGTTGGGGGCAACCAGGCTGCCAAGGGAGGACAATTAGGGGTGACCGGGCCAGCATGGGAGGGCAGTTGGGGATGAACAGGCCTGCAGGGGAGGACAGTTAGGGGCGACCAGGCCAGCAGGGGAGGCCAGTTAGGGGCAATTGGGCCGGCAGGGGAGCAGTTAGGCATCAATCAGGCTGGCAGGGGAATGGTTAGAGGTGATCAGGCTGGCAGGCAGAAGTGTTTAGGGGCAATCAGTCAAGCAGGAAGGTCAGCAGTTGGGAGCCAGCAGTCCTGGATTGTGAGAGGAATGTCCGACTGCCCGTTTAGGCCCAATTCCACTGGGTTCCCAGATTGGAGAGGGTGCAGGCTTGGCTGAGGGACACCCCCAACTGTGCAACAATTTTGTGCACCAGGCCCCTAGTTTATTAAGAAATAAAAGGGGGGAGATGTGGAAGCTACCCATTGTCTATACTATCATGAAAGTGCAGCAGGGAACACAGAAGGCTGATGGACCTTGGGCTTTAGCAAGGGCTAAAAGCTATGCACTGATTGTTCTGTCAAGACAATGGTGGCCCAAGGCAATCCCCCTAACCTGATAATCTTTTACTGATATGCATGTTTACTTTGCTAAAGGGCAAATGTGTATTCTAGTAAATAAAGAGCTGATAGGTCCAGACATTCGGGGAACCTCTCCACTAGAGAGTAAGGTCTCCACCTGGCTCCCCCAATGCCTTCTAAATTTATATTTCTTGTCTAGTATATCCATTTATGTGCAGCCCCTTCTCCAGATCCTGAATCATCACTGCAAAAGGTTGCAGCGGCACTGAGATACATGAATTTTACTGCAATACTTAGGAAAAGAAAATAAATAAAAGAAAGAAAGAAGGAAAGAAAGAAGGAAAGAAATGGGGCAAAAAGAGCTTTCAAGACACTTTAAATCAAGATTTGGGCTCAAAGGCTCTCATCCAAGCTTTATTTAGTTTCTCTCATGATTCTTTTTTATTTCTTCCTGATGTTGTCTTAACAAAAGCTGTTAACTTGATTCAGGCTATAAAAATAAAGATCAATCATCCATATAAGTCCTTGGCTTGACAAGCTAGAATGAGGGACCATTTTTCTCAGTTATTTGTCATGGTATTTCTTTTTTTAAAAAAAATATATTTTTATTTATTTCAGAGAGGAAGGGAGAGGGAGAGATAAAAACATCAATGATGAGAGAGAATCATTGATTGGCTGCCTCCTGCACACCCTCCCTCCCCCCACTGGGGATTGAGCCCGCAAGCTGGGCATGTGCTCTTGACCAGAATCAAACCCAGGACCCTTCAATCCACAGGCCAATGCTCTATCCAATGTGCCAAATCAGCTAGGGTTGTCATAATCTTTCTTTGCACATATTTGAAAAAACAGTTTCCTTGTGAAATCAAGCTTCCTACCAGATTTTGAAAGCTATCTGCAATGAAATGATGCATCCTTATGCTGTAGTTACTTTGCATGAAAGCCTGATTCCATACAGGTGTTGGAACCTGACTTACCTTGGCAATGACTCCAAAAGAGCTGTGGGTCAGTAGTATTCTATTTCCAAACTTTCATACCTTAAAAAATTTAGTTATGTCCACATGTCCCATTAATTCTGGGTAAGGCTTCAGCTGTCTTCTTTTGAGTACCTTGGCTTTTACACAAGAGCTTTGTAATTTTGTTTCAGCAGGTAAAGGCTTAGTGCATCTCCTTCCATCCCTCCCTTTCTTCCTTCCGACCTTCCCTGTCTTTCTACTTTTTTTTTCAGAATAAATTTTGTTTTACAAAATCTTGATTGAGGCTAAATCCTAGAGTGACATAGAACTTTCTGGTTCTCCAGGAAGTCCTAGCAGAGTTAGAAATACCACTTGAATTCATGAAATAGAGACTAGGAATAATGGAGGGACAAACCTTCAGCTTGAGGGTTGTTTAACAAAGGGCAACAACCAAGAACAAATAGCAAGAGGTACTTTCTGACACATGGTTTGAGGAAGGATCCATGTTGTAAATGTGTAAACTTGGAAAATGCTATCAAAAAGCAAAATTTTATTTAATCTGTTGTTGTAGTAAGAACAATTAAAATGAAATCTAACCTCTTAAAATTTTAAGTGCACAAATACAGTATTGTCAACTACAAATACTATTTTGTAGAGCAGATCTGTACATCTTATTCATCTTACCTAAAACTTTATGCCCATTGAATAACAAATCCCCATTTCCCTCTTCCCATAGCCCTTAGCAACTACTGTTCTATTTTCTACTTCTATGAGTTTTGCCAGGGCTGACCAGCAGACCCTGAGTGATGGATGAATGATTACTCTGACACAGGATTGCTGTGAAAGAGAGGGCTAAGGGACTTCTGGGCTAAAGGAACCAGAGAGCCTATATTGCCTGCTTCTTAAGGCTTTTATTGTAACAGCAGTTTGAGATAAAGTTTATCTTTTAGATACAATTAGTAGGGTAAGTAATCTTGGGAGGACACATGTGTCTGCAATGTCCTTTAAGCAAGGACACCTAAAGATTAAGCATAAAGATTCTGGAAAATACCTGAGGGTCTGTACACACACAGACTTGTATGGAAAGGTCAAAGAACAATTAGGAATGGCCACCGTTAGCCATCTCCCCTATGTTGAACTTTCAAACTTTCCAACCAATTCTCCTGTGCTCCCCCACAGAGATTGACTATTTTATTTAATTTTCTTCAAGCATTTTCTTTTTATTGGTACAGAGGTTAATATCAAGACTTTAAGAACCCAAGTGATTGCACTTTCAACATTAATTTTCTATTTAACTTCTTTTTTTAAAGCTTTTTATTTCTCTTTATTTATTTATTGATTAAGGTATTACATAGGTGTCCTTATCTTCCCATTGGCCCCCCCCCCAACCCCCTGCTCATGCCCTCACCCCCCTGTTCTCTGTGTCCATTGGTTAGGCTTATATGCATGCATACAAGTCCTTTGGTTGATCTCTCTCCCTTACCCCCACCCTCCCCTACTATCCCTCTGAGGTTTGATGGTTTGATCAATGTTTCTATGTCTCTGTAT
Organism: Eptesicus fuscus; assembly: GCF_027574615.1. NCBI lineage: Eukaryota > Metazoa > Chordata > Mammalia > Chiroptera > Vespertilionidae > Eptesicus > Eptesicus fuscus. The sequence goes on along the minus strand of NC_072473.1, from coordinate 79,230,629 downwards.
CTGTTTTTGTTCATCAGTTTATGTTGTTCATTATATTCCATAAATGAGTAAGATCATGTGATATTTATCTTTCTCTGACTGGCTTATTTCACTTAGCATAATGGTCTCCAGTTCCATCCATGCTGTTGCACATGGTGAGAATTCCTTCTTCTTCTTCTTCTTTTTTTTTTTTTTTACCACAGTGTAGTATTCCATTGTGTAGATGTACCACAGTTTTTAATATACTCATCTGCTGATGGGCATTTAGGCTGTTTCCAAATCTTAGCTATGGTGAATTGTGCTGCTATGAACATAGGGGTGCATATATCCTTTCTAATTGGTGTTTCTAGTTTCTTTGGATATATTCCTAGAAGCGGGATCACTGGGTCAAATGGGAGTTCCATTTTTAGTTTTTTGAGGGAACTCCATAATGTACTCCACAGTGGCTGCACCAGTCTGCATTTCCACCAGCAGTGCATGAGGGTTTCTTTTTCTCCACATCCTCACCATCACTTGTCTTTGTTGATTTGTTGATGATAGCTTTTCTGACAGGTGTGAGATGGTACCACATTGTCGTTTTGATTTGCACCTCTTGGATAACTAGTGAATTTGAGCATATTTTCATATGAATCTTAGCCTTCCTTCTGTCTTATTTCAAAAAATTTCTATTTAGGTCCGTTGCCCATTTTTTAATTGGGTTGTTTATCTTCTTTTTGTTAAGTTGTATGAGTTCCATGTAAGTGTTGGAGGTTAAACCCTTATTAGTGATAATATTGGCAAATATGTTCTTCCATGCAGTGGGCTTTCTTGTTGTTTTGTTGATGTAGTCCCATTTGTTTATTTTCTCTTTGGTTTCTATTTCCCTAGGAGTGGTATTGGTGAAGACATTGCTTCAGCATATATCTGAGATTTTCCTGCCTGTGGATTCCTCTAGTTTTTTTTATGGTTTACTGTCTCATGTTTAAGTCCTTTATCCATTTAGAGTTTATTTTTGTGTATGGTGTACATTGGTGGTCTAGTTTCATATTTTTGCATGTATCTATCCAATTTTCCCAACACCATTTATTGAAGAGAGTGTCTGTATGTTCATGCCTCATTTGTCAATTATTAATTGAGCATAGTGGTTTGGGTCAATTTCTGCGTTTTCTATTTTATTCCACTGACCTATATTTCTGTTCTTGTGCCAGTAACAGCAGTTTTGAGAACAGTGGCTTTGTAACAGAGCTTGATATCTGGTATTGAGATCCCACCTACTTTGTTCTTCTTTCTCAGGATTGCTTCAGTTATTTGTGGTCTTTTTTTTTTAAATTCCAGATGAATTTTTGAAGAGTTTGTTCTAGGTCTGTGAAATATGCCATTGGTATTTTAATGGTGAGTTCATTGAATCTATAGATTGCTTTGGTTAGTATGGATATTTTAATTATTTCAATTCTACAAATCCATGAACCTGGTATGTTCTTCCATCTGTTTATGTCTCCCTTTATCTTTTTTTCAATGTCCTGTAGTTTTCCTTACCTCCTTATTTAAGTTTATTGCTAGGTATTTATTGTTTTTGGCAATGGTAAATGGAATTGCTTTTTTAGTCTCTCTTTCTGTAAGTTCACTGTTGGTGTATAGAAATACCATAGATTTCTTGGCGTTAATGTTGTATCCTGCTACATTGCCAAATTCATTTATTAAGTCTAATAATTTTTTGACGGAGTCTTAGGGTTTTATATGTACAGTATCATATCATCTGCAAATAAGGACAGTTTTACTTCTTTTCTAATTTGGATGCTTTCATTTCTTCTTCTTGTCTAATTGCAAAGGCTAATACTTCCAGTAATATGTAGAATGGGAGTGGTGAGAGTGGGTATCCCTGTCTTGTTCCTATTCTTAGGAGAAATGTTTTTAGTTTTTGGCCATTGAGTATGATGTTGGCTGTAGGTTTGTCATATATGGGTCTTATTATGTTGAGGGATGATCCTTCTATTCCCACCTTGCTGAAGAGTTTTTATCAAGAAAGGGTGTTGGATTTTGTCAAATGCTTTTTCTGCATCTATTGTTATGACTATGTGCTTTTTATCTCTCAATTTGTTTATATGATGTATCACGTTTATTGATTTGTGGATATTGTACCATCCTTTCATCTCCGGGATAAATCCTATTTGGTCATGGTGTATGATCTTTCTGATGTACTGCTGGATCCAATTTGCTAGAATTTTGTTGAGGATTTTGGCATCTATGTTCACAAGGGATATTGGCCTGTAATTCTCTTTCATTGTGTTATCTTTATCTGGTTTTGGTATTAGGGTGATGCTGGCTTCTTTGAAGGACCTTGGAAGTGTTCCTTCCTCTTGAATTTTTTTGAATAGTATGAGGAGGATTGGTTTTAGTTCTTCCTTGAATGTTTGGTAAAACTCCCCTGTGAAGCAGTCTGGCCTCAGGGTTTTGTTTGCTGGAAGCTTTTTGATGACTGCTTCAATTTCTTCCATAGTTATCAGCCTATTGAGATTTTTAGATTCTTCCTGATTGAGTTTTGGAAGGTTATATATTTTTCTAGGAATATGTCCATTTCCTCCAGGTTGTCCAGTTTGTTGGAATAGAGTTGTTCATAATGTTTTTTAACAATCATCTGTATTTCTGTGGGGTCTTGTTATTTCACCTCTTTTATTTCTGATTTTGTTGATTTGGGTCCTCTCTCTTTGCTTCTTGGTGAGCCTGGCTAGAGGTTCATCAATCTTGTTTATGCTTTCAACGAACCAGCTCTTGGTTTCATTGATCTTTTGTATTTTTTTTTTTTTTTGGCCTCTATGTCATTTATTTCTGCTCTGATCTTTATTACCTCCTTCCTTCTGGTCACTCTGGGCTTTTTTTGTTGCTCTCTTTCTAATTCATTAAGTTGTAGAGTTAGATGATTTACTACAATGTTTTCTTGTTTTTTGAGGTAGGCCCATAGAGCTATAAACTTCCTTCTCAGGAGTGCTTTCATTGTGTCACATAGATTTTGGATTGTTGTGTTTTTATTGTCATTAGTTTTCAGGATGTTTTTAATGTCTTCTTTGATCCCTTTGGTAACCCAATCATTGTTCAATAGCATGCTATTCATCTTCCAAGTGTTTGAATTTTTTGGATTCTTTTTATTGTAGTTTAGTTCTAATAGTGTGCTACTGTGGTCTGAGAAGATGCTTGATATGATTTAAATCTTCTTGAATTTAGGGAGACTTTGCTTGTGACCCAATATGTGGTCTATCTTTGAAAATGTCCCATGTGCTCTTGAGAAGAACGTATATTCTGTGGCTTTGGGGTGATATGCTCTGAAGTTGTAAATTAAGTCCATCTGATCTAGTGAATCATTTAGGATTGCTGTTTCTTTGCTGATTTTTTTGTCTAGAGGACTTATCCAGTGATGTCAGTGGAGTATTAAAGTCCCCTCCTATGATTGTATTGTTGTCGATCTCTCCCTTGATTTCTTCCAGGAGTTTTTTTTATGTATTTCGGTGCTCCTGCATATATGTTTACCAGGGTTATATCCTCTTGTTATATCGATCCCTTTATTATTATGAAGTGGACTTCTTTCTCTCTTTCTATGACCTTCACTTTGAGGTCTATTTTGTCAGATATAACTATTACTACCCCAGATTTTATTCATTTCAATTTGACTGAAAGATATTTTTCACTTTCAGTCTGTGTGAATCCCTTGTTCTGAGGTGGGTGTCTTATGGACAGCATATATATGGGTCATGTTTTTTTATCCATTCAGCCACTTGATGTCTTTTGATTGGAGCATTTAGTCCTTTTACTTTTAAAGTTATTATTGCTAGGTACTTCTTTGTAGCCATTTTTATTTTTTGTGACTGTGTTCTTTCTTATCTTTTTATTTCTTCTTTTTATACCAGTCCCTTTAGCATTTCTTGCATTGTTGGCTTGGTAGTCGTAAACTCCCTTAGCCTTTTTTTTTTCTGTGAAGCTCCTTATTTCACCTTCAGTTTTGAATGATAGCCTTGCTGGATAGAGTTTTCTTGGATTTAGTCCCTTGCTTTGCATCACTTTGTTAATTTCCTTCCATTTTTTTCTGGCCTGATATGTTTCTGTTGAGAAATCATTTGATAATCTAATGGGAGATCCCTTGTACAAAACTTTCTGTCTCTCTCTTGCAGCTTTTAAGATTCTCTCTGTCTTGAACATTTGCAATTGTAATTATGATGTGTCTTGGTGTGGGTCTTTTCGGCTTCATCTTCTTTGGGACTCTCTGTGCTTGTGTGACTTTTTCGTCCCTACATCAGGGAAGTTTTCTGACCTTATTTCTTCAAATAGGTTTTCTAACACTTGTTCCTCTTCCTGTTGTTCTGACACCCCTATTATTTGCATGTTGCTTCCTTTCATGTTGTTGCACAGCTTCCTTAGGCTCTCCTCCTGTCTTTTAATTTTTTTCTCCAATTGCAGTTCAGTTTGGGTGTGTTTTGCTTCCCTGTTTTCTAATTTGCTAATTTGGTCCTCTGCTTCTCCTAGTCTACTGTTGAAACTTTCCATGGTGTTTTTGTTACAGTTATATCACTCTTCAATTCTTCTTAATTCTTACATTAGTTGTTCATTTTTTCATCCATATGGTTTATGAACTGTATGACCCGTATTCTGAATTCTTTTTCTGACATATTGCATGCCTATGTTTCACTTAGCTGCTGTTCTGGCAATTTCTCCTTTTCTTTCCTTTGGGGGTTTCTTTGTCTACCCATTTTTTATCTCACTGACGGATCTAGATGTCGAGTCATGCAAGGGCTGCTGCTTGGGTGGCAGTGGCTCCTCGGGTTGCAGTTGCTCCTTGGGCAGTCGTGGCAGCGGCTGCTCCTCAGTTGGCAGAGGCTCCTCTGGTGGGTGCTGTTCGCCGCAGTGCTGCTCCTCAGATGGGGGTGGGCTGATCATGAGGCTGCTGCTCCTTAGATGGGGGCAGGCTGTGTGTGGCTGCTGCTCCTCAGATGGGGGTGGGCTGCTTGCATGGCTGCTGCTCCTCAGTCGGGGGCGGACTGCATGTGGTTGCTGCTCCTTGGACCAGTATGGACTGTGCAGGGCTGCTGCTCCTTGGATGTGTGTGGTTTGCTCGTGTGACTGCTGCTCCTTGGACTGGGTCAGGTTGCTTGGACAGCTGCTGTTCCTCAAATGGGGGCAGGCTGCTTATGGAGCTGCTGCTCTGTGGATGGGGGCGAGCTGCTCATACAGCTGCTGCTCTTTGGATGGGAGCCGGTTGCTTGCACAGCTTCTGCTCCTCAGATGGGTGCAGGGTTTGGTCTGTGTGATGCTGCTGCTCTCGGACAGGGACGGGCTGCACGGTGCCGCTGCTCCTCAGTCGTGGTCAGGCTGCTCATGTGGCTGCTGCTCCTCGGACGAGGGTGGGCTGCTCATGTGGTTGCTGCTCCTCAAATGGGGAAGCAGGCCACTCACACAGCTGCGGCTCCTTGGACATGGGTAGGCCACGTGAAGCTGCTGCTCTTCTGCCTGGGCTGGCTGCTTGCGGGGATGCTGCTCTTTGGACAGGAGCGGGATGCTCACATGTCTGCTGCTTGCATGGTCATAGTGCCCTGGGCTAATGCGTTGGGCCAGTCAGAGGGGAGCGTGCTTCAGAACTCACTGGAGTCTGTGTCCAGGGTGGCTGGAGACTCGGTGACCATTGGATCACAGCTGAGGTAGCAGGTCCTTGGCAGCGGTGGCTGTAGAGTTCCAGGTGTTATCTGAAGGCACCCTAGGTGGGGGTGAGGCTGAGCTCCCAGTTAGAGCAGCTATCCCCTTAAAAAAGGCAAAGATTCTGAGAAAGAGCTGGCCTCCCGGTACTGTTTGCAATGGTAGCAGAGACTGCCTAGTTAGGTGAGCCCAGTTAGCCTGCCCCCGAAAGTCCTGCGGGATCTAACTGTGCCTCACACTCACACACACACACACACACACACACACAGACACACACACACACACACCCCACACACACAACCACACACTCCTCTTTTGCTCCTGCCCTCACTCATGCTCTCTCCCTCACTGCCATCTTCTTCCTGCCTCTGTAGATGGGTCTGGGATATTGACCCATTCGTGGATGGAGTTTCCTCTCCAGGTGTCTTGTTATGTGGCTCGCTCTCTAGCACATTGGTTGGACAGGATAAAATTCTCCTCAACAAGACACCACACAAAGGGAACAAAATACAAATATACTCATGACACTGATAGCCCCAATATAAGTGACCACCTGAGAAAAGAGAATTAGGGGAGAGAAAAGAAAGCACAAATGATATCGAAGAGAGAAAAAAAGATAAGAGAGAAAATAAAGAGGAAGATAAAGGAGAATATATATAAGGGGAGAAAACACCACAGAACAAATAGATAAACCAAAAAAATGCAAACACCAAACACCCAGCAAAGAGTTTGGGGGCAGAATCTGTAGAGGCTGAGCTTATATACAGAAAACTAGAGGCGCAGTGTACGAAATTCGTGCACGGCAGGGGGTGTCCCTCAGCCCAGCCTGCACCCTCTCCAATCTGGGACCCCTTGAGGTATGTCCGACTGCCCGTTTAGGCCCGATCCTACTGGGACATCCCTCTCACAATCCAGGACTGCTGGCTCCCAACTACTTGCCTGCCTGCCTTCCTGATTGCCCCTAGCCACTTCTGCCTGCCAGCCTGATCACCCCCAAACCACTCCCCTGCCAGCCTGATTGATGCCTAACTGCTCCTGCCTGGTCCCTCCTAACTGCCCTCCCCTACCAGCCTCATTGCCCCCAGCTGCCCTTGCCTGCAGGCCCGGTCACCCCCAACTTCCCTCCTCTGCTGGCCTGGTCACCCCTAACTGCCCTCCCCTGTAGCCTTGATTGCCCCCAACTGCCCTCCCTTGCAGGCCTGGTCCCTCCCAACTGTCCTCCCCAGCTGGCCATCTTGTGTCCACATGGGGGCAGCCATCTTTGACCACATGGGGGCAGCCATCTTGTGTGTTGGAATGATGGTCAATTTGCATATTACTCTTTTATTAGATAAGATAGAGGCCTGGTGCATGGGTGGGGGCCGGCTGATTTGCCCTGAAGGGTGTCCCGGATCAGGGTGGGGGTTCCCTTGGGGCATGGGGAGGCCTGGGTGAGGGGCCTTTGGTGGTTTTCAGGCTGGCCACACCCCCCGGCAACCCAAGCAGAGGCCAGTGTCAGCTGGAAGTATCTGGAATTCATTTATCTTCTATAATTGAAACTTTGTAGCCTTGAGCAGAGGCCAAGACAGGCCAGGGGTGGGGCGGGAAGCTTGGCTTCCTCCATCACTGGGGGCAACCCAAGCCTTCTGCTTGCTCCAGCTCCGTGGCTGCCTCCATCTTGGTTGGGTCAATTTGCATGCTCACTCCTGATTGGCTGGTGGGCATGGCTTGTGGGTGTAGCGGAGCTACGGTCAATTGGCATGTTTCTCTTTTATTAGTGTAGATAAGGTTAAGAATTGGCTGAATATGGGGAGGATCTCAGTTCAGTATAGAGGAAGTAGAAAGGGGATGAGTGGATAAGAAGAAAGAGAATGAGAAGAAAATAATAATAAATTTACAAAAAAATTGATTTAAAAATGGTATAAAAAATAAAAAATAGCAAATAAAATAGCATGATGGAAAAATAATGCAAAAAGAGATAGAAAATAAAGCAACAAACATAAAAAGGAAAATAAAGAAGAAATAAAAGAGATAACAAAATAATAATAAAATAAAATAAAAATAAAAATGAAAGAGTGAAGTGTTGTTCCTTTGGCTGGCTTAAGATCCCAGTCTTCTGTATTGTCTGTAGTTTCTGTTTCCTGTTGCTAAAACTGAAGGCCTCTCTTTAGACCAGTCCCTTTGGATTCTCAGGGACTATTCAGATTTTTTTAAAATCCTTTGTACCATTCAGGGTGTATTCTGGGTGTTCCTGTATTGGTTGCCTGGAGACTGGAGGGAGGGACTATCTCTTCAGGAGAAAATGGCTGCCCAGGTCCCGGGCTCAGGTATGACTCAGCACCAAACTCACTGCCACTTCTCCTGGACCCTCTCCTCTCCCCAGCCTCTCCCAGGACTCCACAAGTCCACACCTTCTCCTGCACCTCAGCCACAGATGAGTGTCCGTATCCAAAAGCTCCTAGGAATTAAGTTCAGTGAAGCAAAGCACAGGCCACAGAGAGGGGAAAAGACTGCGCCTCTGCGAGCTCCTCTCCTGCTGGCACTGCGCATTCTGGTCTGCCCTTCAGGCTGCCCCCTCTGGGCTCAGTCTGTCATGACTGTGGACCCAGATCTAGAATCCCCTGCCACCAGCATTCCTGCAGACCTCCTTTCCACAGTCAGACACTGTGCCTATCCCATGGGATGCGGCTCTGTGCCATGCAGTTTCCCTCTGACCCTCTGGGCCCAGAGGTCTGGCAGATCTCTCCTGCCAGATCCTTGATTTTATCTTTATCTGGGGGTCCTCTGCCCTTCCCAGCTGCAAATTGTCTCACCAGCTGAGCCTCCTTTGCCAATTTGGGTGGTTGTTATTCATTTTATCTGCTCATTCTATCTGCTCTGTGAGAAGGCTCGGGACACATCCATCTATTCCGCTGCCATTTTGTCCTCTCCAAGTTTGATTATTTTAAATATCTCATATATGTGGAATCATGCAGAATTTGTCCTGTGACTGGCTAATTTTATCCAACATAATGTTTTCAAGGTCACCCATGTTATTGCATATGGCAAGATTTCTTATTTTTAAAGGCTTAATAATATTCAATTTTATGTATATATCACATGTCTCTATACATTTATCTGTCAATGGATATTTAGTTTAGTTCCATATCTTGGCAATTGTGAATAGTGCTGCAATGAACATAGGGTGCAGATATCTCTGTGATACCATGATTTCAATTCTTTTGGATATATATCCAGAAACCGGATTACTAGATTATATGGTAGCGCTATTTTAATTTTTTTTAGGAAATTCCATACTGTTTCTATAGCAGCTGCACCATTTTACATTCCTACAAATAGTGTGCAAGGGTTCCAGTTTCTCTACATCCTTGCCAACATGTGATATCTTTTCTCATATAATAGCCATTGTTAGAGTTGTGAAGTGCTATCTCATTATGGTTTTGATTTCCATTTCCCTGATGAAGAGTGATGGTGAGCACCTTTTCATTACTTACCAGTCATTTGTATGTCTTCTTTGGAGAAATATCTATATAAGTCCTTTTCTCATTTTTAGTCAGGTTATTATTATTCGCTATTGACTTATAGGTATTCGTTTTTTCTGTTATCTCAAAGAGAAATATCATTTAATTTTTAAAATTCTTTATTGCTGAAAGTATTACATATGTGCCCCATTTTCCCCATTGACCACTTCCAGCCTGACTCTTCCTTTGGCCTTTACCACCCTATTGTCTGTGCCCATGGGTCATGTATATATGCATACAAGTTCTCTGGTTGATCTCTTCCTGCCCACCTACTCTCCCCTGCCTTCCCTCTGAGGTTTGACAGTTTGTTTTATGCTTCTATGTCTCTGGATCTATTTTGTTCATCAGTTTATTTTCTTCATTAGATTTCACATATGAGTGAGATCATGTGATAGTTGTCTTTCTCTGACTGGCTTATTTCACTTAGCATAATATTCTCCAGGTCCATCAATGCTGGTGCAAATGGTAAGAGTTCTTTGTTTTGTACAGTTGCATAGTTTTCCATTCTGTAAATGTACCACAGCTTCTTTATCCATTCATCTACTGATGGGCACTTGGTCTGTTTCCAAATCTTAGCTATTGAAAGTTGCGCTGCTATAAACATAGGGGCGTATACAGTATATTTTTACTGATTGGTGTTTCTGGTTTCTTAGGATATATTTCTAAAAGAGGGATCACTGGGTCAAATGGGAATTCAATTTTTAATTTTTAAAGGAAACTCCATACTGTTTTCCACAGTGGCTGTACCAATCTGCATTCCTACCAGCAGTGTACTAGGGTTCCCTTTTCTCCACATCCTCGCCAACACCTGCCCTTTGTTGATCTGTTGATGATAGCCATTCTGACAGGTGTGAGGTGATACCTCATTGTCCTTTTGATTTGCATCTTTCAGATGATTAGTGACTTTGAGTAATTTTTCATATCTCTTGGCATTCTGTATGTCCACTTTAGAGAAGTGTCTATTTAGGTCCTTTGCCCATTTTTAAAATTGGATTGTTTGTCTTCCTTTTGTTAAGTTGTGTGAGTTCCCTATATATTTTAAAAATTAACCCCTACTGGATGTATCATTAGCAAATATGTTCTCCCATGCAGTGGGCTCTCTTGTCATTTTACTGATGGTTTCTTTTGCTGTGCAGATGCTTTTTATTTTTATATAGTCCCATTTGCTTATTTTTTCCCTTAGTTTCCTTTGCCCTAGGAGATGTATCCATAAACATATTGCTGAGGGAGATGTCTGAGATTTTTCTGCCTCTGTTCCTTCTAAGATTTTTATGGCTTCACAACTTACATTTAAGTCTTTTATCCATTTTGAGTTTATTCTTTATTTTTTATTGTCTAAAGTTTTACGTATGTCTCCTTTTTCCCCAATTGACCCCTCCCCCATCCCTTCCCAGTCAGGGCAAGCCCCCACAACCCCAGTGTCTGTGTCCATTGTTTATGATAATATGCATGCATACAAGTCTTTTGGTTGCTCTCTAAACCTCCCCCTACCATTTGTCTCTTGATCTATCTATTCTTGTTCATCAAATTATGTTGAATATTATATCGCACATATGAGTGAGATCATGTGATATTTATCTTTCTCCGACTGGCTTATTTTACTTAGCATAATGCTCTCCAGTTCTATCCATGCTGTTGCAAATGGTAAAAGTTCTTTCTTTTTAATAGTGGCATAATATTCCATTGTGTAGATGAACCACAGTTTTTTTTTTAAATATACTTTATTGATTTTTACAGAGAGGAAGAGAGAGGGATAGAGAGTTAGAAACATCGAAGAGAGAGAATCATCGATCAGCTGCCTCCTGCACACCCCCTACTGGGGATGTGCCCGCAACCAAGGTACATGCCCTTGACCAGAATCGAACCTGGGACCTTTCAGTCCACAGGCCTATGCTCCATCCACTGAGCCAAACCGGTTTTGGCCACAGTTATTTTTTTTTAATCCACTCATCTGCTGATGTGCACTTAGCCTGTTTCCCAATCTTAACTATTGTAAATTGTGCTGCTATGAATATAGGGGTGCATATATACTTTCTGATTGGTGTTTCTGTTTTCTTGGGATATAGTCCTAGAAGTGGGATTACTGGGTCAAATGAGAGTTCCAGTTTTAACTTTTTCAGGAAACTTCATACTGTTCTCCTCAGTGGCTGCAACAGTCTGCATTCCCATCAGCAATGCAGGAAGGTTCCTTTTTCTCCACGTCCTCACCAGCACTTGTCCTTTGTTGATTTGTTGATAGCCATTCTGACAGGTGTGATATGGTATTTCATTGTTGTTTTGATTTGCATCTCTCATATGATTAGTGACTTTGAGCATGTTTTCATATGTCTCTGGGCCTTCTGTATATCTTCTTTCGAAAAGTGTCTATTTAGATCCTTTGACCATTTTTTGATTGGATCATTTATCTTCTTTTTGTTAAGTTATATGAGTTCTCTGTAAATTTTGGAGATTAAACCCTTATTGGAAATGTCATTGGCAAATATGTTCTCCCATGCAGTGGGCTTTCTTGTTGTTTTGTTGATGGTTTTTTTGTTGTTTGTTTGTTTTTGCTATGCAGAAGTTTTTTCATTTTTTATTTTGATGTAGTCCCATTTGTTTATTTTCTCCTTAGCCCTAGCGGGTGTGTCTATAAATATATTGCTACAACATATGTCTGCTATTTTGCTGCCTATAGAGTCTTGTAAGATTTTTATGGTTTCCAGTCTTTCATTCAAGTCCTTTAGCCATTTTGAATTTGTTTTTGTGTATGATGTAAGTTGGTGGTCTAATTTCATTTTTTGCATGTATCTGTCCAAATTTTCCAGCACCATTTATTGAAGAGACTGTCTTGACTCCATTGTATGTGCTCTTGCCTCCTTTGTCAAATATTAATTGAACATAATGGCTTGGGTCGATTTCTGGGTTCTCTGTTCTCTTCCATTGGTCTATACACTGAGTGGCCAGATTATTATGATCTCTGAATGCATAATAATCTGGCCACTCAGTGTATATATACATATATATATATATATATATATATATATATATATATATATATATATATATATATTAGAGGCCCGGTGCATGAATTCATGCATGGGTGGAGTCCAGCCAGCCTGGCCAGGGGGAGGGGACATGGGCGGTTGGCCGGCCTGCTTATTGGTCGAACTCCTGGTTGAGGGGACAATTTGCATATTAGCCTTTTATTATATAGGATATACACTGAGTGGCCAGATTATTATGCGTTCAGAGATCATAATAATCTGGCCACTCAGTGTATATCTGTTCTTGTGCCGGTACCAGGCAGTTTTAAGAACAGTGGCTTTGTAACAGAGCTTGATATCTGTAATGTGATCCCTCCAACTTTGTTCTTCATTCTCAGGATTGCTGTGGCTATTCAGGGTCTTTTTTTAATTCCAGATGAATTTTTGGAGAGATTGTTCTAGATCTTTTAAATATGCTGTTTGTATTCTAATGGGGAGCGCATTGAATCTGTAGATTGCTTTGGATAGTATGGACACTCTAATGATGTTGATTCTATCAATCCATGAAAATGGTATGTTCTTCCATTTGTTTATGTCTTCCTCTATCTCTTTTTTCAATGTCCTGAAGTTTTCTGAGTGCAGGTCTTTTACTTCCTCAGTTCATTTTATTCCTAGGTACCTTAATTTTTTTGGTGCTATGGTAAATGGGATTATTTTTTCATTTCTCTTTCTGTGGGTTAATTATTGGTGTATAAAAAGGCCATAGATTTCTGGGTGTTAATTTTGTATCCTGCTACATTGACAAATCATTTATTAGGTCTACTAGTTTTTTGATGGAGTATTTGGGGTTTTCTATGTATAGTATCATGCCATCTGTGAATAATGACATTTTACTTCTTTTCTAATTTGGATGCATTTTATATCTTCTTCTTGTCTGATTGCTATGGCTAGCACTTCCAGTACTATATCATACAGGAGTGGTGAAAGTGGACATCCTTGTCTTGTTCCTGTTCTTAGGGGAAATGAGTTTAGTTTTTGGCCATTCAGTATGATGTTGGCTGTAGGTTTGTCATATAAGGCTTTTATTATCTTGAGGTATGATCCTTCTATTCCCACTTTGCTGAGAGTTTTTATCAAGAAAGGGTGTTGGATTTTTTCAAAAGCTTTTTCTGCATTGATTGATATGATTATGTGATTTTTGTTTCTCCATTTGTTTATGTGATGTATCATATTAATTGATTTGCGGATATTGTACCATCCTTGCATCCCTGGAATAAATCCCACTTGGTCATGGTGTATGATCTTTCTAATTTAATGCTGAATTTGATTTGCTAGAATTTTGTTGAGAATTTTAGCATCTATGTTCATGAAGGATATTGGACTGTAGTTCTATTTTTTTTTTTTGTGGTGTCTTTATCAGGTTTTGGGATTAGGGTAATGCTGGCTTTGTAGAAAGAGCTTGGAAGTGTACCTTCCTGTTGAATTTTTTGGAATAGTCTGAGGATGATAGGTTTTAGTTCTTTGAATGCATGGTAGAACTCCTCTGTAAAGCCGACTGGACAAGAGCTTTTGTTTGCTGGAAGATTTTTGATTGTTGCTTCAATTTCCTCAGTAGTTATCAGCCTATTCAGGTTTTTTTATTATTCTTGATTGAGTTTTGGGAGCTTGTATTTTTCTAAGAATATGTCCATTTCATCTAGGTTGTCTTATCTGTTGGAACAGAGTTGTTCATAGTATCTTTTCATAATCATTTGTATTTCTTTGGGATCGGGTGTTACTTCACTTCTTTCATTTCTGATTTTGTTTATTTGGGTCCTCTCTCTTTCCTTCTTGGTGAGCCTGGCTAGAGATTCATCAATCTTGTTTATCCTTTCAAAGAACTAGCTCTTCGTTTGGTTGGTATATATATATTTTTCTCTATGTTGTTTATCTCTGCTCTGATCTTTATTATTTCCTTCCTTCTGCTTACATTGGGCTTTTCTTGTTGCTCTCTTTCTAACTCTTTGAGTTGTAGGGTTAGATAATTCATTACCGTTGTTTCTTGTTTTTTGAGATAGGCCTGTAGAGCTATGAACTTCCCTCTCAAGACTGCTTTCACTCTGTCCCATAGATTTTGGATTGTTGTGTTTTCTTTGTCATATTTTTGCCATGATGCTTTGTATTTCTTCTTTGATTTATTTGGTAACCCAATTATTGTTTAATAGCATGCTATTTAGCCTCCATGTGTTTTATTTTTTTGGTTGTTTTTATTTTAGTTGATTTCTAGTTTTATGCCATTGTGATCTGAGAAGATGCTTGATATGATTTCTATCTTCTTGAATTGGAAGAGACTTTGCCTGTGTCCCAATATGCGGTCTATCTTTGAGAATGACCCATGTGCACTTGAGAAGAATGTATATTCTGTGGCTTTGGGATGCAATGCTCTGAAGATGTCAATTAATTCCATCTGATCTAATGAGTCATTTAGTATTGATGTTTTTTTGCTGATTTTTTGTTTAGAGGATTTGTCCAGTGGTGTTAGTGGAGTATTAAAGTCCCCTACTGTGACTGTATTGCTTTCAATCTCTCCCTTGATATCCTCCAGAAGTTGTTTTATATATTTGGGTGATCCTGTATTGGGTACATATATGTTTACCAGAATTATATCTTCTTGTTGAATTGCTCCCTTTAATATTATGAACTGGTCTTCATTATCTCTTGTTATGGCCTTCACTTTGAGGTCTAATTTGTCAGATATAAGTATTGCTACCCACGCTTTTTTTTTTCATTTCCATTCGCCTGAAAAACCTTTTTCCTTCCCTTCACCATCAGTCTGTGTGAGTCCTTTGTTCTTAGATGGGTTTCTTGTAGACAGCAGATACATGGCTCATGTTTTCTTATCCACTCAGCTACCCTATGTCTTTTGATTGGGTTATTTAATCCATTTACATTTAAAGTTATTATTGATAGGTACTTGTTTGTCACCATTTTTATTCTTTATGCCTGTGTTCCTTCTTCCCTTCCTATTTCTTCTTTTTATAGCAGACCCTTTAGCATTTCTTGCATTGCTGGTTTGGTAGTGATAAATTCCCTTAGTCCTTTTTTGTCTGTGAAGCTTATTTCACCCTCTATTTTGATTGGTAGTTTGCTGGGTACAGAATTCTTGGATTCAGACCCTTCCTTTGCATGACTTTGTATATTTCATTCCATTCCCTTCTGGTCTGATATGTTTCTGTTGAGAAATCAGTTGATAGTCTGATGGGGATCCTCTGTAGGTAAGTTTCTGTCTCTCTGTGGCAGCCTTTAAGATTCTTACTTTGTCATTGGTGTTTGCCAATTTAATTATAATGTGTCTTGGTGTTGGTCTTTTGGGGTTCATCTTGTTTGAGATTCTGTGAGCTTCTTGGACTTGTGTGAGTTTTTTCTTCCCTATATCATGGAAGTTTTCTGTCATTATTTCTTCAAACAGGTTTATATTCCTTGCTTAGTTTCCTCTCCTTCTGGGACCCCTATTATGCGGATGTTGTTTCATTTCATGTTGTCGCTAAGTTCCCTTAGGCATTCCTCCTCTTTTTAAATGTTTTTTTTTTTCTAGATGCTACTCTGCTTGGGTACTGTTTACTACCTTGTCTTCCAGCTCACTGATGTGGTCCTCCACTTCTTCTAGTCTACTGTTGATGATTTCTATTGAGTTCTTTATTGCAGTGATGTCATTCTTCATTTCCTCTTGGTTCTTACATATTTTATTGAATTTGTCTTCCATCCTTTTTAGCGACCTTATGACAGTTTCTCTGAATTCTTTCTCTGACATTTTGCTTGCCTACATTTCATTTACTTCCTTTTCTGGTGATGCCTCCTTTTCATTTGTATGCTGGCAGTTTCTTTGTTTCCCCATGATTGTTCCTCTCTGGATGTCTGGTCATGTAGCTCTCTCTCTCTCCTGCATTGACTTAAAGGCACAAGATATACCACAACAAGACACAGCACACAGGGCACCAAACACAAATGTATTCACAATACTAATAACACCAATTAAAGGTGACCACCTGATAAAAGAGTTAGGGTATAGAAAAGAGTGAAAAAATGATATTTAGAAAAGAAAAAAAATTAAGAGTGAAAAGAAAGAGAAGAAGAAAGAAGGGGGAAATATATGTATATGGGGATAAAGCTCCAATACAACAACAAATAATCAAACAACAATCATCCAGAGATGAATGCAAACTACAATTACCCAGAAATGAATGCAAACTACAAATAACAACTAATCCAAAATATGTAAACTACAAACCTTCAAACAACAAACATCCAGATGAATCTGAGGAGGCAAAGCTTATTTCCAGAAGGTAAGGCAAGGAATTGAATGAATGGGGAAATAGCCACAATTCAGTATAGTGGAGGTAGGTAGTGAATGAGTGTATAAGAAGAAAAGTAGCTAGGCCTGAGTTTGTGATTGTAATTAGTTAAGCTATTAGTAGAAGAAGAGAACAAGCGAGGAAAGGAATAACAAAAGCAAAAAAAAAAGCAACAAAAACAAACAAACAACAAAAGAAAAAAAAGAAAAAACAAATACAAACAAGCAATATAAATCAAACTCTCCCTAGGCAATAGCTTACTTTTCCATCCATGGATTTCCTCACTGTCCACGGGTTTCTCACTAGCTGTGTTTAATTTGCCAATTCCAGGTGGATATTAATAGATTCAGCTGTTCCCCTTCTCTCTCTGTGAGAAGGCACAGGGGTTATCTGTGTACTCGCGCTGATTTGTCTCCTCCTGGATAGACTTTCTAGGCACCTGCAGTCAGAGAGGCTGGAGTCTTGGTATGCCTGGGTTCGCAGCTGTGGTAGCTGGTCCCTGGGGGTTATGGTTGTAGGGTCCCCATAGGTGTCTGATTTTCTCTCCATTTGAAGTTAAGGCTGGGCTTCAGATCACCACCACTCTCCCCTTTAAGATGGCGCAGTCTCTGTGCAGAGCTGGCTGTTCCAGGAGAGATTTCAGCAGCAGTAGTTGCTGACTGACCAGGGGAGCCCGGTCTGGCAGTCCCCAACAATTCCTTGGAATAAGATATCCCTCATTCACAAAAATATACACTACCTGCACATCCACTCACTCTCATTTTGTTCTCTCACTTACACACTATCTTGCAGCCTGCTGTCCTGTCGGCAGCCATCTTCTCCCCCTTGAGTTTATTCTTGTGTGTGGTGTAAGTTGGTGACCTAGTTTCATTTTTTTTTGCATATACCTGTTCAATTTTCCCAAAACCAGTTATTGAAGAGACTGTCTTGCCTCCATTGGATGCTCTTGCCTCCTTTGTCAAATATTAATTGAACATAATGGCTTGGGTCGATTTCTAGGTTCTCTGTCATGTTCCATTGATCTATACGCCTGTTCTTGTGCCAGTCCCAGGCTGTTTTGAGTATAGTAGTTTTTTATTATAACTTGATATCTGGTATTATGATTCCTCTAACTTTGTTCTTCTTTCTCAAGATTGCTGTGTCTATTCAGGATCTTTTTTTTCTCAATTTATTTATTGATTAAGGTGTCACATATTTGTCCTTATCCCCCCATTCTGATCCCACACCCCTCCCCACGGATGCCCCAACCCCCTGTTGAACTTAACCATTGGATAGGCTCATATGCATGCACACAAGTCCTTTGGTTGATCTCTCCCCACTCCCCCCAACCTCCCCTATCCTCCCTCTGAGGCCCATCTGATCGATGCCTCCTTGTTTCTGGTTCTGTTCTTGTTCATCAGTCTATGTTGTTCATCATTTCCCCTAGATGAGCAAGATCATGTGTCACTAGAGATATACTTATAAGAACTGAATGTGAGACGAGCAATAGTTATGCTGACAGGCAGATGAATCAGTCTGTAGTGAGTTTCTTTCTGGACCAACAGTTCTTTAGAGACCCAATTTCAATGTCCACCAGTTCCTTATGTGTACATGTCAGCACTGACCCCTCAGCTCTGGATGGTGGACAAATGGTGGTAACGGAGGTCCGACTCCCTCTGGTTTGGTCTCGGCCGGACCCAGGGGCACGGCTTCACCCGGACTCAGGTGCACGTGGCCTGACTCAGACCCAGGGGTGCGTGGCCTCTCCCAGACCCAGGGGCGCGTGGCCTCACCCGGACCTAGGTGCGCGAGACCTCACCTGGATCCAGGGACACATGGCCTCACCCGGACCCGGGGGCGCGTGGACTCTCCCAGACCCAGGGGCGCATGGCCTCACCCGGAGCTAGGTGTGCGTGGCCTCACCCGGACCCGGGACCCAGCCTCACCCGGATCCAGGGACACATGGCCTCACCTGGACCCGGGGGCGCGTGGACTCTCCCGGACCCAGGGGCGCGTGGCCTCACCCGGACCTAGGTGCGCAAGGCCTCACCCGGATCCAGGGACACAAGACCTCACATGGACCCAGGGGCGCGTGGCCTCTCCCAGACCCAGGGGCGCGTGGCCTCACCCGGACCCGGGTGCACGAGGCCTCACCCGGATCCAGGGACACATGGCCTCACCCGGACCCGGGGGCGTGTGGCCTCTCCCAGACCCAGGGGCCTGTGGCCTCACCCGGACCTAGGTGCGCGAGGCCTCACCCGGATCCAGGGACACATGGCCTCACCTGGACCCGGGGGCACGTGGCCTCTCCCAGATCCAGGGGCGTGTGGCTGCACCCGGACCTAGATGTGCGAGGCCTCACCCGGACCTAGGTGCGCGAGACCTCACCTGGATCCAGGGACACATGGCCTCACCCGGACCCGGGGGCGCGTGGACTCTCCCAGACCCAGGGGTGCATGGCCTCACCCGGAGCTAGGTGTGCGTGGCCTCACCCGGACCCGGGACCCAGCCTCACCCGGATCCAGGGACACATGGCCTCACCTGGACCCGGGGGCGCGTGGACTCTCCCGGACCCAGGGGCGCGTGGCCTCACCCGGACCTAGGTGCGCGAGGCCTCACCCGGATCCAGGGACACATGACCTCACCTGGACCCAGGGGCGCGTGGCCTCTCCCGGACCCAGGGGCCTGTGGCCTCACCCGGACCTAGGTGCGCGAGGCCTCACCCGGATCCAGGGACACATGGCCTCACCTGGACCCGGGGGCACGTGGCCTCTCCCAGATCCAGGGGCGTGTGGCCGCACCCGGACCTAGATGTGCGAGGCCTCACCCGGACCTAGGTGCGCGAGGCCTCACCCGGATCCAGGGACACATGGCCTCACCTGGACCCGGGGGCACGTGGCCTCTCCCAGATCCAGGGGCCTGTGGCCGCACCCGGACCTAGATGTGCGAGGCCTCACCCGGACCTAGGTGCGCGAGGCCTCACCCGGATCCAGGGACACATGGCCTCACCCATACCTGGGAGCGCGTGGCCTCTCCCAGATCCAGGGGCGCGAGGCCTCACCCGGACCTAGGTGCGCGAGGCCTCCCCCGAATACAGGGACACATGGCCTCACCCAGACCCAGGGGCGCGTGGCCTCACCCGGACCCGGGACCCAGACTCACCCGGATGCAGGGACACATGGCCTCACCTGGACCCAGGGGGCACGTGGCCTCTCCCAGACCCAGGGGCGCGTGGCCTCACCCAGACCTAGGTGCGTGAGGCCTCACCCGGACCCGGGACCCTGCCTCACCCAGATCCAGGGACACATGGCCTCACCCGGACCCGGGCTCCAGCCTCACCCAGACCCAGGGGCACATGGCCTCCCCCGGGCCCGGGACCCAGCCTCACCTGGATCCAGGGGCACACGGCCTCACCCGGACCCGGGATCTAGCTTCACCTAGACCCAGGGGCATGTGGCCTCACCCGGACCCAGGGACGCGTGACCTCTCCCAGACCCCTGGTCGCGTGGTCTCACCCAGATCCAGGGGCGCATGGCCTCACCCAGACCTGAGATCCAGCCTTACCCAGATCCAGGGGCACACGGCCTCACCTGGACCCAGGATTCAGCTTCACCCGGACCCAGGGGCGCATGGCCTAACCCGAACCCGGAATCTGGCTTCTCCTGGACCCAGGGGTGCGTGGCCTCACCCAGACCCAGGGGTGTGTGGCCTCACCTAGACCCAAGGGCGTATGACCACACCTGAGCCCAGAGGCTCGCAGCCTTGCCCGGACCCGGGTCTCAGCGGGGTTTCGTCTTATTGATCCCAATTCCTGTTGGTCAATTCCCTCTCAGCATTTCCTTCGGTCATTTTCTCAGAGCTCCAGGGCGGCTGCCGCAGAACTCATTGGGCGGCGGGCTCGGTGAAGCTCCGGTGTGCCCGGTGCGTGGCGGCGGGCTGGTCCGGTGTCACTGCGTTGGCCCTTGGGTCTGCAGCGGTTGCCAGTCGCCGAGCGTGCGCACCTGGCTGCTTCCGGGGTGTTGAGATTCTTGAAGGACTCGGAGGTCAGCAAGCGCGGAGTCTCCCACCCCATGTCTCCCAGGGGCTCGTCTGTCCGTGCTCGGCAGCGAGTGGAGCAGTCCCCTCAGCCGGAGACCGCCGGGGAAACTGCGCCGAGTACATTCCAGGCCGCCATTGTGTCGCCTGAGCCGTAGTTCTTAAAGTGTGGACTTTGGATCACTGGCGTCAGCATCATCCCACGTACCCCTCTCTTTTATTCTAGTTGTAGAGCATCTGCTCAGCCAGCCCTCCGGTGGTTCTGGATGGTGTCTGCTCTGCTCTCCCATCGTAGTCTCAAAATTGTTGTGGTAGGTAACGATCAGGCTGCCGCCCTATGTCTCCATCTTGGTCCTCTTTGTATAGTTAAGTCTTGATTGTTGTTGGTGTCACTGGGAGGAATTGTCCTCCACGCCAATTGGCCGTGAGGACCCTCTTTGTCTATATAGGAAGAGCTGCTGTGCAGGAGACATGTTTATGGGCTGGGTCTTGATGCAGCAATGCTTTGGCGCTCACTGAGTCTGCCTCCTGAATGTGTCCCTTGTGCGCGTGGTTGAAATCTGGTGTCATCTCACACCGACCACTAGATGCCCTCGTTCCTGGGTCTCCAATGTAGTGTAGGTCATCTACTGCCTGAGGCACTCAGCAGGGAAAAGCCTCTGCTTAGCTTGAATGGGGCGGAGCTACAGGGTGGAGCCTACAACCTTGGCTTCCTGTCAGCCCCGCCCTATGAGGTTCCTGTGTCTGTGTCCCTCTGTACTCTTTGCAAACACCTCTGAGAGAAACGCGCCCTGGAGTTTCGCCCGCTGCCAAACAGTCTAGTCTCTCCCCTAATGAATCTGGATTCCCAGATTCTCGCCTGGAACTGGGTTTCAGTGTAGTTGGAACTGGGTCTCAGTGCAGTCTGGCACTTCAGCGGCACAGGCAACCTTCCCTCTTCTGCACACCTTCCCGTGCGCGCCTCTGGAGCTCTGCCTTCCACCGCTCCTCTGTGCCTGCGCCCCACAGCCCAGATTCATTCCCCCAGTGTGTGCCTGGCTTCCCAGGTTTCGCCCGGAACTGGGGTTCAGTGCATTCGGAGCTGGTGTTCAGCGCAATCTGGAGCTTTTATCTCCTTCCTGCTAGTGAACGCCAGCCAGGCCGTCAGCCGCCCCTTCCTCTCTGGCTCCATCCTCCCCGCACGCGCGCTTGCTCGTGTCTCCGCCCGTTTCTCCATACCTCAGGCTTTTATGGCTCCTCTGATTATCCTTGTGGTTTTCTCTTTCCTTCTAGTTGTGGGCATTTCAGTCCGCCAGCTTTCCTGTGGTTCTGGATGATGTCCGTTTTGACTTTTAGTTGTATTTTTGAAATTGTTGTGCCAGGCTGTAGGTTAGGTGTTTAACCTATGCCGCCATCTTGGTTTCTCTCTCTCTCTCTTTTTTTTTGGTTCCACATAAATTTTGGGGATATTTGTTCTAGATCTGTGAAATATGTCCTTGGTATTTTAATAGGGATTGCATTGAATCTGTAGATTACTTTGGGTAGTATGGACATTTTAATGATATTGATTCTACCAGTCTATGAACACATTATTTTCTTCCACTTGCTTATATCTTCCTCTATCTCTTTTTTCAAAATCCTATAGTTTTCTGAGTATAGGTCTTTTGCCTTCTTGATTAGTTTATTCCAATTATCTTAATTTTTTGTTGCAATTGTAAATGGGATTTTTTTTTTTTTTTTAGTTTCTCTTTCTGAGAGTTCATTATCCTAATATATAAAAAGCCAGGGGCCGTCACGAACAAAACAACTGGATGGACAACCAAACAGCAGGCTGCGTGGTGTGACCAGGCCAGCAAGGGGGTTAGTGAGGGACGACCAATGACTGAACAGCAGGCTGCGTGGGGCAACCAGGCCGGCAGGGGGTCAGTTGGGGGTAACCAAGCCAGCCAGGGGGGCAGTTGGGGGCAACCAGGCCAGCAGGAGGGGCAGTTAGGGGCTACCATACCATCAGAGGGGGGCATTTGGGTGCAATAGGCTGGCAGGGGGGCAGTTAGGGGTGATCAGAAAGGCAGGCAGGTGAGCAGTTAGGATCCAGCAGTCCCAGATTGTGAGAGGGATGTCCGACTGCCAGTTTAGGCCTAATCCCCGGTATCAGGCCTAAACCAGAAGTCAGACATCCCCCAAATAGTCCCGGATTGGAGAGGGTGCAGGCTGGCCCAAGGGACCTCCCCACCCCGCACAAATTTTGTGCACTGGGTCTCTAGTTTGTTAATAGCAGTTTACCCTACTACATTGTAGTAGGAGATCACAGTATCTCCCACAAAAATGTGTCACAATGCTGAACATAGAGTATATACTCAATAAATAATTGTTGAATGAATGACCATACACTAGCCCATTCATGAAAGATCTCCCAGCCTGGCCAGTGTAACTCAGTGGTTGATTATCAATCTATGAACTAGAAGGTCACAGCTTGATACACTGACAGGGCACATGCCCAGGATGTGGGTTCGATCCCCAGTGTGAGGCATGCAGGAGGCAACCAATCAATGATTCTCTCTCATCATTGATGTTTCTCTCTCTCTTTCCCTTCCTCTCTGAAATCAATAAAAATACATTAAAAAAATATCTCCCAGAAGTTATTATTGCTATGGGACACTAAGCTGCAAAATTCCTGCATTGGCACATAATTTCATTCATTTTAAGTTACAATTAATATTTGGGTTTTGAGCACTTATTGCATGGTTTACTCCCAAAATATCCTGATGAGGGAGGTGATATTACCTACATTTAATACATGAGGGAACTGAGATTCAAATAATTAAATCATTTTCCCAAAGCCACACAGCTCTTAAATGACTGAGCCAGGATTCAAATTCAAGCATGACTGACTTCAAAATTCTTTCCATTACACCATGCTTCCTTAAATATGTGTTTGACTTCATACACTATGTTTGTTGCATAGATTTATAATTCTGAGAGTACAATATTATTCAGAGCAAGTTATAATCATTTGGAACTTAATAAATCTCTCAATAAAGTAATAATAGATGAGGTAATGTGATATTAGCTAATTAATAGTACAGATAGTCTGGTAATCAGCTTATTACCATCTCTTACACTCTTTCTTCATAAGTGATCTTTAAAATTATAAAGTAAATATAGGAAAAACTCAGTTAGAAGACATGGGGATTGAATCTGAGCTACCATGGCTGGCTGATTTTCTGGTTAGGGATCAGGAAGCAACAAAACACATTTCTAATTTTAGTACTTAATTTTTGGAAAGTCGTTCCAAATTCAGAAATTTATTTTCTGACCATTGAACAGACTATTGCAGTGGTATTCCCAGCTAGAGAAATGTATGGTAAGATTTTAATTTTTTTTTATTTCTTTCAATTGTTCAGGAAATATTTATTGAGCATCTATTATGTGTAAGAATGTACTTCAAGAACTGGAAATCCAGCACTGAACAACAATTAAAATAATCCCTCATAGAGCTTGCATTTTAGTGGATAGATAAATATGAGAAATAAATAAACAAATATATAGTCTGCCAGGTGGTAACAGATATTTGGAGGAAATAAAGCAAGCCGAGAGAGAAAGGGGCTTTGCAGGGAGCAGGAGCAGTTTTGAATTATTGAGTGACTCAAGAAAGCCTCTAATCAGATAGATGAATGCAAAATATGAGGAGCTGAGGAAGTCGGTTATGCAGATGTCTGGATAGAGTGTTCTACTCAAAGGAAATAGCATGTGCAAAGGTCCTGAGTGGAAGACTGTGCTTGGAATGTTGAAGGAACACACTGAGTGAGAGAGGGTAGGAGATGAAGTCATTCTCAAATGTGACCATTGAAACAGAAATATATTTATTTTAGAATGGTTGCTGCTAATATCAATGAATGATGTTTACAATTTTATTATATCTTAGCGTTAACATGGGGAGATTAAGAAAAAATGCCTGGATATTTATATTTGGTGAACTTAGCTATTTTTTCTCTCTTGGTGTTAAGATTAAATGTAAATAAATAGGAATAAGAGAGAGTTTATCACTCTTGTGAAATATTTATGAATTTATGACTTTCCTGTCATTTAAAAAAATGTGTTACATTCCAAATATTAACTCAGTTTTCTGCTCTCTTTTTGTAAAAAATATTTTTAAAGATTTCAGGGAGGAAAGGAGAGAGAGATAGAAACATCAATGATGAGAATCATTGATTGGCTGCCTTCTGCACATCCCCTACTGGAGATTGATCCTGCAACCCTGTGCCCTGACTGGGAACCAAATCTGTGACTTCCTGGTTCATAGGTCAACAACCACTGAGCAACACCAGCTGGGCAATTCTTTGGTCTTTTTGAGAACATCTTGCATGTCTAGAGCTAATCTATTGAAATAAAGCCTCCTATGTGCCCATTCTGGTATTTATTTTTTCAGTGTTGAACTTGCAATTGCAATCGCATTTGTTGGCTCATGGTTGCTTCAGTGCTTCACCTTCTTCATTTCTGGTTATAAGCACAACTATGGGTGCTTCTCAAATAGAGAGAAGGAAGATTCTCACCAGGAACCTGTCTTTTCAGGTACTCTAAAATATTTGCAAAGGAGGAAGTAAAGTAGCTCTGCAGTATTTGCATGGACTTTGTCTTGTGCTGGTAATCCTGGAAAAAAGTTCTAGGATAAATCATCTGGATGGTACTTATGAAATTTGAATTTATTGGTGTTAATTTTGTATCATGCTACACTGCTAAATTCATTTATTAAATCTAGTAGTTTTTTTGGTGGAGTCTTTAGGGTTTTCTATGTACAATATCATGTCATCTGTGAATAATGAGAATTTTACTTCCTTCTTTGCAAATATTTTATCCTACTCTGTAGGTTGCCTTTTCACTGTGTTGTTTTCTTTGCTGTGTAAACCTTTATCGAGTGATGTAGTGCCACTTGTCTATTTTTGCTTTTGTTGATTGTGCTTACTGTTATATTCAAGAAATCATTGTCAAAACTAATGCCAAGAAACTTCCAACCCTGTTTTCTTCTAGGAATTTTATAGTTTTAGCTCTTGCACATTTAGATATTTGTTCCCTTTTGGGTTAATGTTTTTATAAAGTACTAGTGGCCCGGTGCACGAAATTCGTGCATGGGAGTGGGGTGTCCCTCAGCCTGGCCTGCACCCTCTCCAACTTGGGACCCTGTGGAGGATGTCTGACTGCCAGCAGTCAGACATCCCCCTCGCAATCCAGGACTGCTGGATCCTAACCGCTTACCTGCCTGCCTGACTGCCTGATGCCCCTAACTGTTCCCCTGCCTGCCTGATCGCCCCTAACCTTTCTGCCTGCCTGTTTGATTGCCCCTAACCTGTCTGCCTGTCTGCCTGATCACCCCAAACCACTTGCCTGCCTACCTGATTACCCCTAACTGCTTTCTAGGGGGCAGGGCCAGCCTTGCAAGGGGCCATCTGCCTACCTGATCACCCCTAACCACTTGCCTGCCTGCCTAATCACCCCTAACCATGCTGCCTGCCTGCCTGATCGCCCCTAACCACTTGCTTGGGGGTGGGGCCAGCCCAGCGAGGGGCTGTCTACCTACCTGATCACCTCTAACTGCTGGCCTGCCTACCTGATTACCCCTAACCATTTGCCTGTCTACTTGATCACCCCTAACTGCTTGCTGGGGGTTGGAGCCAGCCCAGCGAGGGGCCATCTGTCTACCTGATCACCCCTAACCACTTGCATGCCTACCTGATCACCCCAACCATTCTGCCTGCATGCCTGATCACCCCTAACTGCTTGCTGGGGGGTGAGGCCAGCCCTGCGAGGGGCCGTCTGCCTACTTGGTCACCCTTAACTGCTGGCCTGCCTACTTGATCACCCCTAATCGCTGGTGTGCCTGCCTGATCACCCCTAACCACTTTACCTGCTTGATCACCCCTAACTGCTTGCTGGGGAGTGGGGCCAGCCCTGGAGGGGCCATCTGCTTACCTAATTGCCCCTAACCACTGGCCAGCCTACCTGATCACCCCTAACCACTGGTCTGCCTGCCTGATCGCCCCTAACCACTTTCTTGGGGTGGGGCCAGTCCAGCGAGAGGCCCTCTGCCTACCTGATTGCCCCGAACTGCTGGCCTGCCTACCTAATCTCCCTAACCACTTGCCTGCCTACTTGATTACCCCTAACTGCTGGTCTGCCTACCTGATCATCCCTAACCACTCTGCCTGCCTGCCTGATCGCCCCTAACCACTTCTGCCTCTGCCCCCACCACCATGGCTTTGTCTGGAAGGACTTCTAGAAGGATGTTCGGAAGATGTCCGGTCTAATTAGCATATTACCCTTTTATTAGTATAGATTAGTATAGATAGAGGCCTGGTGCACAGGTGGGGACCAGCTGGCCTGCCCTGATGGGGGCCCCACATATGGATGGGGGTTCTGCACTGGGAGTGCCCAGCCTGGGCAAGGGGCCACTGGTGGTATTCAGGCTGGCAACATCACCGATTGGTGCGGGGGTCCCCGCTAGGGGTGGGGCCAGCCTGGGCGAGGGGTTGCCAGGGGTTTTCAGGTTGGCCACGCCCCCGATGGGGTGGGGGTCCCTGCTTGGGGGTGGGGCCAGCCTGGGCGAGGGGCTGCAGTGTTCTGATCTCTGGTCGTTCCTGTCTTGACGGCATTATGGTCACTGGCTATATATATATATATATATATATACTTAGATGAGGTAAGAGTTCAACTTCATCCTTTTTCATGTGGATATCCAGTTTTTCCAGAACCATTTGTTGAAGAGACTATCCTTTTCCTCATTGTCTATTCTTAAGTCTCTGGTTGAAGACCAATTAACTGTATATGAGTGGTTTTATTTCTATATTCTCTATTCCACTGTCTATGTCTGTTGTTATTTCAGTACCATACTGTTTTGATTACTGTATTTTTGTAATATATTTTGATACCAGAAAGTGTGATGCCTTCAGCTTCTTTCTTTCTCAGGATTGCTTTCACAATACATGGTCTTTTCTGGTTCCATATGCATTTTCAGAATTTTTTTTCTGTTTCTGTAAAAAAATGTCATTGGGATTTTGTTTGAAAAAATAATAAACCTGTACCTTGCTTCGGGTAGTATGGACATTTTAATAATATTTAAGTCTTCAAAACCATAAGTTGGGGATGTCTTTCAATTTATTTGTGTCTTTTAAAAATTTTCTTTCATTAGCGTTTTGTAGTTTTCAGTGTACAAGTCTTTTACCTCCTTAGTTAAATTTATTCCTAAGTATTTTATTATTTTTGATCCCATTGTCAATGTGGTAACTTTTTAAATTTCCTTTTGGATAGTTCATTGCTAGTGTATAGAAATGTAACTGATTTTTGTATGTTGAGTTTGTTCCTAAAACTTTTTGAGTTCAATTATCAGTTCTAATAGGATTTAGTTTGTTTATTTGTGGAGTTTTTAGGGTTTTCGATATATAAGGTCATGAAATCTAGAAACCAAGATAATTTTACTTCTTCCTTTACAGTTTGGATGACTTTTATTTCTCTTTCTTGCCTACTTGCTTTTGGCTAGAATTTTCAGTACTATATTGAATATGGGCGGTGAGAGCAGGCATTCCTGTCTTGTTCCTGATCTGAGGGGAAAAGCACCCATTCTTTCATCTTTGAGTATGTTAGCTGTGGGTTGGTCATATATGGTTTTTATTATGTTGAGGTACATTCTTTCTATATCTAGTTATTTGAGAATTCTTCTCAAGAAGGGTGTTAAACTTTATTAAATACCTTTTCTGCATATATTGAGAAGATCATGTGATTTTTATCATTGATTGTTAATGTGGTGTGTCACATTTATTGATTTACATATTTTGAACCATCCTTGCATCCCAGGGATAAATCTCACTTGATCATGGTGTAGGATCCTTTTTTAGATAGTTATAAACATCTTTATTGCAGGTCTTGGTAATCACTTCATGCATTACAGAAAAGCTTGTGCTTCCATTTATTCATATAACACTGTGCTGAATGCAGTTTGCAAGCACCGTTGTTAGAAAGATCTTTATCACAACTGCTGTTATGCCTAATTACACAAATTACAGAAAGGGTATGGCTTCTATTCACTGAAAGTACACTATGCTGAATGCACCTTGCAAAGTAGCTTATAAGGAACATTTTTACTACAAGACTTGTTAAACGATTCACTACATACAATATAGAAAGGGTATCACTTGCATTCTCTGAAAGAATCCTGAAAGCAGCTTAGAAGTACCTTGTTAGAAACGTCTTTATTATTAGTCTTGTTAAATACTTTACTACATGCATTACAGAATGGTTATTGAATTCATTCACTGAAAATGCATTATCTTGAATGCTGTATGCAAGTAGCTAGTTTGAAATGTCTTTATCAAAAGTCTTGAAAAACTTTATTACATGCATTACTTCCATTAACTTCAAAAACCTGTGCTGAATGCAGCTTGCAAGTAGTTTTGTTAAAAACTATAAATATTTCTCTCTTTTCTGCATCGAGCATGGCTAGAGAGCAGACAGGAGTCCTGAGTAAGGGTGACGGGGGATTGAGAAAATGAAAGAGACAGATACAGAGATAGTAGGGAAAGCTGGGACCGGGTGGGACAGCTGTCCTCTGATGGAGATACAGGGACCCAGAGCCAATACAGCGTGTCTATTTTATACAGTAAGATACCAGTTTTACTAAAGTTTAAGATAAAGAAAATATGTGCATTCTTGTGGCTTCTTTGTAATTGTCACTTCTGGGTGGGCCCTGATAATTGTGTTTGTTCCTGGTGCCTGGCTGGATTTAGATAATGAAATCCACCCTCTGGCGCCTGAGCTAAAGGTCAGACTGACAACACACCTGCCTCTGGAAAGGTATGTTTCCAGGGCATGGCTCTGCCAGGTGCCACTGGATTCAGATGACAATCAGCTCAGGGACCTTACCCAGGCGCTCTCTACAAAAAACATTTCTTTTTTTATTATATAAGTTTCAAGTGTTTAACATTATCATTCAAATCTGTGTACACTATAAATGATCACTCCCTAAAGTCTAGTTACTATCCATCATGGTGCATGATCCTTTTAATGTGCAGTTGAAAAGCAAACTTTTTTGAACTTGGTATGGGTAGGCATTGTGCTTAAGAGGAATGAGCTGGATTATAAGAATACCAGCCTTATACCTAGCATAGACAGTTGATCACTTTGACCTGAGGAGCACGAAAGTTTCTTAATTTTTCTAATAAAAAAGTGGTTCATTCTCCTTTGCCTACTTGCAAATGATGCTTGAAATTGAAATTAAAATATAGATTAATTACTCTGGCATAAACTTCTCATCCCCTGTTAGAAACAAACACTGTTGGTTGGAGAGGAGTAGATGAAAATGTCTAATATGATTAATCTTTTACATATCAGTGAAAATTATATAAGGATTTTCTTTTATTAAGAGTTGTTTTTCTCTCGATTAATAGAGAACTGGACTAGTAGTTTGAAGACACACTTTACCTACTAGATAATTTTGCCAAAAGTGGTTTCTGACCAACGCCTAAAATAGAGCCTTTTTAAGAACAGTAATGTAAAACATTTTATTTGTGCTCCATGTCTCTTCTTTACTACTTAACAAATTATTGTTGAGTAGTTATTATGTGTTAGGCATTGTGTTTGGGCACTGGAGATACAATGGTGAGCAAGAGCAAGTAGGGAACTTACATATTTAACCTTACATATGAACCCTGTTGGTGAACATTATTGCCCTCTTCCTCTTGATATACATAGTTGCTTTACCTGGTGAGATTTCCTAGCCAGGCCCTATATTCCCCCACTTTTTTTGGAGTTTCAGGCTAAGTTCAAACCATGTTCTTAATGTGTACTTATTAATAATGATGATAAGATAGTGAATGATTTTAGGAACCGATATTGTCAATATAGCATAACTCCAGCATTGGGTGGGGGGTACTTCACATTGTAGGTACTTGGTAGAGGATGTTATACCATATTTAAAATGATCAGGAACTGGATATGTAATATAGAACTAAGTACAAATCCGTTAGGGGAATCCAGTAAAATAAACTAATTAGAAGGGCAAAGACTAGAGAATGTTGAATAAATTTAGAATGCAGTTTAATAGTTCAGAGGTTTAGAAAATCACAGCCTGGAAGAAGTATAGAATCCAAGGATAAATGTACATCAGAGAAGAAAGGGACTTAGATTTTCTAATTCAGCTGAGGAGGGGGGAGTGAGACTTAAAGAGGGGGAACAAATTCTTCAATGTTACCTGGGGAGTCAGTGGCAGAAATGGATTCAGGACCCAGACCTTCTGATACCCAACAGTATTCTTTCCAAAGATCAGGAAGAGCTAGTATTTATTGAAATACAGTTGCATACTCAGCATTCTATCTTATTTAATCCCTTACATCAAGGCATTACATTAATTTTATTTCCATTTTGCCGATGAAGAAATTGAGAATCGGAGCAAACATGCCAAAGGCTGTACTCCCAAGACTTCCATTATCAAAGATTAGAATATAATGTAGTTGGCAGTACCCACCCCAAAAAACATACACCAGTTGTGCAGCACTGAACTCTGAGTAAGGTGTAAGTGGGTTGTCCCAAGGCTGGTCTTGAACACTAGTGGCAAATTCCTTCCAGATGGATAATAAATTTCTATTTGCTTCTCCGTTTATTCCATCCGTCGCACTCATTACCTAATTTTTTTTAGGGACTAAGGGGCTTAAAAACAACAAAACACAAATGAGTCATTCAAATTCAATCTGAGTTGCATAAAAGGTATAATAATGATGGTCTCAATGACTTCATAATTTAGGGTCTGCTCGCAGGCCATCTAGTACAGTGCTCAATCTACTGGGGTGCAAATCCCCATTCTACTACAGTGTGTCCTCAGGCAAGTTATTTACCTTGTCTGAGCTTCAGTTTCATCATCTGTAAATGAGGGTGGTAATAGTCCTTACCTTAAAGGGCTGTGATTAGGTTTTTTTAAATCAAGTTTTTAAAATAACATAATACATGCAATGAGATTAGCCCAGTCTTTGATACATAGCAAGAACTCAGTAATTACTATAGCTTTTGTTATTTGAGTGCTAATTTCTGGCTCAAATGTACTACTTCTACAAGAAAACCCTTCAAACTAGGTGTGTTTGGGGGAAAAGAGGCAGTAGGTTGGCCTCCTTGCCCCGTTGCTATGAATAGGGCTCTATTCTTCATATGGAGTTGCCCTCACTGTTTCCTACTCCTAATGGTTGAAAGAGTGAAGTCCTATAAGAACAGAGATATCAAACAGTTCAATATCCTTGTTATAATGCAGACCCAAAATAGGGACCCTTTCCATGCTACTCCAGAAAACAGGCTGTTCCTAGAGTGATTTGGCTCCCAAATTTGCCATAGCAGATAAAAGATCCAGAGACCGAGAATCATCAATGAGACTGTCCAAACTCAAAGGGAAGGTAGGGGAGGGTGGAGGTAAGGGGGAGAGATCAACCAAAGGACTTGTATGCATGCATATAAGCCTAACCAATGGACACAGACAACAAGGGGGTGAGGGCATGAGTGGGGGGGGGGGGGAAAGGGTCAATGGGGCAATAAAGACACATATGTAATAGCTTAATCAATAAAGAACAATAAATATTGGGGCTAGCCTTGGCCAGTTTGGCTCAGTGGATGAAGTACTGGCCTGAGGACTGAAAGGTTTGGTACCTCATATCTAGGTTCCAGGTTCAATCCACGCCCACAGGGCATGTTTGGGAGGCAACCAATCATGTGTTTCTCTCACGTCAATGTTTCTTTTTCTCTGTCTCTCCCCGCCCTTCTACTCTCTCTAAAAATCATTGGAAAAATATCCTCAGGCCCTGGTTGGTGTGGCTCAGTGGATAGAGCGTCAGCCTGCAGACTGAAGGGTCCCCGGTTCGATTCCGGTCAAGGGCATGTACCTTGGTTGCGGGCACATCCCCAGTAGAGGGTGTGCAGGAGGTGGTTGATCGATGTTTCTCTCAAATCGGTGTTTCTAACTCTCTCTTCCTCTCCCTTCCTCTCTGTAAAAAATCAATAAAATATATTTTTAAAAAATGTCCTCAGGTAAGGATTAACAACAACAACAACAAAGATGGGAGATTGGGGCTGGGGGAAGGTGAGAAGAGAAGCATGTGGCTATTGACTAGAGTTTAGATTGTAGTGCCAGACTGGGGCTCTTTGAAGGCTGAGTCTACAACTCACACATCATCCATGGTGAATCTCAACGTCATGCCTTCAACCTCGCACATGGAATAAACCTATTTTTGGGGAGAGAAGTTGAACTGGATTCTTTTTGAAG
Source organism: Eptesicus fuscus (assembly GCF_027574615.1). Taxonomy (NCBI): domain Eukaryota; kingdom Metazoa; phylum Chordata; class Mammalia; order Chiroptera; family Vespertilionidae; genus Eptesicus; species Eptesicus fuscus. Next base: position 79,197,922 of record NC_072473.1, on the reverse strand, counting down.
GTCTAGGAATAAATTTGTGCTCTTTTGCATATAGGCAGTTCAGAACCACTTTTCCACTCCCACCCCCTCCCCAAAGCAAAGTTGGAAGTTTTCCCTCTCCATCCTATACACTCCTCAGCCTCTGACTTATGCTGTTTTGTGAGATGTTTCCTTCTTTTTTCACCCTAGCTTTAACCAGTTTTCACTTATTTATAACTGTTGGGACATACTATTGTGACAGATCTTTAAGATCTAGCAGGTGTGCCCCTAACTGGTCTCTTGAGAAGTCAGGCTTTCTTATACTAAAATTAATGGTGCGAGTCAATATTATAAATAACTAAGAGTCCTGGTATAGGCAGATTGTTTCTGACAATAAACAACTAGGCTGAGATTGACCAGTACACACCAGTGCCAGTGCTGATTATCAGCCCGGAAGAGAGTCATGCCACTACTTTTATCTTTGGACAAAATATACAATTTACTGGTAGTAAGGATTTTCCTCACTAACATCTCCCCCAAGCAATTCTTCTGACTATGTCTAGTGTGGTTATTCCTGATCTTAGATAAACTTTAATGTTTATTATTTCATTTTACAAGCATTTATCTGGTACCTACACTATGTTGGGAACTTGGCTAGGCATTAGGGCTATGAAGAGGACCTCTAGAAGTTTCCATTCCAGTGGGTTGTGTTCTGCATAGATAGCTCTGCCCTCATTGTTGCCCACTCCTTGTGGTTGAAAGTATTAAGTCCTATAAATAAAGAGATATTAAACAGTTCAGTATCTTTGCCACAATATATACCAGAAATAGGGATAGTGTATAAATCAGAGTGATACATTTCCTAATGGGTATAAGTATGAGGCACAGATGGAAAAACAATGAACTCAACCTGGGGGTGTTAACTAAGGCTGCACAGAGTAGGGAACACTTCCATTAGGTATTGAAGGTGGAGTTCATCAGGATAATCTAGAAGTGGAGTATGGGAGGAGAGAAGGATATTCAAGGCAGAAGAAATGGCATTTTCCAAATCTGATGCTTGACAGACTATAAAATATTTGTCTGTAGAACTGCAAAAATTTTACTGTAGCATCAGCTGAGAACAGTGGGACATGGAGGTATACCGAAAGGCAAGGGCCAGATGGAGAAAGACTTAGCCTGCATCATCGTGAAAGTACCTACATTTGCTGATACTACTTCATTTATTCCTATTCGTTTTCTACTCATTGTGGTCCCTCAACTTATAACCTTACTCTCTGAATCCAAATCTAACAGACAGACACCTTTCTATCTTTAGCTTACCTGAATTCTTCAACAGAATGTAAGATGTGACACTTTTCATCCTCAACGTTTCATCTTCCTTGGATTGTAAGATATCACTGTCTCCTGGATTTTGCTGTTTTTCTGGACTTTTTATATAAGTTTTTATTATGACTTCTTTTCTTTCTGCCTGACCCTTAAATGTAGGTTCTAGAGTTTTGTCCTCTGGCTTCTTTCTATACTCTACACTGTCTTTTGTTGATTTTATATACTGCCATAGCTTCAATTACCCTTTATCAATTTATTACAGTCAAATTTATATCTCTAGTTCAGCTTTCTATTATGAGATGCAATATGTCAAACTGTCTACTGGATATTGTCACTTGTACATTCTACAGGCATCACCTGTTCAACATGTCTAATAGAATGCACTATATCTCCCACTCCTTCCTTTAGTGTTCTCTATCTTAGAGACTTGTATCATTTTTCAACTCAGTTGCCTAAGCCTCAAAAGCTTAAAATCATCTTGGAGTCTTCCTTTTTACTCCTTACCTTCTATATCTTGTCAGTGACCAAGTTGTTGTTGGTTCTACTATCTTAAAGTCTGGTATTTTTTATCTTGGTGAAATTCATCTCCATTTTTTCTACATCTTTATTACCTGTCTCTTGGCCTGTCATCATTTCTCATATGGATTACTACAACAGCTTCCAAACTGGTCTCCCAGCCCCCAGTCTTGCCCCACTTCCAACCCATTACTTAAATCCATTGTCTACAGGATTAAATCTAAAAACCTATGAATGGTATTTATGACTCTTGGTGATCTTCTCCCTATCTTGGCTGATAATATAGACCCAAGCAGAGCAAATGACTTGGAATTCTGAAAAATCTAACATATCCTTTTCTTTTTTATTTTATTTATTTATTTTTTATTGAGGTATTATATGTGTACATATCTTACCATTACCCCCCCACGCCACACCCACACATGCCCTCCCCCCCCCAGAGTTTTGCGTCCATTGTTTATGCTTATATGCATGCATACAAGTCCTTCGTTTGATTTCATAACTACCCCACCTCTCCCTAACTTTCCCCCTGTAATTTGAAAGTCTGTTTGATGCTTTACTGTCTTTGTATCTATCTTTTTTTTCATCACTTTATAATGATCTTTACTATCCCTAAATGAGTGAGATCATGTGGTATTTTTCTTTCATTGACTGGCTTATTTCACTTAGCATAATGTTCTCCAATTCCATCCAGGTTGCTGCAAATGATGAGAATTCCTTCTTTTTTATGGCAGCATAATATTCCATTGTGTAGATGTACCACAGTTTTCCGATCCAGTCATCTGCTGATGGGCACCTAGGCTGTTTCCAAATCTTAGCTATTGTAAATTGTGCTGCTATGAACATAGTGGTGCATATATCCTTTCTGATTGGCGTTTCTAGTTTCTTCGGATATATTCCCAGGAGTGGGATTACTGGGTCAAATGGGAGTTCCATTTTCAGTTTTTTGAGGAAACTCCATACTGTTCTCCACAGTGGCTGCACCAGTCTGCATTCCCACCAGCAGTGCACGAGGGTTCCTTTTTCTCTGCATCCTCGCCAACACTTGTCGTTTGTTGATTTGTTGATGACAGCCATTCTGACAGGTGTGAGATGGTACCTCATTGTTGTTTTGATTTGCATCTCTCGGATAATAAGTGACTTTGAACATGTTTTCATGTGTCTCTTGGCCTTCCTTCTGTCTTCTTTTGAAAATATTCGGTTTAGGTCTGTTGACCATTTTTTTATTGAATCATTTATCTTCCTCTTATTAAGTTGAATAAGCTGCCTGTAGATGTTGGAGATTAAACCTTTATCAGTGATAGCATTTGCAAATATGTTTTCCCATGCAGTGGGCTTTCTTGTTGTTTTGTTGTTGGTTTATTTTGCTGTAAAAAAGCTTTTTATTTTGATGTAATCCCATTTGTTTATTTTCTCTTTAGCTTCCATTGCCCTAGGAGCAGTATCAGTGAAGAAGTTCTTTTGGCATATGTCAGAGATTTTTCTGCCTGTAGATTCCTCTAGTATTTTTATGGTTTCCCGTCTTATGTTTAAGTCCTGTATCCATTTTGAGTTTATTTTTGTGTATGGTGTAAGTTGGTGATCTAGTTTCATTTTTTTGCATGTATCTGTCCAGTTTTCCCAACACCATTTATTGAAGAGACTGTCTTGACTCCATTGTATGTTCATGCCTCCTTTGTCAAATATTAATTGAGCATAGTGGTTTGGGTCGATATCTGGGGTCTCTATTCTGTTCCATTGATCAATATGTCTGTTCTTGTGCCAGTACCAGGCTGTTTTGAGAACAGTGGCTTTGTAATACAGCTTGAAATCTGGTATTGAGATCCCACCTACTTTATTCTTCTTTCTCAGGATTGCTGTGGCTATTCAGGGACTTTTTTTATTCCAGATGAATTTTTAGAAAGTTCTTTCTAGGTCTGTGAAATATGCTGTTGGTATTTTGATGGGAAGTGCATTGACTCTGTAGATTGCTTTGGGTAGTATGGACATTTTAATGATGTTGATTCTACCAATCCATGAACATGGTTTGTTCTTCCATCTGTTTATGACTTCCTCTATCTCTTTTTTCAGTGTCCTGTAGTTTTCTGCCTATAGGTCTTTTACCTCCTTTGTTAAGTTTATTCCTAGGTATCTTAATTTTTTTGGTGCGATGGTAAATGGGATTGCTTTTTTAGTCTCTCTTTCTGTAAGTTCATTATTGGTGTATAGAAAAGCCATAGATTTCTTGGCGTTAATTTTGTATCCCGCTACATTGCCGATTTCATTTATTAAGTCTATTAGTTTTTTGATGGAATCTTTTGGGTTTTTTATGTACAATATCATGTCATCTGCAAATAAGGACAGCTTCACTTCTTCTTTTCCAATTTGGATGCCTCTTATTTCTTCTTCTTGCCTAATTGCGATAGCTAATACTTCCAGTACTATGTCAAACAGGAGTGGTGAGAGTGGGCATCCCTGTTTTGTTCTTGTTCTTAGGGGAAATGGTTTTAGTTTTTGCCCATTGAGTATGATGTTTGCTGTGGGTTTATCATATATAGCTTTTATTATGTTGAGGTATGATCCTTCTATTCCCACCTTGTTGAGAGTTTTTATCAAGAAAGGGTGTTGGATTTTGTCAAATGCTTTTTCTGCATCTATTGATATGACTATGTGATTTTTATCTCTCAGTTTGTTTATGTGATGTATCACGTTTATTGATTTGCGGATATTGTACCATCCTTGCATTCCTGGGATAAATCCTACTTGGTCATGGTGTATGATCTTTCTGATGTACTGCTGGAGCCGATTTGCTAGAATTTTGTTGAGGATTTTGGCATCTATATTCATGAGGGATATTGGCCTGTAATTCTCTTTCATTGAGTTGTCTTTATCTGGTTTTGGTATTAGGGTGATGCTGGCTTCATAGAAGGAGCCTGGGAGTGTTCCTTCCTCTTGAATTTTTTGGAATAGTCTGAGGAGGATAGGTTTTAGTTCTTCCTTGAAAGTTTGGTAAAACTCTCCTGTGAAGCCATCTGGCCCCGGGCTTTTGTTTGCCGGAAGCCTTTTGATGACTGCTTCAATTTCTTCCATAGTTACTGGCATGTTGAGCTGCTTAGATTCTTCCTGATTGAGTTTTGGAAGGTTGTATTTTTCTAGGAATATCTCGATTTCCTCTAGGTTGTCCAGTTTGTTGGAATAGAGTTGTTCGTAGTATTTTGTAACAATCCTTTGTATTTCGTCGGGGTCTGTTGTTATTTCACCTCTTTCATTTCTGATTTTGTTTATTTGGGTCCTCTCTCTTTGCTTCTTGGTGAGCGTGGCTAGAGGTTCATCAATCTTATTTATCCTTTCAAAGAACCAGCTCTTGGTTTTGTTGATCTTTTGTATTGTTTCTTTGGTCTCTATGTCGTTTATCTCCACTCTGATCTTTATTATTTCTTTCCTTCTGTTTACACTGGGCTTATCTTGTTGCTCTCTCTCTAACTCTTTGAGTTGTTGGGTTAGGTAATTTATTACCATTGTTTCTTGTTTTTTGCAGTAGGCTTGTAGAGCTATGAACTTCCCTCTCTGGTCTGCTTTCGCTGTGTCCCATAGATTTTGGATTGTTGTGTTTTCATTGTCATTTGTTGCCATGATGTTTTTTATTTCTTCCTTGATGTCTTTGGTAACCCAGTCATGGTTTAATAGCATGCTGTTTATCTCCAAGTGTTTGATTTCTTTGGGTTGTTTTTATTGTAGTTGATTTCCAGTTTTATGCCACTGTGATCTGAGAAGATACTTGATATGATTTCTATCTTCTTGAATTTGGAGAGACTTTGCCTATGTCCTAACATATGGTCTATCTTTGAAAATGACCCATGTGCGCTTGAGAAGAATGTATATTCTGTGGCTTTGGGGTGAAATGTTCTGAAGATGTCGATTAATTCCATCTGTTCTAGTGAGTCATTTAGGATTGATGTTTCTTTGCTGATTTTTTGTTTAGAGGATTTTTTCAATGGTGATAGTGGGGTATTGAAGTCTCCTACTATGATTGTATTGCTGTCAATCTCTCCTTTGATATCTTCCAGGAGTTTTTTAATGTATCTTGGTGCTCCTGTATTGGGTGCATATATGTTTACCAGAGTTATTTCTTCTTGTTGGATTTCTCCCTTTAGTATTATGAAGTGGCCTTCATTATCTCTTGTTATGTCCTTCACTTTGAGATCTAATATGTCAGATATAAGTATTGCTACCCTAGCTTTTTTTTCATTTCCATTCGCCTGGAAAACCTTTTTCCATCCCTTTACTCTCAGTCTGTGTGCATCCTTTTTTTTGAGGTAGGTTTCCTGTAGACAGAAGATATCTGGGTTTTGTTTTCTTATCCAGTCTGTTACCCTGTGTCTTTTGATTGGGGCATTCAATCCATTTACATTTAAAGTTATTATTGATAGGTATTTATTTGACGCCATTTTTATTCTATACCCCTGTGTTCCTTCTTTTCTTCCTATTTCTTTCTCTCTCTCTCTCTTTTTTTTTTTTTTACAGCAGACCCTTTAGCATTTCTTTCATTGCTGGTTTGGTGGTGATAAACTCCCTTAGTCCTTTTTTGTCTGTAAAGCTCCTGATTTCACCTTCAATTTTGATTGATAGCCTTGCTGGGTACAGTATTCTTGGATTTAGACCCTTCCTTTGCATGACTTTGTATATTTCATTCCATTCCCTTCTGGCCTGATGAGTTTCTGTTGAGAAATCAGTTGCTAGTCTGATGGGGGTTCCTTTGTATGTAACTGTCTGTCTCTCTCTGGCCACTTTTAAGATTCTTACTTTGTCGTTGGTGTTTGCCATTTTAATTATAATGTGCCTTGGCGTCAGTCTTTTGGGGTTCATTTTGCTTGGAACTCTGTGAGCTTCTTGGATTTGTGTGGGTTTTGTCTTCCCTATATCAGGGAAGTTTTCTGTTATTATTTCTTCAAACAGGTTTTCTATTCCTTGCTCATTTTCCTTTCCTTCTGGCACCCCTATTATCCTGATGTTGTTTTGTTTTGTGTTGTCCCGAAGTTCCCTTAGGCTCTCCTCAATCTTTCTAATTTTTGTTTCTAGAAGCTGTTGTAATTGGGTATTTTTTTCCATCTTGTCTTCTAGCTCACTTATGCGGTCCTCTGCTTCGTCTAGTCTACTCTTGATGCTTTCTATTGAGTTCTTTACAGCAGCGATGTCATTTTTCATTTCTTCTTGGTTCTTCTTCACTTCTTCTTGGTTTTTACTTATATTGTCGAATTTGTCTTCCATCCTTTTCAGCCACTTTATGACCATTTCTCTGAATTCTTTCTCTGATAGGTTGTTTGCCTCTAAATCGTTTACTTCCTTTTCTGGGGATGCCTGCTTCTCTTTCCTGTGGGGGCTGTTTCTTTGTCTCCTCATGGTCTCTCTTCTCCGGATGTCTGGTTATATAGATTTCTCTCTCTGGCATTGATTTAAAGGTATAAAATACAACACAACCAGGCACAACAGACAAGGCACTGAACAGAATTGTATTCACGATATTAATAATCTCCAATAAAGGTAACCACCAGAGAAAGACAAATTAGGGAATAGGAGTGGAAGAGGGAGAGTAAGAAGAAAGAACAACAACAAAAAAACAACAACAAAGAATGTGAATCTGAACTTTGGAAAAGAGCAGAAAGAAAGAAAAGAAAAAAAAGAAAAGAAAAAGAAAAGAAAAAAAAGTAAGAGAGACAAGAACGATACTAAGAGAGAAAAGGGGAACAAACTATATATATGGGGAGTAAACTCCACTAGAACAACCACTATTCCCAGCAAATTCCAGCAACACGAGCCTGGAGATTAATACAAACTGCAACACCAGCTATTATCAAGTGAGGCAAGGGAAAACAAAAGTAAAAAACAAACAAAAACAAAGCAAACAAAAGAACCAACCAAATCAACAAAAAGAATAATCAAAACAATCTCATAAAAAAGCATAAAAATTCAATCTAATCAACATTCAAGCAAACAACAACAAAAGGCCATAGAGAAAAATAATTTTTTTAAGGTAGCGTAGAGAGAGGTTTGTATGGATTTGGAGCAGGGGGTTGGGAATTAGATATATAAGTAGGGTGAAGTTTTAGCAGAGAGTAAACTGAGAAAGTAGGGAAAATCTAAAGCCAGAAAGGGTTAAGATAAACTGGGGACCAAAAGGGGAAAGGTTAGGAGGAGAGTGATGGCATAATGTTAGCTTTGAGATAGGGTAAAACGATTGTAAGGGAAAGATGCAAATTGAATGTAGGACACTAATCCAAAAATAAAAGAAAGAGAAAATCAAATGACATTAAAAAAAAAAGTAAAATAACAGTAATAATAGTGCTGTTTGAAAATAAAAATGTAATAATTAAAAAGGTGAAAATCGAGTGAGGAAAAAGAAAAAAAAATTAGTTTCTTAAGTAAAAGATGCAAAAAATGAAAATAAAAAATATGAGAATAAATAATTTAAAAAAGAATTGAAAATTAAATAATAGGAAGACTAAAATGTGCTGTAGCGGCTGTCATTCACTTCCTCTATTATTCTGTTTGGTACGCCTTTTTCCCAGTCTGGGCGGTATTTCAGTTCAGCTTCATTCCAGGGCTCCTCAGTGTTGGAAGCCAGTCCTGCTTTTTAAGCCAGCCGTGTCTTAATTTCTCGTATTTATTTTTGATTACACCAGAGACAATTAGCGTTTCAGCCCCTGGGTGGCAGTGTTTCTGAATTGACTTCCGGGCCTCTCTAGCTATTTTTTTTTTCCCTCTATGGCACTCACTACCGGTTTGTGGAGGTGTGCGTCTCAGAGCTGCCTCTCTGATGGTCACACGCAGCTCTGGTCCCCAGGTTCCGAAAAAACAACTTCCCCCTGCAGTATTTCAGGGCCCCTCCACCTGGGTTTTTCTATGTATTGGGCTTAGCAATCAGAGTCGGAAAGAGCCCAAGTGTTCGGAGAGTGGGTCTGTGCGCCAGACTGAGGATCCTGCACTCCTTTGAAAATTCTTAGTCTGACCCTCCTCGTCAGATTAAAATGAGTTGCTTTCAAGAGGTCACTTCTGTTAGCAGCTCAGAAGACCCCCCTCCTCATTCACGGATCACGGCAGTTCCAACTGCCGCTGATTTTTCTAGGCACAGACCTCCTGGCTCCTGCAGGTCCTGTGGCTGCCGCGCTTCCCTCACCCAGCGCTTCCCTCACCCACCGTGGGGATTAGAAACCACTCCTTATTTCAGGCAAAATCTGACCTTTCCGTGGTGCAATGAAGAGTTTCTTTGAATCCGAATGTTTGCGCTGATAGGGGACCGGTGGTCTGGTGATCGCAGCAGTTCAGTGTTTGCAGTTGTCACAGAAAGTCAGGTTTCCAATAAAATCCTCCTTTCCTTGCAAGTTGGCGAGGCGCGCGGTCTCCTTTTCTTTTTTAAATTCTGTGTTTTACTACATGCTGTTCCTTCAGCCTGTAAGTCTCTTAATACCAATACCCTTTGCAACCCCATTCTCCAGGCTAACTTTTCTTTCAATACTCAACTCAGAGAGATGTCTCTTCTCCTCCCTCCTCCCCTCCCCTGAAATCTGGGTTTGGCTGATCTTCTCTGTCTTCCTCTGTCTGGGCTATTTCAATCACAGCACTTTTTACTCTGTATTGACATTATCTGTTTACATTTTTGTCTCTCTCCAAGAGGACAGTATGGTGGAGAAATGTGGACATATTTAATACTATAATAATGATAATGTCATTAATATAATGCTATCGACATACCAGACCCTGTTAGAAATGCTTGCTGTATGTTAACCCATGTAATCCTCGCAACACTGTAGGCAGTTATTACTAAAGTTAAATCAACAGAACTTGGTGATGAATTGAATGTGGGGTCAGAGAAGAAGGATGAGTATCAGTTGACTCCCAGGTTTTTGACTGGAGCAAATGAGTGAATTGTGCATGGAAGTGCTATCCACTCTGATATAAGTAGTACAGGAAGAACAAGAAAAGGAGGAGTTTTTGTTGGAGGGAGCGGGGAAATATTTCCAGTTTGGGAACTGCTATCCCTTTGCCATTTTTCATAACCAATATTTCCAGAAGCTTCAGGAATAGTGTGAGTAACACATCTTTCCCTCTCATTGATAGGCATTTGGAAACACCACTGTCCATCTAGGGAAAGCACATTAAGTTTCCAGTATCTCTTTGTTAGCTTGCTGGAAACAGGAAGGATAAATTCCTGGAACCTGGCCTTTCTCTCATCTTATGCTCTGGTTTAAAGCTGTCAGAAGATAGAGAGGACACTATGACCTTAGCTCTTGTGGTGGTTGTGCCTCCTGGCCTTCACATCTCTCCCTAAGCAGGTGTGAGCACCCCTCACAAGATAGGTGTTGTGGGCCCTTGGGCTCGTGATCATTTGTTCTCAAAGGCCCTGCCTGAAGTTGCTGCTCAATTCGCCACTGAACAGATCAACAGAGACCCATCATTTGACCCGGGTTATTCTTTTGAATATGTGATTTTCAATGAAGACTGCCAGACTTCCAGGGCCCTTTCCAGTTTCATTTCTCACCACCAGGTGGCTTCAGGATTCATTGGACCTGTCAACCCCAGCTACTGTGAGGCAGCCGTGCTGCTTGAAAACATCTGGGACAAAGGGATTTTCTTTTGGGCTTGTGTAAATTATGAATTATATGAAAAAAATAAACTACCTGACCTTTTCTCAGACACTCCCTTCTTCCATTTGGTGCTGGTAACTGTCATGGAATATTTCCAGTGGGCTCAGACTGGAGTAATTTCTTCAGATGAAGACATTTGGGTGCACACAGCCAACCAAATTGCAAATGCTCTTCGGAGCCATTGCCTACCTGTAGGGGTCATCCTGAACACGGGACAAGACAGTCAAAGCATTCAGGAAGCTCTCCAGTAAATTTGCCTGGTGGACAGAATTCGCAGTGAGTGCTTTTCTCCTGGCTGAGGTTTAAATGTGACTCAGAGAAAGGTACTACAATCTCCAACCTATTTCCTATCTTCATGCCCTAGGGTATCAAATTACTCCCAGTTCTTCATGCATTTGCCCCCTTCCACTCCCACACAGGCCAGAGACTGAAAAAAGGTACAAAGAATTCTGCAGTTAAAGTGCCTTTAACATTATGCTAAGTGAAATAAGCCAGTCAATGAAAGAAAAATACCACATGATCTCACTCATTTGTGGATAATAAAGAACATTATAAACTGATGAACAAAAAGACAGATACAGAGGCAGTAAAGCATCGAACAGACTGTCAAATTACAGCGGGAAGGTTAGGGAGAGGTGGGGGAGATAAGGGATCAGCCGAAGGACTTGTATGCTTGCATATAAGCATAACCAATGGACGCAAAACACTGGGGGGTGAGGGCATGTATGGGAGTGGGGTGGGGGGGACAATGGTAAGATATGTACACATATAATACCTTAATAAAAAATGGGGAAAAAATTAAAAAATAAAAAAAAATAAAGTGCCTTTAGGTGCCAATGCCTGCTTTCAGCACCTGGGTGGAGAACAATAGCATCAAGAGCAACTATATCCACATACCCTCTATGCCCTTAGAACCCTGGAGGCTTCAGTTTAGCCAAAGAGGAGTGTTTTTATTGCTCCATTTTTGTCTGTTCTAGTCACTGAAGGGGGACTTTCTTTTCACTCCCTTCTGGGTACTTGCCCTCATAGGTGACCAAGGCCCTTGTGTTATCACATATCACTGTCTTATCTGGACTCTGAAATGCATGTCCCCCTTCTGTCCTCTACCCCCAAACCAGGGCTACTTTCTCTGCAACACACAAGTAGCAGATATGGAACATCATTTCTGGCTAATAAATTAAAGCATATTAAAATAAGGCTGTCTGCATTTTAATATTTCCCCTTTCAAGAAAAGTTTTTTAAAATATATTTTAATGTTGCTATTATTACAGATATCTCCCATTCCCCCTGCCTCAAGAGAAGTTTTATGTTCAAAGATAATTTTTGCAAAGGCACTGGACAAATTGTGAACACTTTGCAGCAACCCACTGAAGCTGGCATTAGCAGGGTGAGTGGGAACATTTTGGGGAGGGGGGCCCTTCCTGATCCTTTTAAATCAGATCTTTTACTTACACTTACTGCAAACTCTCATGACACTTGGTCATGATTTTTTCTGTTCTAATTTTTTAAATATCCACTTTACCTTTTTTCTAGAAAGTGGCAGTAATTTGTAAGAACACTGCTCATTTCCTCATTGCAGCCACTCCACCACTTTGGGACAGATAGCTCAGACATTACTTTGTCAAACTGATTACTTCTAGGATTAGTCCTAGTCCCAGTCATTTCCTTAACATAACAATGGGCTTGTTAGAGAATGGTCCAGCTAAGTCCTGGCTCATACCCAGAATCCCATTTTAGGTTTCAAGTGTCTTCAGTATTGGACCTTAATTATGATTATTATGGGAGGATGAGGGCAATGATTTTTAGTTCCAGGAACTATCGTAGTCTGCTTTTAGTTCCACTCTACACAATTCTATAATGTTAAGCAATTGGTGTGGCTCTGATTACTTCATAATAGAGCTGATACCTTTAACGCAGAGCTCAGAATTATTTTTAAAGATCTAAAACCGTTTCCAGGGAGGTGTGATGCCAGAAACAGACTAACATATGTAATATAACTTTATGATATGTTACAAATCTTCATGAATCCCGATGTCTCTTGCAAGTTTACATTCCATGAGTGTTTCATATCCCACCCATTCTAAATAGTATACTCTTTGAAATGGCATTTTGACCTTTAACATGAAATGTTAAATAAATCTAGGTCCTGAAGCAATTTGGACTGTCAGACAGAGAAGTTAAGGCTGAGTACTCAACACCCACAACTCCTTTGAGGTAGGGAAGTAGCAAATGTACACAATATTGCCCTACTATTAGAGATTTATTTCTTTAGGTCAGTGGTTCTCACTGCAGCTGCACACTGGAATTACCTGGACATCTTTTCAAAATGATTGATGCCAGAGTGCCTCCTCCAGAGATTCTCTGATGGTCTGATAGTAGGGTCCCAGCAAAGGTATTTTAAATAGCTGCACAGATGCTTGTAAAATATAGCCAGAGTAAAGAAACACTGCTTTAAGTTAATGAAAATGCAAATGAATGTTCCTTACTTTAAGCCGTTAGTCATTTTTGTTTTGTGACTTGTTTAATCAGATTATTTTCTTTGTGACAGTATGGATGAGCCCACTAAGGGAATGAAACTTGTAAGACTAGGGGTGAAAGCTAGAGAGGAAGGTATGTGATTATGGAACAAAGACAGACCCTGGGTAAAGAGGACAGCAATAAGAAGTGCAGTAGGAACTCAGAAAGGGAGATAAAAAAGTAGTGAAGACAAAGCTGTGTACTTCAGGACTTTGCCCCTGGATTATGATAAAACATAGGCAGACTGAGATGAGGCATGCTGGGACCTCAGCAACATAAGTCATAATGTGGGTAGGTGGGTAGAGGGGAAGGGACAGGCAGGGAAAGTGAGCCATTGGTTAGGCTGTGCCCCAAGTATGACTTCTGGTAGATAAGTGTGCAAGTGTCCAAAAGAGTGTGTGGTACTCACAGTTGATACTGCCAATTGTTGGTATCTGAGGACATGCCAAGTGGTAGGTGGAATATGACAGTAGGAGTTATGGAAGGGAAAAGAGTCTTAAAGTAAGATAGACCTGTCATCCACTTTATCATCCATCGAGAGCAGTGCCCAAGCCACTGGGAGCATGAGAAGTAGGATCCAGAGTATGAACATAAATAGACAGAGTATTAGGACTTAGCTAAGTGGCCTTTGGTTCAGGGCATATCTCCAGCCCCATCAGAGAATTGGAGATCTGGTGAAAAACTGAGCCAGAAGTCAATGAGTATGGTTTGGACCAATAGAGCAGTGAGGAAAGTTACAAAACACCAGGTACAGCACAAACCAGATTAAATTTCTAGCTTATTTCCTAGCTCCTCTCAATTGGTAGGATTGAAAATGCTAAAGTGTTCCTAATTATATTAAGGAGGTAAAAGACCTATACACGGAAAACTAAAGAACACTGAAAAAAGAGATAGAGGAAGACATAAACAGATGGAAGAACATACCATGTTCATGGATTGGTAGAATCAGCATCATTAAAATGTCCATACTACCTAAACACTCTATAGATTCAATGGAATCCCCATTAAAATACCAATAGCATATTTGCAGATCTAGAAGTAACTTTCCAAAAATTCATCTGGAATAAAATAAGACCCCAAATAGCTGCAGCAATCCTGAGGAAGAATAACAAAGTAGGTGGGATCTCAATACCAGACCTCAAGATGTATTGCAAAGCCACAGTTCTCAAAACAGCCTGGTACTGGCACAAGAATAGACATATAGGTCAATAGAATAGAATAGAGAATCCAGATATCGACCCAAGCCACTATGCTCAATTAATATTGGACAAAGGAGGCATGAACATACAATGGAGTCAAGACAGTCTCTTTAATAAATGGTGTTGGGAAAATTGGACAGATACATGCAAAAAACTGAAACTAGACCACCAACTTAAACCATACACAAAAATAAACTCTAAATGGATAAAGGACTTAAACATGAGATGGGAAACCATAAAAACACTAGAGGAATCCATAGGCAGCAAAATCTCAGACATATGCCGAAGCAATTTCTTCACTGATACTGCTCCTAGGGCAATGGAAACTAAAGAGAAAATAAACAAATGGGACTACATCAAAATAAAAAGCGTTTGCACAGCAAAAGAAACCATCAACAAAACAACAAGAAAGCCCACTGCATGGGAGAACATATTTGCCAATGATACCAACAATAAGGGTTTTAATCTCCAACATTTACAGGGAACTCATACAACTTAACAAAAGGAAGATAAACAACCCAATCAAAAAATGGGCAATGGACCTTAATAGATACTTTTCAAAAGAAGACAGATTCATATGAAAACATGCTCAAAGTCACTAATCATCCGAGAGATGCAAATCAAAACAACAATGAGGTACCATCTCACACCGGTCAGAATGGCTATCATCAACAAATCAACAAACCACAAGTGCTGGCTAGGATGTGGAGAAAAAGGAACCCTCCTTCACTGCTCGTGTGAATGCAGACTGGTACAGCCACTGTGGCGAACAGTATGGAGTTTCCTCAAAAAACTAAAAATGGAACTCCCATTTGACCCAGTGATCCCGCTTCTAGGAACATATCCAAAGAAACTAGAAACACCAATTAGAAAGGATATATGCACCCCTATGTTCATAGCAGCACAATTTACAATAGCTAATCTTTGGAAACAGCCTAAGTGCCCATCAGCAGATGAGTGGATTAAAAAACTGTGGTACATCTGCACAATGGAATACTTCGCTGCAGTAAAAAAGAAGTTCTTACCATTTGCCACAGCATGGATGGAACTGGAGACCATTATGCTAAGTGAAATAAGCCAGTCAGAGAAAGATAAATATCACATGATCTCACTCATTTATGGAATATAATGAACAATATAAACTGATGAACAAAAATAGATCCAGAGACAGAGAAACATCGATCAGACCATCAAATCTCAGAGGGAAGATAGGGGAGAATGGGGGTAAGGGGGAGAGATCAACCAAAGGACTTGTATGCATGCATATAAGCCTAACCAATGGATACAGATAACAGGAGGGGGGGGTGAGGGCATGAGTGAGGTGGATGTGGGGGGGAGTAATGGGAGAATAAGGACACATATATAAGACCTTAATCAATAAAGAAATTTTAAAAAATAAAGTGTTCCTAGTTATTATCTATCTTGACTGGAAAGCCATTAAGGTTTTTTTTTAATAGTTTTTAATTCTCCACAAACTATATATTTTATTTTCTTCACCTGAGGATATGCTTTTTACTGATTTTACAGAGAGGAAGGGAGAGAGGGAGGGGAGAGAGAGAGAGAGAGAGAGAGAGAGAGAGAGAGAGAGAGAGAGAGAGAACCTTTTTGGTGTACTGGACAACACTCCAACCAACTGAGCCACACTGGCCAGGAAAAAGGCACTAAACTTTTTGTGTGACATCTGAGAAGAGCTGGGGAAAGCAGACCTTTCCTATTCTGTTGGATATGAGGCTACATCTTAACAATGTGGACCTCTAAACAAACCTTCAGAGAAGGTCCCTTTGAGATAAAAAAAATACAGTGAAAAGCAAGCCCTTACTTTGAAGAGATATGACAATATTTGGAAATAATAGAAATATTTGGAAGATTGGTTTTGTCTGATCTGCTCAAAATAACAGTGATTGCAGCAAGCATGTCAAACTCGAGGCCCGCGGTCCACATGCGGCTCACAACGAATATTTTTGCAGCCTAGCCAATATAACGTTATGTAGGAAACGTTTTAATGACAATTTCATAACTTGATTTTTACAATATCCTTTTGTACATAATTATTAATAACGAACTACAATGTTCCCTAATGACTACTATAATCATGTTGCATTCATTTCCCTTAGGTGCCTTACGCGCAGGCATACCATTTCTCTCCTCTAATACTAGCAGCGAATATTTTAGCAGCCTATTGTTACATCATTAGTCTTGTACTGACTTGTTTGGTGTGTGCAACAGGAAATATTTTGCTTTTGAAGAACAAGAAAAATAGGTTTATTTGCATTACGCTTATTAATTTGTGCAGTTCTCAGTGTCTGGTAAGTTAATATTCAAGAAAAAATATTAATTTTTATTAAAATGTTCTATTATTTTATGTTAACAATTACACATTTATTTCAGCTTTTTGTATTCAGCATATCTCTATAAAAATAAACCTGTTTCTATGAAAATTGAAGCTTTTGATTTTTTGCAGCCCACATAAACTTAAACCTTGTTTATTTGACCCGTGTTAGCCTTTGAGTTTGATATGCTTGGATTACAGCTTCATGTGGTGATAGTAGTGAAAGAAATGGTGGGAGGAAGGGGAGAGAAAGCTAACCTACTAATGGCTGGTATGTTATTTCTCTCTATTGTAAATTTATGTTTCATATTAGGAAATAACGCTAGCATCTTTACAGGAGTCAGGAAGACTGCCTTTCTCAGAACCAGGTGTAAATCGTGCTTGTACAATAGTAAGACAATGATAAAAACTTTGCAGTAAATATGATAACAATAATTATAGTTGTGGGCTTTTGGGAAGCAACACAGATGTTATTAGATGCTACTATAGAAATAATAAAAGCAACCATAATACCACTTTACATGTGAACAGCTCTCTACAGTTTATAAAGTATTTGATTATAGATAATCTCATTTAATCCTCAGGATTAGGGAGGAGATAAGTATTTTCCTTTCAAATTTTACAACACCTGTGAGTCTCACATAACAAGTAGATAGGTATAGGCATTATTAACACCAAATAATGGGGTAAATGTAGAAGTTACAGAGAAGGGGGATTCAGCCTCTCCCATATTATCAACTCATTTCCTTTCAACTTCAGGGGCAATTACCAATCATCTTTGTTTCTCACAAAGTCAAATAGGAAATATATTAATCATAGGCAAAGGCCTCAATTTACAGTCAGGGCTGCTGTGTGTGGTTATGTAGGCTGTGCCCTGCACAAGGAATCTGAGTAGGCATGAGGGCCAAAATTCAGTTCATTCTCTGCTTCTTTATCCATGAGCTTTGATGGAGGTTTTGATCCAATGGGACAAAAGAGCATCCATTCACCAGGCAGAGCACTTGTGGGATTGCAATTACCCTGAAAAGGTTCTTTTGCTAATTCTCACAAAGGCTAGCAGGAGGCCTCACTAAAAAAGCGCTTTAGAAAACTTTTCAAATGGCTATTTCAAGCCCTCCTCCTTTCTCCTCAACTTCTTGCCTATCAATGCTTGGCTGATTGTGAAATCCTTTCAATTTGGGCTTATCAGGTTGTTGAACTATTTGGGGATTCCTTTAAATCCCTCTAAATGGGGAATTCTTCATGACAATATGATGTTCAGTAAATAGGAGAAAAGCAAAATGGCCTTCATTTATTCTTCCAAAAATTAGATATCATATTACTATCTCATTGCCAGGAACCTGGCTTACTTCTTCCCATCTGTTGAAAATTTTGTGCATAAAAATAATAACAACAATAGCAATAGCTAATATTTATTGAGAGTTTATTATGTGCTAATCATTTTGTAAGGACTTTGTATGGACCGTCTCACTCAACTCTTGCAACATCGTTGTAAAGTAAGGGTGATAATTATTTAATGCACTTTATGAAAGAGACTTCTGAGGCTGAGGTTAAATAACTTGCCCAATGTCACACAGCTAGTGAATGGGAAAGCCAGGATATATATTCAGGTTGTTGTAAGGCAGAGATTCTCAAACCCAGGTGTGTACCAAAATTCCCTGCAGGACGTGGTAAAACACAGATTGCTGGGTCTTTCTTTCATAGTTTCTGATTCATAAGGGCTAGGGTAGGGTCCAAAATTTTTATTACTAAACAGTTAATAGTGGTATTGATGCTGCTGGTCCAGGGTCCACACTTGGAGAACCACTAGTCTAATGTAAAACTTATGCTCTACTGTAAGCATGTCAAACTCAAAGGCTAACATGGGCCAAGTAAATAAGGTTTAAGTTTATGTGGGCCACAAAAAATCAAAAGCTTCAATTTTCATAGAAACATAGGTTTAGGAGAAACCAAGATGGCAGCATAGGTAAACACCTAAACTTCTGCCTTGCACAACAATTTCAAAACTACAACTAAAAGACAAAATGGACATCATCCAGAACCACAGGAAGGCTGGCTGAGTGGAAATTCTACAAGTAGAAGGAAAGAGAAAAGCACACTGAGACTCAGAGGAGCTGCAAAAGGCAGAGGTACAGAGGCGCATGTGCGGAGAGGGCTGGCAACTGAGTACGCAGCTGGCATTCTCAATCGGGAGGGAGACAAAAGCTCCTGACTGCTCTGAACTCCAGTTCTGAGCGAGACTCTGGGGACCCAGACTCATTCGGGGAGAAACTAGACTGTCTGGCAGTGGGCGAAACTTGAGGGCGGCTTTCTCTCAGAGGTGCTTGCAGCGATTACCGCGGGACACTGAGACCCAGGGGCCTCTTAGGGCAGGGCTGATGGGAAACCATTGATGTCTGCTCCGCCCTGAGACTCCGCCCCATCCAAGCTGAGCACAGAGGCTTTTGCAAGTCTTGTCTCATAAGGGTGTATCCTGCACAGAAGTTCTCCCATCATAGATACAGCTGATCCTCACAGCCAATTGGCCTGGAGTTCAATTCCTCCCAGTGATACCAACAACAATAAAGGCTTAACTACAACAAGACTGTGCACACAGCTCACAAAGGGCTGCACCAAGAGTGTCAACCTCAGGTAACTGGGGAGGCTGAGCCATTGGGCCCTATAGAACACCTAGCACACAAAGCCACTCTATCAACACAGGGAAGCAGCCAAAATGCAGAGACAAAGAAACAGGTCACAAATGAAAGGAATGGAGGAAAGCAAATGACTGGATATAGAGTTCAAAACCACGGTTATAAGGTTTTTCAAGAATTTTCTAGAAAGGCCAATAAATTTAACGAGACCCTCGAGGATATGAAAAAGGACCAACTAGAAATTAAGCATACACTGACTGAAATAAAAAAATAATATACAGCAATCCAACAGCAGACTAGAGGATCGCAAGAATCAAGTCAAAGATTTCAAATACAAAGAAGCAAAAAACACCCAACTGGAAAAGCAAAAAAAAAAATTAAAAAATATGAAGATAGTGTAAGGAGCCTCTGGGACAACTTCAAGTGTACCAACATCTGGGGGTGCCAGAAGAAGAGAGACAGCAAGATATTGAAAACCTATTTGAAGAAATAATGACTGAAAACTTCCCCCACCTGGTGAAAGAAATAGACTTATAAGTCCAGGAAGTGCAGAGAACTCCAAAAAAAAGGAATCCAAAGAAGACCACACCAAAACACAGCATAATTAAAATGCCAAGAGCAAAAGACAAAGAGAGAATATTAAAAGCAGCAAGAGAAAGACAGTTAATTACCTACAAGGGAGCACACATACGATTGTCAGCTGATTTATCAACAGAAACTATGCAGGCCAGATGGGAGTGGCAAGAAATATTCAAAGTGATGAATAGCAAGAACCTACAACCAAGATTATTCTACCCAGCAAAGCTATCATTCAGAATTGAAGGTCAGATAAAGAGCTTCACAGATAAGAAAAAGCTAAAAGAGTTCATCACTGCCAAACCAGTATTATATGAAATGGTGAAAGGTATTCTTTAAGAAGAGGAAGAAGAAGAAAAAGGTAAAGATAACAATTATGAACAACGAATACATATCTATCAACAAGTGAATCTAAAAATCAAGTGAATAAAAAATCTGATGAACAGAATAAACTGGTGAATATAATGGAATCAAGGGCATAGAAAGGGAGTGAACTGACAAGTCTCAGGGGGGAAAGAGGTGTGGGGGGTGCGGGAAGAGACTGGACAAAAATCGTACACCTATGGATGAGGACAGTGGGGGGGGGGGTGGGTAAGGGTAGAAGGTGGGGTGGGAACCGGGAATAAATGAGTAATCGTTAACATTAAATAATAGAACATTTTAATAAAAATTAGTATTTTTTTCTTGAGCATTAACTTACCAGACACTGAATAACTGCACATATTAATAAGCGTAACAGAAATAAAACTATTTTTCTTGTTCTCGAAAGTGAAATATTTCCTGTTGCACACGCCAAATAAGTCAGTCCAAGACTAATGACATGGATAAAAACTCTCAACAAGGTGGGAATAGAAGGCTCATACCTCAACATAATAAAAGCTATATATGATAAACCCACAGCAAACATCATACTCAATGGACAAAAACTAAAACCATTTCCCCTAAGAACAGGAACAAGACAGGGATGCCCACTCTCACCACTCCTGTTTGACATAGTACTGGAAGTATTAGCCATTGCAATTAGACAAGAAGAAGAAATAAAAGGCATCCAAATTGGAGAAGAACAAGTAAAGCTGTCTTTATTTGCAGACGACATGATATTGTACATAAAAAATCTGAAAGACTCCGTCAAAAAACTAATAGACTTAATAAATGAATTCGGCAATGTAGCGGGATACAAAATTAATGCCAAGAAATCTATGGCCTTTCTATACACCAATAGTGAACTTACAGACAGAGAGACTAAAAAGGCAATCCCATTTACCATCGCACCAAAAAAATTAAGATACCTAGGAATAAACAACTAAGGAGGTAAAAGACCTATACACGGAAAACTACAGGACACTGAAAAAAGAGATAGAGGAAGACGTAAACAGATGGAAGAACATACCATGTTCATGGATTGGTAGAATCAACATCATTAAAATGTCCATACTACCCAAAGCAATCTATAGATTCAATGCACTCCCCATTAAAATACCAACAGCATATTTCACAGACCTAGAGAGAACTCTCCAAAAATTCATCTGGAATAAAAAAAGACCCCGAATAGCCACAGCAATCCTGAGAAAGAAGAATAAAGTAGGAGGGATCTCAATACCAGACCTCAAGATGTATTACAAAGCCACAGTTCTCAAAACAGCCTGGTACTGGCACAAGAACAGACATATTGATCAATGGAACAGAATAGAGAATCCAGATATCGACCCAAACCACTATGCTCAATTAATATTTGACAAAGGAGGCATGAACATACAATGGAATAAAGACAGTCTCTTCAATAAATGGTGTTGGGAAAATTGGACAGATACATGCAAAAAAATGAAGCTAGATCACCAACTTACGCCATACACAAAAATAAACTCAAAATGGATACAGGACTTAAACATAAGATGGGAAACCATAAAAATACTAGAGGAAACAACAGGCAACAAAATCTCAGACATATGCCAAAAGAACTTCTTCACTGACACTGCCCCTAGGGCAATGGAAGCTAAAGAGAAAATTAACAAATGGGACTACATCAAAATTAAAAGCTTTTTTACAGCAAAAGAAACTATCATCAAAACAACAAGAAAGCCCACTGCATGGGAGAACATATTTGCAAATGCTATCACTGATAAAGGTATAATCTCCAACACCTACAGGCAGCTTATGCAACTTAATAAGAGGAAGATAAATGATCCAATAAAAAAAATGGGCAACGGACCTAAATAGAATCTTTTCCAAAGAAGACAGAAGGAAGGCCAAGAGACACATGAAAACATGCTCAAAGTCACTAAATATCTGAGAGATGCCATTCAAAACAACAATGCGGTACCATCTCACACCTGTCAGAATGGCTATCATCAACAAATCAACAAAGGACAAGTGTTGGGGAGGATGCGGAGAAAAAGGAACCCTCGTGCACTGCTGGTGGGAATGCAGACTGGTGCAGCCACTGTGGAGAACAGTATGGAGTTTCCTCAAAAAACTGAAAATGGAACTCCCATTTGACCCAGTAATCCCACTCCTAGGAATATATCCTAAGAAACTGGGAACACCAACAAGAAAGGATATATGCACCCCTATGTTCATAGCAGCACAATTTACAATAGCTAAGATCTGGAAATAGCCTAAGTGTCCATCAGCAGATGACTGGATCAGAAAACTGTGGTACATCTACACAATGGAATATTATGCTGCCATAAAAAAGGAAGGAATTCTTACCATTTGCAGCAGCCTCGATGGAATTGGAGAACATTATGTTAAGTGAAATAAGCCAGTCAATGAAAGAAAAATACCACATGATCTCACTCATTTATGGATAATAAAGAACATTATAAACTTGAACAAAAAGATAGATACAGAGGCAGTAAAGCATCAAACAGTCTGTCAAATTACAGCAGGAAGGTTAGGGAGAGGTGGAGAAGATAAGAGATCAATCAAAGGACTTGTATGCATGCATATAAGCATAACCAATGGACGCAAAACTCGGGGGGGTGAGGGCATATATGGGAGTGGGGTGGAGGGGCAATGGTAAGATATGTACACATATAATACCTTAATAAAAAAATTAAAAAAAAAGACTAATGACATGGCAATCGGCTGCTAAAATATTCGCTGTTAGTATTAGTGGAGAGAAATGGTGTGCCTGCATGTAAGGTGCCTAAGGGAAATGAATGCAACACGATTATAATAATCAGTCATTAGGAAACATTGTAGTTTGTTATTAATAATTATGTATAACATGATATTATAAAAATTAAGTTATGAAATTTTTATTAAAACATTTCTTAGATACTGTTATATTGGCTGGGCCGCAAAAATATTAATTGTGGGCTACATGCAGCCATGCTTGCTCTGCTGTCTCCTGTCCACTTGAGGTATGCTCCTAAAGCATTCTCATTGGAGATCTTGTGTTCTGTGTATGGTATATAATTCCGCCCTTCCATTTTTCTTTCTTAATTTTTTGATCTATTGATGGAATTATTTTAAGTGCCTTAGGGTACCAGGCCCTGTTTTCCTAATGGTAATAACAATAATGATACTCATAAAATTATTGTCAAAAGTCTTAGTCCTGATAGGGAATAGGATTTGGTATAGATAAATGAAGATGAATATAAATGATGTAAGGATAACTTGCTCTCATAAATGGGTCCACTATCAGAAATGATAAACTTATTGAAGACCCAGCACAAGAGGAAATCTCTAAAATTCTAGGCTTCCTGCATTTAACAGGCCTTATTTGTACAGCAGTTTAGGAAAGTTGAAGAAAACATATCTTGCAAGTTGTGGAGGCCTAGTAAAATCTTATCTCAAGCTGGGCAGCAATGCCAATTCCAAAAATATGCTTGTACTACCAGTTTTATTGGGTGTGAAAAAAACACGATCTGATGCACATAGAATTGTCATTAACTATAATATGTGTTTGACATCATACTGAACTACTTGGACCATCATTAGTGGCAGCTAAGTAAGTGGCGGTCTCAGCACTTCCAGTGAAATGTGTGGGGTGTCCTCAGCCAATAGAAAGAGCCACACACTGCCTAGTGCAGAGTTCTTAAAGTATGCTTTGAGGACCTCCTATACAGAATCATTCTGTGGGGTGGGGCTGGGAAACATGCAGATTCTAGACCTTCCTATCCTCTTTTTATGTATAAATTTTATAGACTTGGGTGGGGGAAAACTGAGAGGAATAGGATAGGAATGTACTTCTTTCACAGTATGGCCAGATAGGATAAGTCCTGGAGAAATGTGAGACTTGGGATAAATTACACTGCATGCACCCCTCCTCCCATGACCTGACTCCCCGCCCCTCTCTCTCAACATTTGTTAGAATAAATTAGGTTAAAATACAAGTCAGTAGTAGGAAATGTCACAAAATGGTTAAAATGAAGAGCAAGTACAATAGAATGGGGGTTTCTGTGGGTTCAGGGCAATATCATAGGATCACAATATAAATATGACTCTTAAGGGCTTTTTCAGCACATGATAGTGGAAGCATTTCCATCTCACTAGGTGTGAGACTGGGCTCAGTTTACTCCACTAAGGACTATAGAGCCAGTAATCTGTGAGAAATTAAAAAAAGCAAACTTTGCCTTCTAAGAAACATAGTTCCTTTATCTCAAGGAATTATTGGACAGAGTATTTCAATATAGGAAGATAAGTAGGAGTTGATTGACTTGGTGATTGGCTTTTCCTAGAGTTTCATGATATTTCCTGTTGCTAGTGTTGAGGGTGAAAGAGAGGGGTCTTGGACAGCTTGCCATAGTGGGTACCACAGTATAAACATGTAGAGCTGCTAGACAGCTTGAGTTGAGCTCAGGTAACTCAGAGAATATGCTAATATTATATCTTGGTGAGATGGGATTTCAGGAGAATATATCTCTTGGTCTTTGTTTTGGTTATGGAGTAGCTTGACTATTAATAATCAGAATGGAAACTTATAAATTGGTATTATTCAACAAATACCTGCTGACCCAGGCATTGTCTAGGATTTAACATTTCTGTCCACTAATCCTTTCTAGACAACAATTTACAGGTAAAAATCCCATTTTAATGAATGTAATTTTGAGATAATAAAACTATTTAGTAAAATCATCATGTAGACCAGATGTATCCACAAATCCCTGTTCATGAAGACTCAATATATTAAATTAAGATGCTGTTGTTTGAATTCAGTATTTAAACTTTTCACTTTATTTATGTTCAATAGCAGGGTCTTGCCATGCAAAAAGAAAATAAAGAAACTTATGATTATTCCCTCTCAAGGCTTTCATTGCTTCATCTATAAAATAATGGGAGTGGGAGAAGAGCTAGATAGTCTTTCCAATTATAAAACTTCTGACTTTTTGTCTGAACTGTCATCAGTGTAGGTCAATGAAAGGAAAATGAAAAGGAGATATTCAGGTTGGGGGTAAAGTCTTGAGCATACTTAATGATACTAAGCATTAAAGACAGCCATGATAGTATCTACCTGCCCAGCAACTATCTCTTCAAATTTTTTCTCCATACTAACAACTCAAATATGCGATGTCTTTTAAGGAACCAACAAAAGATACCCATGTGTACAACCTCTCTTTCTGAAATTTTCAAATATTCATCTAAACAATGTTTATCCAGTGCATAATATGTACCAAAATAATATGTACAGGATAGCACACAGTAACAGGAGCTCACAGTTTCATAGTGGAGTCTGACATAAATAGGGACAAAACATCTTGTATGTGCCATGTCAGAAGTCAGTTCAGAGTACAATGGAGCTTTGAACCAGTGTCACAAGTCAGTGACCTGGAAAAAAGTCTGTAAAATGAAGATTTGTGTGCAGGAAGGTTGTTGGGTATATGCTCAAGTACATCACCTGTGAGAGAGAGAAAGCAGAAAGAACTTGACAGAAAGAAAAAATGAACTGGTCATTCAGTTGCAACTAAGGCCTGGTACCAACGGGAACTCTCAAGATGGAATGGCCCTTCAGAGTTGTCCAGAATTGAGGTAAGGATTCTTGGCCTTTAAATCTCCATGTTGAGTACAGACTGATGCAGAGAAAGGGGTGCAGTGTGATAATAATTAACAGTCAGCATTCCAGGGGTGGGAATTGGGGAGGAAGCCCTGATTTTGTAGCATTTTCTTATTTCAATGGTGTAATCACTGCCACCATGCCCAATTTCATGTTACAAATATGACATTAACTAGCTCAAAAAATCCCTGAAAATTTAACCATAAACTCTTGTGAACCAGCACAAGCTGACTCCAGCACACTAATGATGGGATGTGACCTTGGGATATGCGGCTTTTCTTGGCTGAGGAAAATTCCCAGAGAGGTATCAGCTATCACCTCCTAACACTCCCAGTAGTTAGGAGAATGAATTCCATCTGGGTGGCACACCATAGCATCGATTACATGTAGTATATGTTAAAATTATTTCATATATTTTAACCAACACAAATCACTTAGTTCTATTTAGCACTTTCCATCCGGTGAAGTGATTTTAATATTTTGTTAAATAAACTAAATGGAATTCTATTTCTATTGGATAACATTGATTGAGTCATCTAAACTCTGTTTTTATAGAAGGCAGTTGTCAATACTGAGATATTTGCCAAGGATACTATTGGACAAACTGTACAAATAACTGAAGTACTTGACTTAACTCAATTTTCCCCATCAATGGACTGTTACTGGGTGAATTTGACCAAACTGATTCATGTTTAGTAGTATAGATAAGCCTTTGGTTTTAGTTTCTCCTTCTAAATCCAACCCTTGCCTTATCAAACCTCTTTGGCACTCCATTTTCTCATTATACAATACTAGAGGCCCAGTGCATGGATTCGTGCACTGGTGGGGGGCCTGGCCTGCAGGGATTGGCCTGATGTGGGATCGCCGCTCATCCCGGTCAGCTGAGCGGTGCTTCCCCTGTGGGAGCACATGACCACAAGGAGGCAGCTCCTACATTGAGTGTCTGCCCCCTGGTCATAGCAACTGGTCAACCGGTCGTTTTGGTTGTTCCGCCGTTCGGTCACTGGGCTTTTATATATATAGATGTGATTATGCACAAGGGGACTGAATCCCTTTTATGGCTCATGAACTAGCTCCAAGGATATCCTGAGAGTATTTGAAGGAATATTTGAGCATAAATACCTGTAGAACCCCTTAGGGTAATTATATTGAAGGAGCTAATGGTCATTTGGAAACAGGTTATGGTGTGTGTGTGTGTGTGTGTGTGTGTGTGTGTGTGTGTGTGTGTGGTGTTTAAATCAACTTCATAACTTACCTTAAAAGTGAAGATTACCAGCTTTAGCTCAAAGGGGAAACTTTCTGGGGGTATTTAACAAGTGCAAAGAAGGTTTTTGAAAATAGATAAAGCACTGTGTAAATGCCAAAGACCAGTCACTGAAATTAGTTAAAAATAGTCACATCCTGGGATTAAAAGTTCCCATTTAAGCATGTATAATTAATATTTACTAATGGCAATAGGACCTTTTCCTTTCTTCAAGGAGTTCAGAATACTTGCCAGTCATTATCTATTTACTAATAAATTCTTCAATGTATCTGTGAAATGCATTGGAATCTACATTTTAAAGATGTGGGTACTGAAGCACAAGTGGGCTTACACTAAACCCATTTGGCATGCCTAAAAGCAAAATTGGATATGACTTTCAGTCTTATGATCTGGTTGCCATTCTTCAACCATGGCTCCCTCTATTCCATTTTATTTTAGCATAGTCTTGCTAATTAGCATAGTTTCAAGTGTCTAGGAATAATTAAATTGAGTGCAAAGTTTTTCAATTATAGAAAAGTTAGATTTTTAAAAGTTGAACTTACTCATAATATTAGTAGCACTTATAGGTGAGTGTAAGTTAGTGTCATTCATTGTCTATAATGTCCTTGGTAAGGTTGGGAACAGTTGATCAACATCTATTGGAACATATTTAGGAATTTGGCAATGAAAAGCGACTGTGGCTAGTGGAATGTCTCTATCCTCTCCTTTTAGCCTTCTTATTATAAGTATAATAATAGCTATTGCTTATTGAGTGGCATGTGCTAGGCCATTATATTAATTGCTCCTTTAATCATCACTATGACCAATAAAGCACATATTTATTATCTCCATTTTGTGAATGAGACAGATAGAGATTAAGTAGTTTACCTAAGGGTATACAGCTAATAACTGATGACATTAGAATATAAACCTAAGTATTCCAACCCCAAAGCCTCTTCATTATTCTACCTCCTCTTTGTTATATTTATTGTTGTTCCTATCTACTTTAGATTCTGCAGCTGTAGACATATTGGTCTTATCCCTATGCTTTATCCAGAGTCCCTTGAACATACCTCACCCTCAGATCTGGGCTTCTAATCTTGCTCATCTTGGAGGCCTAAGATAGAAATCATTTACAAATTGATTATAACACATTTATTTACTTCTCCCAATCTGTAGTTTTGGGCAATATATTTACTGACATATTGCTGCCATAACCTTTGTGCTTTGTTACAGTAATCATCATGTGTATGCATTAGGCCTTGATTGTGAGAGGGACTGAGACATATTCCTTGGAATGGGCTCATGATCTTAAAAAATGACTGATGGAACTTATGTCTTTGTTCCCTATGATGCCCTGCTCTACAATTTACCTTATAAGCATACCGCCTACCAGGTCCCAAGGAGTAATCCAAAACTCTGGGAAGCCTATGATGCTGTGTTGACCATTACAGTGCAGTCCCAAAAGAAGACCTTCTTTCAAGCCTATAAAGAGGCAGCAACTAGAGGTTAAATTCTTGAGAAACTGGAGTCAGATCAAGTAAGCACAGATTCACAGGAAACTAAGAAATCATGAAGGTAAATATTTTTCCTATCAAGAGCCTCTATTCCATAGGAAACCTAATCAGTAACAGGCAATCACACATAAATGAAAAACACCTTTTGTTTGCAGAAAGCATTTATAAAACAAATACATATTATATTCTTAGAGATCTTTTTCCACCTTCAAGCAACCCACAATGCCAGCATACAGCCATGAAGATTAAATAAAATATATTTAAGAATGGGGCAGTAAAACTATAAATAGACTAGTGCTGTTCAAAGGGGCCTAGTAAAAAGAAGTCTTGTTTCTGACCCAATTTGTGAACCAATTCAACAATAAGACAAGAGAGCTGGTATATAAGAAGACATTATCTTTATTATTGATAAATCTTGTATTAGAGAGTTTGGCTTCTATCTGTAGGTATTTGACCTTCCTATTAATGAATCTGAGGATTAAATCTGACTTCTCCATCTAGTCATCAATATTACTAGACCACCATATTCCTGCCTTATGGCAGCATGCCTTTTGTAAAATGTACAGCCTGGAGAAGCATAGAAGACCATGTGTTCCCTATTGGTAGGTCACTCCCAAGAGAAAGATATTAGGAGAGGCCGGGCTACACATGTTTAGTTCTCTTTCCAAACTAACCAGTCCAATTAAATCACTTCTCCTTTGTGGAAAGAAATAAGTTAGGGAGAGAAGAAAGGCCAGGTGTCTTTTGCTAATAGAGCTACCTCTATATGAAATAAATAATTTGGAATTAGAAAGACTTACTACCTTCTAACATATAAGAAACAATATTTAAATGAATGTATGTATAAATCACTGCCTTTTAAGGGCAAAGGAATGAAAAGGAATGGGGAGGGGAAAAACAGAGAAAAGAATGGAGAGTAAAGGCAAAAACAAAGAGGAAAAATATACACATAAAAAAAAGATGAGGAATAAAAGAAGAATATGGGGAAGCCAAAGATGCCAGTTAGATTAGAGGTCAGATGTAGAAGACAGTAATTTTCAGGAGTATTTAGAATGACACATAAATAAGTTTTAAGTGCTCTAGTATTTGCTAGCATACTGTATTAATTATAATGCTTCTGGCTGTAAGTAACAGACAGCTCAACACAAAATGATCCAAGTAATTTTCTTTTTCAAAATTTGAAGCTATGGGAGATCCAGTGTCAGTTATTCATCATCTCAATGATGTCTTCAGTGAATCAGTTTTTTTCCATCTTTCCACTTTACAAGTCACAGCATGCTAGCTTGACCGTATGATCTGGTTGCTCTCTTGTGCCCAAGATGGCTGCCACAGTTCCAGACATCACATATAGCTGGACCTGTCTATAGACAAAAATGGGGAATGTTCCTCTCAAAGAAGCTCTTCAAGCAAACTTCTCCCCACATGGTCCTGGTCACAATCTTGTCCCATCCTCATACTTAAACCAATAATTTAGAAAGATGAATGAGACCACTGTGACTTACCCTATGGCTATTAGAAAACTGTGAACAAAATGTGAACAAAATCACATTCTCTATGATATATATTATCCTTTTTACCCACTCTTTATTTATTTATCCTGTGGACTGCTTCTCTCTCTGAATAAGTGATTCAGATAACACTTAGGTTTACTTATCTCTTTCTCTTCTGAGTAATGATAGCAAAAATTTTACTGATTCCTGTTCTGATGAAAAAAGTGACTAGCAGAGATATTAACAGTGCTGGACACACACACACATATATTTAACTGAATACAATTAATCAATTTGGTCAAGAATTGCAAGGATCCCTCAAATTGCCAAGAATGGTTGTTCATAACAGTTGTTTAGTATACTCATAGGCAAGCCACAATATAGTTGATCCTTGTACTTTTTGACAATGATATGGCATCACATAGATATAGACTATATCGTCTTTGTATTTTAATCACAGGATTTAGGGAAAGAGGAGTGTGTGTGTGTGTGTGTGTGTGTGTGTGTGTGTGCGCGCATGCCTGTGTATTATCTTACCTAGTAATGGACAAACATGTAAATTGACCGTACCTCTGCTATGCCCACAGCCAATCAGAGTGAGTATGCAAATTAGAAGGCCAAAGATGACAGCTGCCCAACTGCTCCAAGCATGGAGTGGCCAGGCGGGGCAGGACGCCTGCTATGAGAGGGAAGGCGGGGGGCGAAGGGATCTACAGGAGCGGAGTGCTGTAGTGAAGACAAGACTGCAGACTCCAGAGTCTGCAGCAAAGACCAAGAAGGCAGACTCTAGCCAGAGCAAAGGCCTGGGTCCCGGGTGCCGGAGGAAAATCGGTGCTGGAAGCCAAGGGAAGGAAGGCCTATTGCACAAATCTCTTTGTGAAACGGGTCTCTAGTAAATATATATGAGCAGATATTTTGATACAAAAAATTCAGACATTTTCTTAATATTTGAGCCAATCTCTTTGAGCTTGTGGAAAAGATAATTAAGGCAAAAAAAGAGATACCATTAGCTTGGTTGCTAGGCAGCCTGTACTCAGCTTTAGACAAGGAAATAGAGCTAAAAGAAAAAACTTTAAAGCTTATAAAAAGCTTTTTTAGAATCTTGTTTAGATGCACTTCTACCCCCACTTTGCAGGTGCCTAATCTTTACCTTCATAACCAAAGAATGATAAAGAGTGAGACAATTATCTTTACATTTGTGATAAACAAAGCTTCCCTACCTCCATTCCTAAATTATATTGTTTTAAGGTATTTTTTAAGGCAGCTGGTATAGCAGAAAGAGCATATAATAAGGAAATAGATAAACTCTGGTAAATCTCAGCTCTCATTCTTATTAGTTGTGTGTCCTTGGGCAAGGTACTTAGACTTTTTTTTTCCAATTACAATTTATGTTCAGTATTATTTTTTATTAGTTTCAGGTGTACAGCATAGTGGCTATATTACTTAGACATTTTAAAATATATTTTTATTGAATTTTAGCTAGAGAGTAAGGGTGAGGGATAGAGAGATAGAAACATTGATGGGAAACTTCATTATCAGCTGCCTCCTGCATGCCCCCTTCTGGGGATTGAGCCCATAACCCCGGCATGTGTCCTGACCAGGAATCAAATCTCTGACCTCTTTGTCCATGGGTTTGCACTCAACCACTGAGCCATACCTGCCAGGCTACTTAGACGTTTTTGAGTCTCAGTTTTCCCATCTGTAAAATGGATTAGTGGTCTACATCTTCTAAGATTACTGTGAAGATTAAACAAAGTAATGGTGTGTAAAGTGTTTAGCAGAGTGCCTGGCTCATAGCTACCTTGCTTTCCATTTCCTCTCCTTTGGGCCAGAATGATCTTTTTGATGTGATTTAGCATTAAATTACAATCTGACTTCAGCTTCCTACTTTATTGTTTTCTAATTACTGGCAGAGACACTCAGTAGTTCTAGCTTTCAAAATTATTTTACTTTTAACATCCAAATGATATTTTCTCAGATCAAATTATGTAATTCAATGTTTGCTTATCTCTGGGCTCCTGTGTGTGCTTTTTTTCCTATTCAGTCAACAGATCAGCAACTATTTATTGAGTACCTGCTATGTGCCACACACTATGTTGAACTCCAGATAGAACAGTGAACAAGACAGGATTTTTGTCAGTTGTGTGTTGGAGTCAGTCCACAAAAGTCAATTGTGTGAAAATTGTTTGAGCAACACAGTTAGATTTTGTGGCTACAATGCACAACTGACAAAAATCTTGTGGTAGATACTGGAAATATTGGGGGGAGCACTTTGTAAACTATATGATTGTCTAACCACTATGCTATACACCTGAAACTAATACAAAATAATATTGAATGTAAACTGTAATTTTAAACAAACAAACAAACAAACAAACACAAAAAGTCAATAGTGTGCATCTTTTCTCAACTCAGTGTCAGTGGCATCATGATGGTAGCTTGAAATCAGGTATTGAGAATCTTTATTTACACCACAGAAATTGATAAATGCTATAAGTAAGAGTTTTAATTACATCTCATGGAGATGATAAACATTTGCTAGCACACCATTTGTCCTACTCTTATGGGGCTTAAATTCTAGTGAGAGATGTAGGTAGTAAATGATTCAATAAAAATATGAAAAATATGGCTGTATTTTTGCTTTGCCCAATAACTTACAGTGGAATTGAAATGTCTGCACAAAGGCTATATTGCCTATAGCAATGGTTTGCAACCTCTTTTCTTTTATACCCTTGCTTCTTTAAAAAGTAAAACAGACAAAAAAATAAAACCATAAAAGTGATAAATACACATAATTTCAAAAGTCAAGAAATGCTGAAAGTTTTGTATCACCAACAGAGCAGTCCTAAGACTTCCCCTGAACCTTCATCAGAAGCAACACTTCCATGTCTTTTAAGTCTCTATTTTGGTATTTACTTCTACATTTACTGCCACTGGTCTCTTGATTTATCAATTTTGGGCACTATTCATAGGTTTTCTTTGATAGTTGAGAATTGTTATTTCATATACTTCCTTATCTTTTTTAAACCTTCAATATAGTTATATCACAATCTTTATATTTAGTATTTTTATATTATACCTATATAAATATAATTCATAGCTGATCAATGTGGTATATTATGGTAATAATTCATTTTACATATAACTTGATTTTTACTGGATTCATAATTGCTGTATTTTTAAAATTGTTTACATTAATTTAAATTTCTAAGTCTTTCAGTACTGTCTGATAAAGCTATAGAAACTTCTCAAAACAATTTTATATATGATAAAACCTGTTAAATCCCTTATTAATTTCATTTGTTTTTCCTGAGGCTCTCTGTTCTCTTTCTATTCCAATCTAAACTTTTTGCACAACTATTGTGGTAAGATCTCCCTTTTCATGTCTCTGAAAATTCCTTTCTTCTTTCTTATGTGCTGGATCCATTGTTTCGTGAATCTTATGTATCCCATTTTCCTAGTTTACTCATTCGGTGGAGCACATCCTCTAATAGCTTCTAAGAGAGGTATACAGGAGGTAAATTTTTGAGATTTTTGCATGTCTGAAAGTCATTATTCTATCTTCACTTTTGATTATTTGAGTATATAAATCTAGGTTAAAAATAATTTTTCTCAGCAATTTGAAGACATGGCACATTGGCTTCTAGTTTCCATTGTTGTTGTTGAGAAATCCAATGTCATCCTCATTCTTTTTTTTTTTCCACTTTTTTTTAAAATTTAGGTATTATATGTGTACATATATTACCATTGTCCCCCCCAACCCACACCCATACATGCCCTCACCCCCCAGAGTTTTGGGTCTATTGGTTATGCTTATATGCATGCATACAATTCTTTCGGTTGATCTCTTATCTCCCCACCTCACCCTAAACTTCCCCCTGTAATTTGAAAGTCTGTTTGATGCTTTACTGTCTCTGTATCTATCTTTTTGTTCATCAGTTTATAATGTTCTTTATTATCTATAAATGAGTGAGATCATGTGGTATTTTTCTTTCATTGACTGGCTTATTTCACTTAGCATAATGTTCTCCAATTCCATCCAGGTTGCTGCAAATGATGAGAATTCCTTCTTTTTTATGGCAGCATAATATTCCATTGTGTAGATGTACCACAGTTTTCTGATCCAGTCATCTGCTGATGGGCACCTAGGTTGTTTCCAAATCTTAGCTATTGTGAATTGTGCTGCTATGAACATAGGGGTGCATATATATATTGGTGTTTCTAGTTTCTTTGGATATATTCCCAGGAGTGGGATTACTGGGTCAAATGGGAGTTCCATTTTCAGTTTTTTGAGGAAACTCCATACTGTTCTCCACAGTGGCTGCACCAGTCTGTGTTCCCGCCAGCAGTGCACGAGGGTTCCTTTTTCTCCACTTCCTCGCCAACACTTGTCCTTTATTGATTTGTTGATGATAGCCATTCTGACAGGTGTGAGATGGTACCGCATTGTTGTTTTGAATGGCATCTCTCGGATAATTAGTGACTTTGAGCATGTTTTCATGTGTCTCTTGACCTTCGTTTTGTCTTCTTTTGAAAAGATTCTATTTAGGTCCATTGCCCATTTTTTTATTGGATCATTTATCTTCCTTTTATTAAGTTGCATAAGCTGCCAATAGATGTTGGAGATTAAACCTTTATCAGTGATAGCATTTGCAAATATGTTCTTCCATGCAGTGGGCTTTCTTGTTGTTTTGTTGATGTTTCTTTTGCTGTGAAAAAGCTTTTTATTTTGATGTAGTCCCATTTGTTAATTTTCTCTTTAGCTTCCATTGCCCTAGGGGCAGTGTCAGTGAAGAAGTTCTTTTGGCATATGTCTGAGATTTTGTTGCCTGTGGATTCCTCTAGTATTTTTATGGTTTCCCATCTTATGTTTAAGTCCTGTGTCCATTTTGAGTTTATTTTTGTGTATGGTATAAGTTGGTGATCTAGCTTCATTGTTTTGCATGTATCTGTCCAATTTTCCCAACACCATTTATTGAAAAGACTGTCTTGACTCCATTGTATGTTCATGCCTCCTTTGTCAAATATTAATTGAGCATAGTGGTTTGGGTCGATATCTGGATTCTCTATTCTGTTCCATTGATATATATGTCTGATCTTGTGCCAGTACCAGGCTGTTTTGAGAATAGTGGCTTTGTAATACAGCTTGAAATCTTGTATTGAGATCCCTCCTACTTTATTCTTCTTTCTCAGGATTGCTGTGGCTATTCGGGGTCTTTTTTTATTCCAGATGAATTTTTGGAGAGTTCTTTCTAGGTCTGTGAAATATGCTGTTGGTATTTTGATGGGGAGTGCATTGAATCTGTAGATTGCTTTGGGTAGTATGGACATTTTAATGATGTTGATTCTACCAATCCATGAACATGGTATGTTCTTCCATCTGTTTACGTCTTCCTCTATTTCTTTTTTCAGTGTCATGTAGTTTTCAGCGTATAGGTCTTTTACCTCCTTAGTTAAGTTTATTCTTAGGTATCTTAGTTTTTTTGGTGTAATGTTAAATGGGATTGCTTTTTTAGTCTCTTTTTCTGTAAGTTCAGCATTGGTGTATAGAAATGTCATAGATTTCTTGGCATTAATTTTGTATCCTGCTACATTGCCGAATTCATTTATTAAGTCTAATAGTTTTTGATGGAGTCTTTCGGGTTTTTTATGGACAATATCATGTCATCTGCAAATAAGGACAGCTTTACTTCTTCTTTTCCAATTTGGATGCCTCTTATTTCTTCTTCTTGTCTAATTGCAATGGCTAATACTTCCAGTACTATGTCAAACAGGAGTGGTGAGAGAGGGCATCGTGTCTTGTTCCTGTTCTTAGGGGAAATGGTTTTAGTTTTTGCCCATTGAGTATGATGTTTGCTGTGGGTTTGTCATATATAGCTTTTATTATGTTGAGGTATGATCCTTCTATTCCCACTTTTTTGAGAGTTTTTATCAAGAAAGGGTGTTGGATTTTGTCAAATACTTTTTCTGCATCTATTGATATGACTATGTGATTTTTTCCCCCTTAATTTGTTTATGTGATGTATCATGTTTATTGATTTGCGGATATTGTACCATCCTTGCATTCCTGGGATAAATCCTACTTGGTCATGGTGTATGATCTTTCTGATGCACTGCTGGATCCTATTTGCTAGAATTTTGTTGAGGATTTTGGCATCTATGTTCATGAGGGATATTGGTCTGTAATTCTCTTTTGTTGTGTTGTCTTTATCTGGTTTTGGTATTAGGGTGATGCTGGCTTCATAGAAGGAGCCTGGAAGTGTTCCTTCCTCTTGAATATTTTGGAATAGTCTGAGGAGGATAGGTTTTAGTTCTTCCTTGAATGTGTGGTAAAACTCTCCTGTGAAGCCATCTGGCCCAGGGCTTTTGTTTGCCGAAAGCTTTTTGATGACTGCTTTAATTTCTTCCATAGTTACTGGCCTGTTGAGCTGTTTAAATTCTTCCTGCTTGAGTTTTGGAAGGTTATATTTTTCTAGGAATATGTCCATTTCCTCCAGGTTGTCCAGTTTGTTGGAATAGAGTTGTTCGTAGTATTTTGTAACAATCCTTTGTATTTCAATGGGGTCTGTTGTTATTTCACCACTTGCATTTCTGATTTTGTTTATTTGGGTCCTCTCTCTTTGCTTCTTGGTGAGCCTAGCAAGAGGTTCATCAATCTTGCTTATCCTTTCAAAGAACAAACCCTTGGTTTTGTTGATCTCTTGCATTGTTTCATTAGTCTCTATGTCATTTATCTCCACTCTGATCTTTATTATTGCCTTCCTTCTGCTTACACTGGGCTTTTCTTGTTGCTCTCTCTCTAACTCTTTGAGTGGTTGTGTTAGGTAATTTATTACCATTGTTTCTTGTTTTTTTGCAGTAGGCTTGTAGAGCTATGAACTTCCCTCTCAGGACTGCTTTCGCTGTGTCCCATAGTTTTTGGATTTTTGTGTTTTCATTGTCATTTGTTGCCATGATGTTTTTTTATTTCTTCTTTGATGTCTTTGGTAACCAGTCATTGTTTAATAACATGCTGTTTAGTCTCCATGTGTTTGATTTCTTTGGATTGTTTTTATTGTAGTTAATTTCCAGTTTTATGCCGCTGTGATCTGAGAAGATACTTGATATGATTTCTATCTTCTTAAATTTGGAGAGACTTTGCCTATGTCCTAACATGTCTTTGAAAATGACCCATGTGTACTTGAGAAGAATGTATATTCTGTGGCTTTGGGCTGAAATGTTCTGAAGATGTTGATTATTTCCATCTGGTCTAGTGAGTTATTTAGGATTGATGTTTCTTTGCTGATTTCTTGTTTAGATGATTTGTGCAATGGTGATAGTGGGGTATCAAAGTCTCCTACTATGATTGTATTGCTGTCAATCTCTCCTTTGATATCTTCCAGGAGTTTTTTTATGTATTTGTGTGCTCCTATATTGGGTGCGTATATGTTTACCAGAGTTATTTCTTCTTGTTGGATTTCTCCCTTTAGTATTATGAAGTGGTCTTCATTATCTCTTGTTATGTCCTTCACTTTGAGATCTAATTTGTCAGATATAAGTATTGCTACCCCAGCTTTTTTTTTTTCATTTCCATTCGCCTGGAAAACCTTTTTCCATCCCTTCATTCTCAGTCTGTATGCATCTTTTTTTCTGAGGTGGGTTTCCTGTAGACAGAAGGTATATGGTTTTTGTTTTCTTATCCAATCAGTTACCCTGTGTCATTTGATTGGGGCATTCAATCCATTTACATTTAAAGTTATTATTGATAGGTACTTATATGTCACCATTTTTATTCTATACCCTTGTGTTCCTTCTTTCTTTCTTTCTTTCTTTCTTTCTTTCTTTCTTTCTTTCTTTCTTTCTTTCTTTCTTTCTTTTTACAGCAGATCCTTTAGAATTTCTTGCATTGCTGGTTTGGTGGTGATAAACTCCCTTAGTCCTTTTTTGTCTGTGAAGCTCCTCATTTCACCTTCAATTTTGATTGATAGCCTTGCTTGGTACAGTATTCTTGGATTGAGACCCTTCCTTTGCATGACTTTGTATATTTCATCCCATTCTCTTCTGGCCTGATGAGTTTCTGTTGAGAAATCAGTTGCTAGTCTGATGGGGGTTCCTTTGTATGTAACTTTCTGTCTCTCTCTGGCCACTTTTAAGATTCTTATTTTGTCATTGGTATTTGCCAATTTAATTATAATGTGCCTTGATGTCTGTCTTTTGGGGTTCATTTTGCTTGGAACTCTGTGAGCTTCTTGCATTTGTGTGGGTTTTTTCTTCCCTATATCAGGGAAGTTTTCTGTTATTATTTCTTCAAACAGGTTTTCTATTCTTTGCTCAGTTTCCATTCCTTCTGGTACCCCTGTTATTCGGATGTTGTTTTGTTTCGTGTTGTCCTGAAGTTCTCTTAGGCTCTCCTCATGCTTTCTAATTTTTTTTTTTCTAGAAGCTGTTCTATTTGGGTATTTTTTTCCATCTTGTCTTCTAGCTCACTTATGCGGTCCTCTGCTTCTTCTAGTCTACTCTTGATGCTTTCTATTGAGTTCTTTACAGCAGTAATGTAATTTCTCATTTCTTCTTGGTTCTTCTTCATTTCCTCTTGGTTCTTACTCATATTGTTGAATTTGTCTTCCATTCTTTTCAGCCACCTTATGACCATTTCTCTGAATTTTTTCTCTGATAGGTTACTTGCCTCTAATTCGTTTACTTCCTTTTCTGGTGATGCCTGCTTTTCTTTTCTGTGGGGGCTGTTTCTTTGTCTCCCCATGGTCTCTCTTCTAGGGATGTCTGGTTATATAGTTCTCTCTCTCCTTATCCCCGCAAAATCTGACCTTTTCTTGGTGCAGTGAAGAGTTCCTTTGAATCCGTGTGTTTGCTCAGATTGGGGGCCGGTGTTCTGGTGCTCACAGCTGTTCAGTGTTTGCCATTGTCGTGGAAAGTCAGGCCTCCAATAAAACCTTCCTTTCCTTGCAAGATGGCGAGTTTTCCTCCTCTCGTCATTCTCATTCTTGATCCTGTGATGCAACCTATTTTCACTCCTCCTTATCTACCCCAGAAGCTTTTAAGATTATCTCTTTATTCTTGATATTATGAAATTTCATGATGATGTCTGATATATATTATGCTGTACATTTGGTGGAGACTTTCAATCTAGAAGCTTATTCTGCATAGAAATTTTTCTTGTTATTTATTTGATAATTTCCTTAATATTGTCTTTGTTATCTCTGGAAGTACTCTTTGTTGGATATAAGATTGCCTGGGTTAATTTTCTTTTGTCTTATTATTTCTCTTGTGTTATCATATCTTTGTTTTTCATTTTTCTTTCTGGAAGAATTCCTCAATATTTGTTAGAACTCTGTTACTAATTTAAATACAAAATTTGCTATCACAGTTTTAATTTCAAGAATCAACTTTCATTGCTTGATTATTTTATTTTAATAACATTTTGCATTTGTTTCATGAGTATAGTATTTTCTCTTATTTCTTTGAAGATGTACACTATAGTTCCCTTGAAGTTATCTTCTCTCTGTGTTTTCCTCAATTCCTAATTTTTCATGCTCCTTTGTTTCAGTGTTTCTATTTTATTTTTGGAGCTTTCCTTAAATATTTGATGATTCTGCCTGCCTGTTTACACTTAAGAGGTAAAGTTCTAAGTGAAATAAGCCTGTCAGCGAAAGACAAGTATCACACGATCTCACTCATATGTGGAATCTAATTAACAAAATAAACTGATGAGCAGAATGGATCCAGAGACATGGGAGCATAGAACAGACTGTGGAATCTCAGAGGGAAGGCAGGGAGGGTGGATGGTTGGGAGTTAATCAACCAAAGACCTTGTATGCATATATGCATAATCCATGGACATAGACAATAGGGTGGTGAAAGCCTGGGTAGGGTGGGCTGGAGGGGGTCAATGGGGGAAAAGGGGGGACAGAAGTAATACTTTCAACAATAAAGATTTGTTTTTAAAAATATGTTTAAAACAAAGAGTTAAGCTCCAAAAGAAATATTTGAAGGTGTATGTACATGGTGGGTATGTTGACCAGTGGGATTCAGTACAGGACAACTGGATAACAGATTTTTTTCTCTTTTTTTGACAATATCTGTAGGTCTTGCCTGTTGGGCTAGTCACTTTCTTCAGAGAAGACTGCTCCAATCTCCTTCTTGGGAATCATAATCCTGGCTGTCACTATTCTAGTGTTGCAGAAGACCAAGAACACCAAGGACGCTTCTGAGGAAGTTGGAGGGACACTGTTTAATAACGCCAGCGGACTCAGGGAACAGTCTTCCAAATCTGAGTGAAGGAACACGCATGGGACCCTCCCTTATATCTCCCTCCCTGTGATATTTGTCCCACAAGCATGGATTATGCTTCTGGTCCTTTTCTCGGGCCTTGCTAGAAGGCCCCCAGGTGTTGGGGGTCTCCAGGCCATATCTGGTGGTCTGGCCTGGCATCAGAGTTAGGAGCCCTCCCTCAGGGAAGTGTACTGTCTACAGTCCAATGG
Source organism: Eptesicus fuscus (assembly GCF_027574615.1). NCBI lineage: Eukaryota > Metazoa > Chordata > Mammalia > Chiroptera > Vespertilionidae > Eptesicus > Eptesicus fuscus. The sequence continues at coordinate 79,157,521 of NC_072473.1, read as the reverse complement.
CCTTTTTAACCAGTTCTGCAAGACCAGTGTCTGGGAAAGAGGTAGGTTTTCAGGAATGTACACTGAGCTTACTGGCCTGGATTCAGATCACTAGCCCCAAATATCAGGGCTACGTTGGAATTAGCCCTTTTTGCCTCCTCACTAGGAACCACATTAAGGGAAGGAGACTGGGACTCTTCATTATTAAGTATGAAGACTTTAACTCCATGTCTCTTTTTTGTGTGGCCCACCTAACTCCCACTTTCCTTTGGATCAAGTGTCCCAGATCTGGAGCTGCTCTGAATTAATTTAACCTCTTTTCCATGGAGATCTGACTGTCCTTAGTAGAAGTGGGGATGACGATGTCTCACTGCTCTTTATACAGACACTCAAGCAGCCCTCTCTCTTTTAGAGCTCTGCCTTACAACAACTTCCATACTAATTGGTGCCTCTAATTCCTAAGCTTTTCCGGGATTCTCAGGGGGCAATCTGCTTGTTGCTTACCAATATTCACCTCTTCAAGTACTTAGGTTTAATCACCCTCCACTCTGCTAAATTAGTTGCCACTCCTGTAGCAGCTTTTCATCTTCATTTTCTGTGGTTTAGAGTTACAGATGTCTGCTAACGCCATTAGATATGGAGGTTTTTGTTCCTTGTTCTCTTTGTTGTTTGGGAGTGATGTTTAAGAGAAGGAAAGGAGTGAAGAAAAAAATATTTCACTATCTTTAATCAGGAAGTCATGAAGGAAAAAAGAAGTTACAAAAGGATGTAACTTTTTTTGATGAGTTTACCACAATCCATTAATGAATTAAGCAAGTATTTGTTAAGCTCAGATATAACATGGTAGTTAAGAGCACGGGCTTTGAAGGCAGACTGATGTGAATTTACTTAAGCTCTCTAACTTTTTAATTTTTTTAAATTGAGAATAATACTAGTAACTACCTCATACAGTTATGAGGATTAAATAAGTTAACAAGTTAACACACATAAAGAGCTTGCCTGGAACCTTAATCTCATCAATAAATGTAAATTATTATTGCTATTAATGTTGCTATTATTTTAAATATATTTTTATTGATTTCAGACAATAAGGGAGAGGGAGAGAGAAATAGAAACATCAATGATGAGAGAGAATCATTGATCGGCTCTGTCCTGCACTTTCCACACTGGGGACTGAGCCTGCAACCTGGGCATATGCCCTAACCAGGAATCAAACCCTGAACTCCTGGTTCATAGGTTGACGCTTAACCACTGAGCCATGCTGACTGGGCAATGTTGTTATTTTTATTATTACTATGGGTTAGTCCCTGTGCAGGTAATATAATGTAGAACAAAGAGGAACAAGATCTTTCGCAGTGAAAGGGAACAGTTTTCGTATTTCAGGGCACTAAGACATTGGGTATAAAACTGGGACTTTGTTACCTATAGGTCACAAATTCAAGACTGGAACAAAAGATTTGAACACTGCAATTCCAGGATGATAATACTAGAGTCCTGTTTCCTCTTCTGAGATGCAATCAGTAGTAGCTATTATGTGTTCAGCACTTACTCTGCACGATTACAGTTTACATAAATGATCCCATCGAGCCTACAGATTAGGTATTAAAAGCTCCATTTTATGGACAATGAAACTGAGGCTCAAGGTAACTGGCCAAAGGCAATACAGCTTGCAAGTGGCAGAGCTAGGATTCCAACCTAAGTCTGCTACCAAAACCTGACCATTTAACAACACATTAGCCTTTAAGCAATTACACTGTGTCCCATGTCTAGTGCTTTACTCAAAGTAACATTACTAAATGACTAATACTTTGATTGGAATGGGTTTATTGGATTGTTTTCCTCTGATATAGGAGGTGATAGGGCTTTATGAGGACCCATGAAAAGAGAACAATAAATCAGAATGAAGAGACTAGGGGAGTGGGACACCAGTGACAAATTTCCTAATTTGGTCTCAGGATGATTGGGCAAGTTTTATTACTTTGTATCTTTGTATTTTGGCACAGAATAGACTTCTGAAATAAGGTTTTAGTTGTCTGTATGCTTCTCTTTTATTATATTCCCTTTTTTCAATGAAATTCCATTGGCTACAAATGCATATTTCTGGAACACATATTTTGGATGTTTTTTTCCAAATGTGGTCTTATTTGGCTAAGCAAAGGAAGTCCTCTGTATTTCTCAGCTAGCCTGGAGGACATTAAGCTCCTTGCACCTATTGTTTTCTATCACCCTAAATATGGGTGCCTGGGATGCTAAGCTGAAGGGAATGTGGTTAGGACTGGGGCATTCCAGGATGGGGCCTACCACGTAGTTTGTCAGAAAAGGTTGCCTGCAGCTCACAGTGACTACAACTGTCTTTGTACCTCATTCTTTATATAAAATAAGGTATTGTATTCATGAGTATCATATCAAACAGATTGGGTTATTACTTGGACTAATAATAAACTCTTGGCTAAGTCCAAAGGATGAGATAATGCATTATTGGAGGTACCACCTTTAATAACTGAAATTCAGTTGCCTTTTGGTTTCATGATTTCTGCATGTGCCTAGCTTTTTGTTCAAAAGTGATGTTATCATTTTGTCCTTCAGGTGATGCTTTCTAAGCCAGGTTTAATGCATGCTTTCAAGGACAAAACTTTTTGGAAGATATTTTTGTGTCTTTCAAGCACAATAACTCTGAACTGATGATAGTAAACTCAATAACAGCATAAACCATTATAGTCAACAAATTCAAATATAATTGCTCTTGGCTGAGACCTTGTTCTCTCAGATATAAGCTCCAAAAAGCTGAGGGTAGGGGTAGCTAAAGTCAATGAATAACAAGTATAATTTTTAATTATCATTCACTATTCAAAATTCATTCAGGTTCAGGTCTACAGGCAGATAAGTCATCAGTGGTTTCCCAATTCTGGGCTGTGATGTCATCTGTCTGATAGGAGTTCCTGCCAATTATGTTTATCTTCTTTGGAGCTGTAGTCGAAAGCCAGGACAGAGGGTTGTGGGGAGTGTTCTTGTTTCCCTGTCCCACTTTCTACCTCCTCCTCTTCTCATTATTTGGAGCAGCTGCAACTAGAGACAGTTGCTAATGGAGTGCGCCTTTTATTTATGGGAAGAGGCAATTCCCATTGCTGAAGGGCACAATGGGTGAAATAGGAACACAAACCAGCTAGAACACAAATCCAAGCCCTTATAATAAGAGTGGGCCATTGTGACAGTCACTCTTTTGCAACGGAATACTATTGATACAGCTATGCTTTTCACCTTAGTTTCAAGGCCCTCTACAATACCATACTTTTGTAGCTGTGCATGTGTATATGTGTGTGTGTGCGTGTGTGTGTGTGTGTGTGTGTGTGTGTGTGTGTGTGTGTGTGTGATGTGGTGGAGGCTAGAGAATCCTGAACAGCAAGGTTCAGATTTCAGTAATCTTGGAGAGCTACTGTCAGTCAGCTCTAACAGGGTCAATCTGAGAACACAAAGGGCACTGTAGTCTGGCCAGCTGAAAACCCTTTGAAAACAACTCAGAGGTGACGGTATTGTTTTTAAGAGTTTCAATCTTTGCTTTTGGCGGTAGGTAGATGTAGTTTCTTTCCCAGAAAGCTCTGTGTCTTTCAAAAGAGAATATTAACATTCTCTCTACTTTCAGGGGCATACTGCCCTGTGGCTTTCTACTCATTTGTTTTACTAGTATTGATTTTGTACTATACCTTCTAGCCTTCACATATTGTCATAACCTACCAAAGCCCCAGAAAACAGGCAGGATCTTGCAGAAATCCCAAAGACAATTAAATGAAGTATCTGAGAATGTCAGGAGGGATAGGTAATGAAACCCCTTAAGGGACCTCAGTGTGTGCTAGGCATCTAAGGGTAGATGTCTTGGTGGCTGCATATGTCATCCATTCACCATACCTATTTGTATAGTACATGTTAAGGCATAGTGGTAAAGGGAGGTCATTGAAATAAAGCTCACGAAACTGAGGTGTTAATTTCTGTGCTGATATTAGTTATTTCTGTTATCTGAGGTAAGGTTTTTGGCTTGAATGACTAGAAGCATGGAGTAACTTTTAAAAATTGGGGAAGACTCATTGTAGATAGCAGAGGGATTTTTGATAAAGATTAGAATTTTGATTTTGGGTACATTAAAATTTATCATTCAAGTAGATATATCAAATTAGGCAGTTGACCATATCAGTCTGGAATTTAGGAAAGAGGCCTGAGCTAGAAATATAAATTGGAGGTTTATGACAAAGTAATGGTATTTAAAGCCATAAGACTAGAAGACATTATCAGTGGAAAGAGTACAGATAGAGAAGAGGGTAAAGGACTGAGCTGTGGAGCATTCCAATGTTAAAAGATCAGAGAGATGAAGAATAACCCATATATAGGCCAAAAAAAAGGTGTGCAAGCTAAGTTTGATCCCTGGACTAGACTAACAGTTTGGAAATTTCATAGGAGTTCAGAACTAGGAGGGACCACATGGATCATCTATTTCATTTTTTTGACATTTTTTTTATTGAGGTATTATATGTGCACATATCTTACCATTGCCCCCCCCCACCACACACCCACACATGTCCTCACCTCCCAGAGTTTTGCGTCCATTGTTTATATTATATGCATGCATACAAGTCCTTCGTTTGATTTCTTATCTCCCCCACCTCTCCCTAACTTTCCCCCTGTAATTTGAAAGTCTGTTTGATGCTTTACTGTCTCTGTATCTATCTTTTTGTTCATCAGTTTATAATGTTCTTTATTATCCATAAATGAGTGAGATCATGTGGTATTTTTCTTTCATTGACTGGCTTATTTCACTTAGCATAATGTTCTTCAATTCCATCCAGGTTGCTGCAAATGATGATAATTCCTTCTTTTTTATGGCAGCATAGTATTCCATGGTGTAGATGTACCACAGTTTTCTGATCCAGTCATCTACTGACGGGCACCTAGGCTGTTTCCAAATCTTAACTATTGTAAATTGTGCTGCTATTAACATAGTGGTGCATATATCCTTTCTGATTGGTGTATCTAGTTTCTTTGGATATATTCCCAGGGTCAAATGGGGGTTCCATTTTCAGTTTTTTGAGGAAACTCCATACTGTTCTCCACAGTGGCTGCACCAGTCTGCATTCCCACCAGCAGTGCACGAGGGTACCTTTTTCTCCGCATCCTCGCCAACACTTGTCAATTGTTGATTTGTTGATGATAGCCATTCTGACAGGTGTGAGATGGTACCTCATTGTTGATTTGATTTGCATCTCTCGGATAATTAGTGACTTTGAGCATGTTTTCATGTGTCTCTTGGCCTTCCTTCTGTCTTCTTTTGAAAATATTCTGTTTAGGTCCGTTGCCCATTTTTTTATTGGATCATTTATCTTCCTTTTATTAAGTTGCATAAGCTGCCTATAGATGTTGGAGATTAAAACTTTATCAGTGATAGCATTTGCAAATATGTTCTCCCATGCAGTGGGCTTTCTTGTTGTTTTGTTGATGTTTCTTTTGCTGTGCAAAAGCTTTTTATTTTGATGTAGTCCCATTTGTTAATTTTCTCTTTAGCTTCCATTGCCCTAGGGGCAGTGTCAGTGAAGAAGTTCTTTTGGCATATGTCTGAGATTTTGTTGCCTGTGGATTCCTCTAGTATGTTTATGGTTTCCCGTCTTATGTTTAAGTCCTGTATCCATTTTGAGTTTATTTTTGTGTATGGTATAAGTTGGTGATCTAGTTTCGTTTTTTTGCATGTATCTGTCCAATTTTCCCAACACCATTTATTGAAGAGACTGTCTTGACTCCATTGTATGTTCATGACTCCTTTGCCAAATATTAATTGAGCATAGTGGTTTGGGTCGATATCTGGATTCTCTATTCTGTTCCATTGATCTATATGTCTGTTCTTGTGCCAGTACCAGGCTCTTTTGAGATTAAGTCTATTAGTTTTTTGATGGAATCTTTTGGGTTTTTTATGTACAATAACATGTCATCTGCAAATAAGGACAGCTTCACTTCTTCTTTTCCAATTTGGATGCCTCTTATTTCTTCTTCTTGCTTAATTGTGATAGCTAATACTTCCAGTACTATGTCAAACAGGAGTGGTGAGAGTGGGCATCCCTGTCTTGCTCCTGTTCTTAGGGGAAGTGGTTTTAGTTTTTGTCCATTGAGTATGATGTTGGCTGTGGGTTTGTCATATATGGCTTTTATTATGTTGAGGTATGATCCTTCTATTCCCACCTTGTTGAGAGTTTTTATCAAGAAAGGGTGTTGGATTTTGTCAAATACTTTTTCTGCATCTATTGATATGACTATGTGATTTTTATCTCGCAGTTTGTTTATGTGATGTATCACGTTTATTGATTTGCGGATATTGTACCATCCTTGCATTCCTGGGATAAATCCTACTTGGTCATGGTATATGATCTTTCTGATGTACTGCTGGAGCCGATTTGCTAGAATTTTGTTGAGGATTTTGGCATCTATGTTCATGAGGGATATTGGTCTGTAATTCTCTTTCATTGTGTTGTCTTTATCTGGTTTTGGTATTAGGGTGATGCTGGCTTCATAGAAGGAGCTTGGAAGTGTTCCTTCTTCTTGAATTTTTTGGAATAGTCTGAGGAGGATAGGTTTTAGTTCTTCCTTGAATGTTTGGTAAAACTCTCCTGTGAAGCCATCAGGCCCAGGGCTTTTGTTTGCCAGAAGCTTTTTGATGACTGCTTCAATTTCGTCCATAGTTATTGGCCTATTGAGCTCTTTAGATTCTTCTTGATTGATTTTTGGAAGGTTATATTTTTCTAGGAATATGTCCATTTCCTCCAGGTTGTCCAGTTTGTTGGAATAGAGTTGTTCGTAGTATTTTGTAACAATCCTTTGTATCTCAGCGAGGTCTGTTGTTATTTCACCTCTTTCATTTCTGATTTTGTTTATTTGGGTCCTCTCTCTTTGCTTCTTGGTGAGCCTGGCTAGAGGTCCATCAATCTTGTTTATCCTTTCAAAGAACCAGCTCTTGGTTTTGTTGATCTTTTGTATTGTTTCTTTGGTCTCTATGTCATTTATCTCTGCTCTGATCTTTGTTATTTCCTTTCTTCTGGTTACACTGGGCTTTTCTTGCTGCTCTTTTTCTAGCTCTTTGAGTTGTAGGGTTAAGTAATTTATTACCATTGCTTCTTGTTTTTTGCAATAGGCTTGTAGAGCTATGAACTTCCCTCTGAAGACTGCTTTCGCTGTGTCCCATAGATTTTGGATTGTTGTGTTTTCATTGTCATTTGTTGCCATGATGTTTTTTATTTCTTCCTTGATCTCTCTGGTGACCCAGTCCTTGTTTAATAGCATGCTGTTTAGTCTCCATGTGTTTGATTTCTTTGGATTGTATTTATTGTAGTTGATTTCCAGTTTTATGCCACCGTGATCTGAGAAGATGCTTGATATAATTTCTATCCTCTTGAATTTGAAGAGACTTTGCCTGTGACCCAGCATATGGTCTATCTTTGAAAATGACCCATGTGCACTTGAGAAGAATGTATATTCTGTGGCTTTGGGGAGAAATGTTCTGAAGATGTCAATTAATTCCATCTGGTCTAGTGATTCATTAGGATTGCTGTTTCTTTGCTGATTTTTTGTTTAGAGGATTTGTCCAGTGGTGATAGTGGGGTATTAAAATCTCCTACTATGATTGTATTGCTAGTAATCTCTCCCTTGAAATCCTCCAGGAGTTTTTTTATGTATTTGGGTGCTCCTATGTTGGGAGTGTATATGTTTACCAGAATTATTTCTTCTTGTTGGATTTCTCCCTTTAGTATTATGAAGTGTCCTTCTTTATCTCTTATGGCATTTACTTTGAGGTCTATTTTGTCAGATATAACTATTGCTACCCCAGCTTTTTTTTCATTTCCATTTGCCTGAAAGATATTTTTCCATCCCTTCACTTTCAATCTGTTTGAGTCTCTTGTTCTGAGGTGGGTCTCTTGTAGACAGCATATATATGGGTCATGTTTTTTTATCCATTCAGCTACTCGATATCTTTTGATTGGAGCATTTAGTCTGTTTACATTTAAAGTTATTACTGAAAGGTATTTGTTTGTAGTCATATCTATTTTTGTGTCTGTATTCCTTCTTACCTGTTTATTTCTTCTTTTTACAGTATTCTCTTTAGCAATTCATGCATTGCTGGTTTGGTGGTGATAAACTCCTTGAGCCTTTTTTTGTCGGTAAAGCTCCTGATTTCCCCTTCAATTTTGATTGATAGTCTTGCTGGATATAGTATTCTTGGATTCAGTCCTTTGCTTTGCAACACTTTGTATACCTCCTTCCATTCACTTCTAGCTTGTTGTGTTTCTGTTGAGTAATCATTTGACAATTTGATGGGTGTTCCTTTGTAGGTAACTCTCTGTCTCTCTCTTTCCGCCTTTAAGATTCTCTCTTTATCATTCATATTTGCCATTGAAATTATGACATGTCTTGGTGTGGGTCTTTTGGGCTTGATCCTGCTTGGGACTCTCTGTACTTGCGTAACTTTTATCTTTCCCATATCCGGGAAGTTTTCTGTCTTTATTTCTTCAAATCGATTTTCTAATCCCTGCTGCTCTTCTTGTCCTTCTGGCAGCCCTATTATACGCATGTTACTTCGTTTCATGTTGTCCCGAAGCTCCCTTAGGCTTTCCTCCTGCTTTTTAATTTTTTTCTCCAATTGCTGTTCAGATTGAGCTTGTTTCTGTACCTGATCTTCTAACTCACTAATTCGGTCCTCTGCTTCTTGTAGTCTACTGTTGAAACTTTCCATGGTGTTTTTGGTTGTAGCTATATCACTTTTCATTTCTTCCTGATTCTTGCATAAGTTGTTGATTTTCTCATCCATCCGAAGTATAAATTCCAAGACCATTACTCTAAACTCCTTTTCGGTCATGTTGCAAGCTTCAGTTTCACTGAATTCCTTTCTTGGCGACTCCACATTTTCTTTCCTCTGTGAGTTATTTCGTTTCCCCATTCTGGTTATCACCAGAAAGCTCAAGCTTCCATTTGCGTGGACCTGGGCCGTGGGCTGTGGGGACTTCGCTCCACCCGAGTTTCACTGAAGTGCTCTGACACTAGGACGTGTGGCTGCCTTTGGTTGGTGGGAACCAGACTTGCCCAGGGTCAGTGTCCCCAGTGTTCCGTGTGGTCTCGTGTGCACACTTAGAATCAGGGGCCCTGTCTGCACCACACTGTTGGTATGTGCCGAAAATGAGATCCTTATCATGTGCCAGGAGTCAGAGTTTCCCTGTGTCTGCACCAAGACTCGAGTGTCAGAGTCTCTGTTGCCATGTGCAGTTTCTCATTGAGAATCAGGGTCCCTGTGTGTGCATGCACCAACAATTGGGATCGCTGGCTCTTAGTGTGAATGTGCTGAGTCAGGGATCCCAGGCAGCTGTGTCCGGCGTGCCAAATTCCCTGAAGTGGAGCTGCGTCCTGTGTGTGCTCTCTCTACTGAGCCAAACCGGCTAGGGCACACACTCTTAATTTCCTGAAGGTGAGCTGGCTCCGTGCACTCTCCCAGAGTCCCGGAAGGGGGGCGGAGTCTGTCCTGCGAGCCAAATTCCCCAAAGGGGAAGCCCCTCTGTGCAAGCACTAAGATTCCCCGAAGGGGGAGCTGTGACCCGCAAACCAAATTCCCCCAAATTCTCCGAAGGGGAGCCCTCTGTGCACACTGACAGATTTCCCCAACAGGGAGCTGCTTCTGTTCCCCGCGCGCCAAATTCCCTGAGGGGGAGCGAGTCCCTGCGCAAAGTTCTGCGGCTTGGGCAAGGGGCGGGTCTTTCAGTTAAAATGGCGCTGTCTGCACGCCTGCGGGGAGGGGGATAGGCTCTTTGACTCACGGAATTCTGCCGGGAAGTCTGGATTCTTGTTGTCTGTTGGTCTGAAGCTGTGATAGCAGTTTTCTGTCCCCAGTGGCTGCAGGGTCCTGGTTTGTGTCAGAAGCCAGGATCCGAGTCTCAGGCAGCTCTGTTTCTCAAGATGGCGTGGTCTCCGCATCCGCACCAGGCGCGGAGATGTGTCCGCTTTGTGCGCGGGGCTCCTCAGTCTAGGACTTCCCGGTTAGGCAGCCCTGTTACCCTGTGTCTTTTTATTGGGGAATTCAATCCATTTACATTTAAAGTTATTATTGATAGGTACTTATTTGTCGCCATTTTTATTCTAAACCCCTGTGTTCCTTCTTTGCTTCCTATTTCTTTCTTTTCTTTTCGTCTTCTTTTTTTTTTTACAGCAGACCCTTTAGCATTTCTTTCATTGCTGGTTTCGTGGTGATAAACTCCCTTAGTCCTTTTTTGTCTGTGAAGCTCCTGATTTCACCTTCAATTTTGATTGATAGCCTTGCTGGGTACAGTATTCTTGGATTTAGACCCTTCCTTTGCATGACTTTGTATATTTCATTCAATTCCCTTCTGGCCTGATGAGTTTCTGTTGAGAAATCAGTTGCTAGTCTGATGGGGGTTCCTTTGTATGTAACTGTCTGTCTCTCTCTGGCCGCTTTTAAGGTTCTTACTTTGTCGTTGGTGTTTGCCAACTTAATTATAATGTGCCTTGCTGTCAATCTTTTGGGGTTCATTTTGCTTGGAACTCTGTGAGCTTCTTGCATTTGTGTGGGTTTTTTCTTCCCTATATCAAGGAAGTTTTCTGTTATTATTTCTTCAAACAGGTTTTCTATTCCTTGCTCAGTTTCCTTTCCTTCTGGTACCCCTATTATCCTGATGTTGTTTTGTTTTTGTGTTGTCCCGAAGTTCCCTTAGGCTCTCCTCAATCTTTCTAATTTTTGTTTCTAGAAGCTGTTGTAATTGGGTATTTTTTTCCATCTTGTCTTCTAGCTCACTTATGCGGTCCTCTGCTTCTTCTAGTCTACTCTTGATGCTTTCTATTGAGTTCTTTACAGCAGCGATGTCATTTTTCATTTCTTCTTGGTTCTTCTTCATTTCCTCTTGGTTCTTACTCATATTGTCGAATTTGTCTTCCATTCTTTTCAGCCACCTTATGACCATTTCTCTGAATTCTTTCTCTGATAGGTTGCTTGCCTCTAATTCGTTTACTCCCTTTTCTGGTGATGCCTGCTTTTCTTTCCTATGGAGGCTATTTATTTGTCTCCCCATGGTCTCTCTTCTCCGGATGTCTGGTTATATAGTTCTCTCTCTCCGGCGTTGATTTAAAGGTACAAAATACAATACAACCAGGCACAACACACAAGGCACTGAACAGAATTGTATTCATGATATTAATAACCTCCAATAAAGGTAACCACCAGAGAAAGACAAATTAGGGAATAGGAGTGGAAGAAGGAGATTAAAAAGAAAGAACAACAACAACAAAAAAGAGTGTGAATCAACTTGGGAAAAGAGCAAGAAAAAAAAGTAAGAGAGACAAGAACAATACTAAGAGAGAAAAGGGGAACAAACTATATATATGGGGAGTAAACTTCACTAGAACAACCACTAATCCCAGCCAATTCCAGCAACACGAGCCTGGAGATTAATACAAACTGCCACAGCAAGTAATATCAAGTGAGGCAAGGGAAAACAAAAGTAAAAAACAAACAAAAACAAAGCAAACAAAAGAACCAACCAAACAAACAAAAAGAATAATCAAAACAATCTCATAAAAAAGCATAAAAATTCAATCTAATCAACATTCAAGGAAACAACAACAAAAGGCCAGAGAGAAAAATAATTTTTTTTAAGGTAGCGTATGGATTTGGAGCAGGGGGTTGGGAATTAGATATATAAGTAGGGTGAAATTTTAGCAGAGGGTAAACTGAAAAAGTAGGGAAAATCTAAAGCCAGATAGGGTTAAGATAAACAGGAGACCAAAAGGGGAAAGGTTAGGAGGAGAGTGATGGCATAATGTTAGCGTTGAGATAGGGTAAAACGATTGTAAGGGAAAGATGCAAATCGAATGTAGGACACTAATCCCAAAATAAAAGAAAGAGAAAATCAAATGACATTAAAGAAAAGGTAAAATAATAGTAATAATAATGCTGATTGAAAATAAAAATGTAATAATTAAAAAGGTGAAAATCGAGTGAGGAAAAAGAAAAAAATTTAGTTTCTTATGTAAAAGATGCAAAAAATGAAAATAAAAAAAATTAGAATAAAAAAATTAAAAAAAATTGAAAGAAGAATTTAAAATTAAAAAATAGGAAGACTAAAATGTGCAGTAGCTGTCATTCACTTCCTCTATTATTCTCGTTTGGTATGCCTGTTTCCCAGTCTGGGCGGTATTTCAGTTCAGCTTCATTCCAGGGCTCCTCAGTGTTGTAAGCCAGTCCTGCTTTTTAAGCTGGCCATGTCTTAATTTCTCGTATTTATTTTTGATTACACCAGAGACAATTAGCGTTTCAGCCCCTGGGTGACAGTGTTTCTGAATTGACTTCCGGGCCTCTCTAGCTTTTTTTTCCCCTTCTATGGCACTCACTACCGGTTTGTGGAGGTGTGTGCCTCAGAGCTTGTGGAGGTGTGCGCCTCAGAGCTGCCTCTCTGATGGTCACACCCAGCTCTGCTCCCCAGGTTCCGAAAAAACAACTTCCCCCTGCAGTCTTTCAGGGTTTTTCCACCTGGGTTTTCCTATGTATTGGGCTTAGTAATCAGAGTCGGAAAGAGCCCAAGTGTGCGGACAGTGGGTCTGTGCACAAGACTAAGGAGCCTGCACTCCTTTGAAAATTCTTAGTCTGACCTTCCTCGTCAGATTAAAATGAGTTGCTTTCAAGAGGTCACTTCTGTTAGCAACTCAGAGGACCCCCCTCCACATTCACGGATCACGGCAGTTCCAAGTGCCGCCGATTTTTCTAGGCACAGACCTCCCGGTTCCTGCCGGTCCTGCGGCTCACGCGCTTCCCTCTCCCACCGCGGGGATTAGAAACCACACCTTATTTCAGGCAAAATCTGACCTTTCCGTGGTGCAGTGAAGATTTCCTTTGAATCCAAATGTTTGCGCCGACAGGGGACTGGTGTTCTGGTGCTCGCAGCTGTTCAGTGTTTGCAGTTGTCGCGGAAAATCAGGTTTCCAATAAAATCCTCCTTTCCTTGCAAGATGGCGAGGCGCCCAGTGAGCCCGCAGCTCCGGGAGGGGACCCAGCTCCTGTGGGTGCTGCACGGTCAGGGGAACCCTGCCCAGCACTCCCCCACCTTCTCCTGGAGTTTAGCTGTCCCTTGGCTTGCCAACATACACTCCCCCTGTGAACCTCTGCTGCTCCTACTCTCTGCTCCAGGACCAGACTTCAAACACGACTCTATTCAGTCTCCATTTTTTTTCTCTCTCGGATCATCTATTTCAATCAAGAATGCTAAACTAAGAAATAGGAGGTCTCAGTTCTTGTCCTAATTTTATACCTAGGTGAGTGACCTTGAAAAATCACTTAACTACTCTGGGTTTCCCTTTCGTACCTAGAAAGAAAGATTGCTAGACCAGATGATCTCTTTGTTTTTGAAGAGAGAGGGGAAAATTGATTTGACCAACATCCTGGCATTAGGCCAATGTGTCTTCTATGTTGTTAATTTTAAACCCTAAATGTATATTAGACTCCCTGGGAAGCGTTTAGTAATACTGATTTACTGGGCTCCAAACCTATTGTGCCTTATTTTGTTGGTCTGGGTTTGAATGGAATTGGCATTGGTATTTTTTAAAATTACTTTATTGATTAAGGTATCACATATTTGTCCTCATCCCCCCATTCCCATCCCAAACCCCTCCCCACGCATGCCCCCACCCTCCTGTTGTCCGTGATCACTGGTTAGGCTCATATGCAAGCACACAAGTCCTTTGGTTGATCTATCTCCCTTATCCCCACCCTCCCCTACTTTCCCTCTGAGGTGTGACAGTCTGATCGATGCTGTTCTTGTTCATCAGTCTATGTTGTTCATCATTTCCCCTAGATGAGTAAGCTCATGTGATACTAGAAATTCACTTATAAGAACCGAAAATGAGACAAGCAATAATGGTTATGCTGAGAGGCAAATGAATCAGTCTATAGTGAGTTTCTTTCTGGGCTAACAGTTCTTTTGAGTCCCAAATTCTATGTCCAACAGTTCCTTATGTGTACATAACAGCAATCATATTTCAGTTCTGGATGGTGGACAAATGGTGGTTATGTAGGTCCGACCCTCTCTGGTTTTGTCCTGGGCAACCTGTAGTGATGCACAGCTGCTGACTGCTAGTATGGCAAGGCATCGTCAGCGTCTTCCATCTCTGGACTGTTTTTCTTCTGTCTTCATGACTGGAGCACTCCTGTCAATTCCTCTCTGTTGCAGGAATCCACATGGTCTCGGAGTTGTTTTCTGAAAATATACAAACATATTCTCGACCAAAAGTTAATAAAGGAAGCTTTTCTATAAATTTGACTTGCTATCCTTTTTCATTTTTTGCCCAAACGATTTTCCTTTGGCTTGTTTTGACCCCATGTATGTTTTCCATGGGTGTCTTGCTGTTAGCATTACAAATGAAAGTTAATTTTCTAAAGTAAAAATTTTCTAGATGTAATCTACTTACAGGATATTTATCCTTACATTATATTCTTCTACTATCCCTCCTTTTTTGGTTTAAATATTAGGAGGCTTTTGGAAATTTTATGCTGAAATCTTGATAACTTTTAAATTTTATTTTTTTGCACTAAAATGTGACTGCTTTAGGTTCATTACATGTTACGCAATTTTACCATGAGATGAACTACCAATAAATATTTTAGTTATCACTTTAGGAACAGCTTTTTTGTCCAGTACAATTGATTTTTCTAGAATATTCGCTTATTTCAATTAGCCAATTTAAATTAGCCTTAAACTTGACTACTATTTTACTGTTAAATTTAATACTCTAACAAACATCTTATTTTACCCTGTAAATATTAGTAGAAAGGATTATTTGCCTTCTTGAGTAGGACCTGAGCATTCCTGGTGCTAGGCTGGGTTTTTTTTTATATTCCCCGGATAATTCTAATGTGCAGCCAGGACTGAAACCCTCTGCTCTACACTAGTAAGGTATGGCAGTGTATTGTTAGCTGCTGCAACACTTTGAATCTTGACTTGTATTTCTACCACAAAAATGATTCACTCAATATTAAATCTTTTAACTCAGATGAATGTTATTACAGGAGGATAGCTTTCTAGACTTTGTGAAACCAACATATCAAGTGCCAGCTTTCCATGAAGCTCAGTTAAATGGTCTTACCATAGTTTTCTTGAATTCCATCCTAGAAGTGAAACGTTATGAAAAACCATGAAGCCATATCTGGCGTGGAGAGGGATGGAGAGATGGATTGTGCCCTCTTCCTTCCTCCCTACCTTTATGGAAAAAAGATGCAAGATTTGTTACAAAAATAAATTTATAAGGTTAATGAAGAGTACATCAGACATAGTACACAAATACTTTTTCTTTACCATATTTATAAAGCAGGCAGAGTCATGCTGTCCACCATAGCAGCCTTACTGCTTTATGGTGGCTTGTCACCAAGGCTTTGCACTTTGAATACCATTAAGATATAGCGTCTCTTGATTAAAACCACATTCTCCATATACTACAACATTTTGCTCTGTATTTATGTGTGTGTATATGTTAGTATGCATGTTTGCATGTGTATGTGTGGGGATATGTGTTTAAAACTGTATTCTAGTGTTCACTTTCTCTGGGGTGCATGTGTCTAGGAGAATAGCCATTTTAAACTAAGACAGGGTAAGACATGGACTGTGGAAACATTATTTATAGTCTTACCACATACACTTACTACTCTAGTAGTGCCAGCAAAGTGATTTTATCATGCATATTGCACCAGTAATTAACCTGGTAAATTTCTGTTGAGTGCCTCTTGTCTATTCCATACATGTTTTTGTGTGTTTTTTAAAAATATTTTTTATTGATTTCAGAGAGAAAGGGAGAGGGAGATAGAAACATCAATGATGAGAGAGTATCATTGATTGGCTGCCTCCTGCATGCCCCCTACAGGGGATCAAGCCCACAACCTGGGCATGTGCCCTTGACTGGAATTGAACCCAAGACCCTTCAGCCCACAGGCTGACTATCTACTGAGCCAAACCAGCTAGGACCATACATGTTCTTTTTAGTGTCCTTTATATCTCTAAATCAGTTTCTTAGATTAGAGATATAAAAATATATTCTGTATGACTTGGCTTGCCCATAAAATTATCATATTTGTTATATTTAAAACTGTGAACGCCTGGGGGAGAAAAGCAGAAAAATTCAGGTGAGAAAACAAGCAGGTCCTCAGAAACAATTGTTTTTTCCCCTCTTGGTTTTCAGAGCTCTCTTCCACTCAGACGTGCAGCACATTATGAATACAGGTTTGCAATATATTCAGAGATTGCTAGGGTGACTAGGGCTCAAGATAATTGTAATTTTTAAAAATGGGTTTCACCGTTGTTTGGAACCATCTACAATTCAATTTACCTTATCACACAAGCCATGAATAATGCTGTGAAAGAAAATGGACGGGCTAGTGCTGCCAGCCTGGTTCAGCATTCCAGAAACATGCAGTTCTGTTCATTCAACCAGTTGATAAAGACAGATTCAAATTGAAATGGAATTTCAGAATATGTAATCCTGGACACCAACTGGAAAGAATGGGAACTCCATGGAACTTACACTGTGGGCGTGGAAACAGAACTGCTACAATTCATAGGGACTCCCATTCACTTCCCTCGTGGCAGGCCTCCTAGAGCAGATGCAAAATGTTGGTTTGCAGAAGGGAAGATCTACCGGGGAGGTAAGGAATGGAAAAATCACTGGTAGTCAATTTGATTCAGCTTGGTGTACAAGGAACCTCTTTAGGGATATTTAAATATTAGAACACTTATAGAACCAATCATTTGCATTCAGATGACATAAATGTCTTGGCATGCTGTGTAGTCAACTTAAAATAATGACAATGCGAGGTACTTTACAGCCTTGAGTAATCATCCACAATTTAAAAGCTTCCTCCACTTGTTATTTTTTAATTTAAAAATTTATTTTTTCAATTATAGTTTAATTCAATATTATTTTGTATTAGTTTCAGGTTACAGTATAGTGGTTAGACAATAATATACTTTACAAAGTGGTCCCTCTGATATTTCAAATATCCACCTGGTACCTACCATACTAGTACATAGTTAATACAATATTATTGATTATACTCTCTATACTGTACTTTACATCCCATGACTATTTTGTAGCTACCAATTTGTAGTTCTTAATCCCTTTAAATTTTTCATCCAGCAACCCAGCCCCCCTCCTATCTGGCAACCATGAGTCTGTTCTCTGTATCCCTTAGTTATTTTTAAAAGGATCCTACTCCCAGAGGGGTTATAATAGAAAGGCACAAGCCTTCTCCTCCATCTTTTGTAGTCTGCTATTCCTCCTCGCCCCCCACCCGCTAAAAAATCACCTGTCCTTCCCTTGGTATATTCAAATCCTATGGATCAGGTTCCACTGCAGAAATACCATATCTAGCCCCTCTCCTCTCTGAACTCCCATTGAACTAAAAGTCTGTACCTCAGAGATTAGCACAAAATTGCTTTTCAATTGTTTCCTGAATATTGATTTTGTCCTCTCCTGCCAAATAGACTGATCCTTGAGGGTAGGGGCTATAGCTAATAATTCTTATGCACTCCCCCACAACTGCCTGACACAGTCAGCCTCCAATAAATATTTGCAGTTTGGTTGACTGATGGAACTCTGGCCTGTGGAACAGGGGAAACTCTACCAAATTTCTGAGAATCAGAGGGGAACTTTGGAAGGATCCATATTATTGATATGTAAATGTACACCACAACCTTCTAAAACCAAATGCATATATTTGAAATGGACTTTCATTTCTATTTTGCTTTAGTATGGCATACCCAACCACCTCTTTATTCACATCATCATATATTTTCCCTCTGAAATGTTAGTAATCCATCCAAATATTTAGATTTTCCAGAGACCAATTTATGTCCTGATGAAAACACTAATTATCAAAACCAGACTCCCCTTGAAGGACAAGTGCTATGTTTTTCATAAAAAACTCACAAGGTCTATGGGCTCTGGTGAATTAAGAAGGTCTTTTATTTTATGAAGGCAACATAATACTTACCCTTCACAGGTGAGATAACATATTTATGCTGAAGAACTCTATTGCTATCCAACATAAAATAAGGTTCTCAAAGTTTTCCATTCGTGAACTTTTTCTTCCAAGGAAACACCCAGATCAAACAGCCTTAATTCATGTGATTTGCTATTGTCAGAGTGGTGAGTGGTTTTGCTTCAGAACAGTTGAAATTGCTTTCTGTGTCCATAAAGTCAACAAGATAGACTGTGCTGTAGGAAAATAGGATTAAGTTAGGTAGATGTGGCTTGATTTTAGAGTCACCAGAAAGCATGAAGAGTCTCTTTGTGGTGCCATTTATTTACAGCCTCTCTTTGATAATGCCATTCTTTCTCTTCCTCTTGCTCTCTGCAGGCATGGGCCCTGCCTTTGCTGTGATGGTCTGCCTTGCTTTGCTTATAACCCTGCTATCTATTAATGGATTTGCTTACTTTATAAGGTACATTTTTTATGTTTTTTTTTGTATATAAAAATATAAGCCCATAATAACCTTGTTAATATTAATTTCCAGGAAGTCATGTTGAAGTACAATTGCCTCATTACATGACGCACTGATTTTCTTTTTATCATAGTGATTTACCATTCCTACTGGCCTCATTTAGGGTGAAGCGGTTTCATGATGCCAAGAATAACTTCTTCAGTTGTGTTGTCAGTGTTTTTGCCTATGAGTAGATATGGCTCTCAACACTATCCTACCTAATAATAGACAAATATGCAAATTGACCGTACCTTCGCTATGCCCATGATTGGCCAGGAGGCATGGGGGGGCGGAACTCAGGGTGGCCAGGGTAGCCGATTGGGCCGGCGGAACACTGAGCTGTGTCGCCAGCAGCGGCACAAGCTCAGCGTCTGCGCCATGGCTGTGCTGCGGCACAGAAGGGGCCTCTGGGGCAGCGAGCTGACGTCCTGCCACGCGGACCATCAAAAACGGGGGACTGAGTGCCTGAGCGGACAGGCACTCAGCTCCCCCGCAATCGAAAGCAAAAGTGTGATCGCGGGGAGCTGGGTGCCTGTCCACTCAGGCAGCAGGCCTTTCAGAAGCCTCCGCCACACCAGAGGCTTCTGAAAGGCCTGGTGCACCAGCGGACAGGCACCCAGCTCCCCGCGATCAAAAGCAAAAGCGTGTAGGGGACCCTACACGTGCATGATTCAATCATGCACTGGGCCTCTAGTCCTACATAATAAAAAGGTGACATGCAAATTGCATCACTCCGCTACGCCCACAATTGGGCCGGCTGGAGGTGCGGGGGTGGGACTCAGGGTGGCCGATTGGCTGGCGGTAGGAGCAGGGGGCGGGGACTCGTGAGTCCCCGACCTCCGCTCCTCCCGCTGGCCTAAAGGGCCTGTGCTGCAGAAGGACCCATGGGGCCGGCGGAAGACTCTGGTGGCGGAACTCAGGGTGGCCAATTGCGTGGCTGCCGGCACCAGTTTTCCGCCAGCAGCAGTTTTCCTCTGGCCACCTGCCTCCTGATCTTGGAGTTCCTCTCGGGGTGGCCGATTGTGCTGGCTGGAGGTGCTCCGATCCGCGGGTGGCCAGAGGAAAACTGCTGCTGGCGGAAAACTGGTGCTGGCAGCCAGGTGAAGGAAAAGTCTATTGCACGAAACTTCGTGCAACGGGCTTCTAGTCATAAAATAAGAGAACTAGTACTTTAGGGCCTGTCTACTCCCTATCTGACTCCCTATCTGTCCTCTTTTTTCCACTGGCAGTATCTTTCCTTCCCTAAATGGTATAGACTTGTAGGGAACAGAGTTTGGGCATTTTAAAAGTTCTAAGAATTAGGCAGAATTAGCTAGAATCCAAGATTTAGGGATTTTGATACTAACTCACAGGATTGTAGTGGGGGTTAAAGAAACCAAAGTAAAGTACCTACAACAATACCTGACTTATAGTAGGTGCTCATCAAATAGTAAATCTTAACTCTTTCCCAGACATATGAGACTTGCCTGTTGATAGTTGGGAGCCCAGAATTCCCACTTTGACATTCATATTACAGATTTTTACTATCCTTCTTCCTTGGACCAAAGCTCTCCTAGATAATCATTACCACCATCCTTGTCATCATTCTTTGCTTTCTCCTTCAAATCCCTGAATAGGTGGCCAACTACTCTGATGAAGTAATTCAGGATCAGGGATAAATGGCTGAAGATGGCTTAATATGACACCTTTTTCTTATAATCATTGCATTTTAACAATTGGGCCCTCCCCCATACTAGGATGATTTAGGAAGAGTGAAAAATTAAATCTATCACAACTCTCCTGCTTTAAGCTTTCCACCCTGCAAGCCACACCTTTGTTATCTCTTTGTAAGGGTGGTACTAACAGCAATGTGATGCCAATTTGGTAGGAAATGGAATGGAGCTATTTTAGTTAGCTTCAAGAAAGAATGTCTACAGTGTATTAAGTAGCTATATAAATTTGGACCAGACACTAAACCTCTCTTGGCCAGAATTTTCTCATTTTAAAATAAGGAAATTGGACTAGATGATCTTCAAGAGTCCTTCCAGCTCTGAAATTCTAATGATTGTGACATCCTGGATTGAAACTATAACAAGTATAGCTCTTAGTGTTTAATATGTTGACACTAGTGTTCCCGTTGCAGGAAAAATCCTGCAATAGGATTTCCTGCTGCACTCTACCCCGCCTCTGCTCCTCCCTTGTCGCCTGCCCCGCCTTCTCCGCCAGCCCGCCTGCTTTTCCCTTCACCCCGGCCCTGACTTCGCTCCTCCCTTCTCCTCCTCCCCCCCCCCCCCCTGCCGGCTTGCTTGCTTCTTTGAAGCTTTACTCCCTTCTGCAGCTCTTGGCTTCTTTTGACGCTGTCTTGATATGCAAATTAGCCGCCATCTTTGTTGGGGTAATTTGTATACTCGTCCTGATTGGTTGGTGGGCTTGGCTTGGCTGGTGGGTGTGGCTTGGGTGTAGCAAAGGTGCGGTCAATTTGCATATTTGTCTATTATTAGATAGGAGTGCTGTGAAAAAACAGTGTGCTCCATTCTCCCTGTGATTAGAAACTTGAGAAAGCCACACAGAGTAGTAGATAACTTATGAATTGGTAAAACACACTTGATAAATGTTAACAGCAGACAGGACAGCACCAGATGTTACCAGTGGAGCTAGACCTCAGTCATTGAGTTTGGCTAAGAAAGAATTCAGTGCCAAGAACTCCAACATAAGAAGTTTATTTAGAAAGTCACAGAGGTAGAACTAGTAGAAGAATTGAGCCAGTTGAGCTGCATGGACCCAGGAAACACATTACAGAGGCAAAAGAAGGCCCTTGGAACTTAGGGAAAAGAAAGGCAAAGAAAACACACCTGGGGAACAGAAAGGTGGAAAGGCATATGTCTGCTCTAGAGAGAGTGGGTCCTTCGTCTTAAGGGGTTTTATCTGTTTTCCAAAGGTGGGGATTTTAAGGGAGGTCTCAGAGTACCATCTCAATAAAATATTCATCAGCTTTCCAGGGTGTCCTTTTATGGTTGTGGTCTCTACTTATTGGGGCAGGGGATTATTAGTCACTGAAACTAGTCCTGATGTCAGCCATGTTGTCACTTCATCTGGTTTTGCTGCTTTTCTAAGTCTGAAGCTGAAACACAACTGAGGCCTAAATGCTATCTCTAGTTTGACCAAAACTCTGTCTCTGTGGTCAACAGACCTGAGGCTTTGTTCCTAAGATTATTTGATGCAAGACAGAGCCTTATTGTACTGGGGGCTTAATGCTTAGGGAAGTGGTGATGCAAGTGCTTGTGTGGGAGTGATATGAGGCTATTCTCTGGCCCCCTTGTTTCTCCTAGAAGGGGGTCTACCACACGACTAGCAACATGCCAACGAAGAAAAGGCCAGGGGAAGGTCCGAACCATATGACCAGATATATGAAAGGTCATGGGGTCTAAATCACATGACTAGCAGTATGCTATGGGAGGAAAGGCCATCATGGGGGTGAGGTCTCACCATACAGTACTTGTTTTCCCATTGCTAGGCACCCTGGGCTTTCTGCCCTGATGACCTTCTGTACCTGGCTTATCATTCCTACTCTGCTAATGTCTGTTTAACTGCCCACTATATCAATAAAAATATTACTTCAAAGAAAGTTTTTCTTTTAATTTCTGTGACTGTTACATATCCATGCTCACAGCAGAAATTTAATGACTGTAATTTAGCTGCTTCCAAAGAATAAAGTATTTAAATAACATCATTAACTACTTAGTGAAAATAAATTTCATTCAATCAAAAAGCTTCCCCCTCCAGTGAGATTTGAGGGCTAATAGGCTCTGGCTACCCAGTGCCAAAACATTCCATTGTAAGGTGGAAAATGGAGTCACTCAGCTGTTTGTGTTCATTATCACCCAACCCCCACCCCAAATGATTGGTCTAACTGGTTTTTCCCATGGAACTCACTGGTTCTTTGGGCTTAGAGTGAGTCCAATTGCAATTCTTAGTAAAGGGAGGAAAAAAAGAAACAAAAATCATGGGTTTGGCAGGCATTGTTTGGAGCTTGTGGGCTGAAGGGCAAAGAAGACTGGAGAGGAAACTGATTGGAGAGGGACATGATTAGAGATTAAAATGATTGGAGAGGAAAATGAGTTTGAGACCATCGGTACTTGGAGTGGTCACAGAAAACTCAGAAAGGGGAGAGGAGCACATAATTTTCCAGAGTAACTTGGTTCTTGGTTTTCAGCTAACAAAGCACAAAAGATGCCCTCTCTTTGCTACCTACCTACCTCTCTCTGCCCACACAGCTGCAATCATAGGAGCTGAGTGGCTGATGAGTTTCTGTAATAGATGATGATTACTTGCAGGAGAGTGACTCTCTGTTCCTTCATTTTCTATGTTTTGATTGTTTAAGTTTTTTTTCTTCAGAATTAAGGACAAATTGAGTACAAAGAACTCAACCACCCCAAAACAAAGGATTCTTTGAACCCCTCCTTTCTCTCTCATCCAAAACAGATTGCCTCTCCTTTCTGTAAAGCTCTCTTGTGTTTTGTAATACTAATTATGATAATGATAATAATGAAGCCTTATACTTTCATAGTGCTTCATGCTTTTCAAGGCACTTCATATGTATTATCTCATTTGATTTTCAAAACAACTACAGTATAAAAGTAGATAATGCAAGGGGAATTATCTCACTTAGATGAGGACATTGGGGCATGAAGAGGTTAAATTATTTATCCAAGGTCATTTGGCTAATAAATGACAGAATCTACACTATACCCCAGGTCTTTGGATTGGGAGTCCAGTTCTCTTTCTATCTGAATATATTCTGCATCATGATTATTTTGACAGGTGTACCTGCTTTAAGACAATTGCCTACACATATGAAACAGATAAGTTAGGGAGAGATGTTTTACTTTGCCAATAGATTCATGTGGTCTACCCAAGAATTCACTACAGGGCTTTTTTAATTTTCTCTGCAGGGATGTACCTCCCCCAATGATAATGGACATATTTGTTGGCTGACAGTTAGAAACACATTAATTATTTGTTTACAAATCAGTGGAATCACTGAAAAAACTGATTCAGTTGCTGGTACTTAAAGCTACAGTGGATATTGTAGATTTCTTAGAGCAAGTTGACAAAGCACTTTGATTCAGTTGTTTTCCCCACTCTGGCACTCAGCTTTAATGCATCCCACAGGGTAATCATTAAGGGGTTACAGAAAAAGTAAAGCCAAAGTGTAGCTGTCAGACACCCAAGACAGAACAAAAGCAAACAACCACATGGACTAATCCAAGATTCCTTCCAGGTCCTCAAGTTGTCCCATCAGTTCAACTGAGATGACCTACCTGGCTATGTGGTTATAAATCATACACTCCTATGTGTCTAGTAATTGATTTTTAAGAAATAATTGCATTCAGTGCAAATTAACAGGCATGTTTGCAGAGAATCAGATTTAAACTGTGTCTATGTAATGTTCAGACAAGAGACAAGTTCAGTAAAAGAAAACAACCGTAAAGCCCACTTGTTTGGAATCAAGTAGATAAAGCAACCAACTAATTGAATTTTTCCACTTTTCAAACTGTTGCTTTGACAACACATACATGCAACTTTGTAAGACAAGTGGTCTTGTGGGAAGAAAATTGGGCCCACAGCCAGGGACCAAGGATTAAAGTTCCAGCTCTGCCTCACACAATTTGCTCAATTTTTATTTGTTTCTTTAATGTGTTTGTGTGACTATAAAATAAAGATTAATAATTATTGGCCCTGGTATTATTAGAAAATAAGCTATGGCATATGAGAAAGGGCATTGGGTTCTTTAAAAGTATTCAGACATTATGGTTTTGAATGTGCCCTTGATGTAGGAATACCACTTTTTGATCTCAGATACCATACTATACAACACTTTCCCCCTCCCTTTGATGTCTCTTGAATAGCATTTTCTCTTTTCTCTTTTTGTCTTTGTAACTCTGCAAGTTGTGAGTACCAAGGTTGGTGCCTCTCTTTGCTGTGGGCACTATGAAAAAGATCCATGTGTGGTTATTCTCTCAATTATTTTGTGTATTTTTAAACTTTTATCATAGACAAATTTACCCTGGGTTTGGAAAGCATCCAGCCCTCTATGTTGACATTATGCTTGTTTCAGGTGTCATATAAATAAAATCCAGTTGATTAAAGGACCCAATAGAACTCTACTGACTTTGGAGGATGTGACAATTACAATCCACATTTTGGCAGTAAGGTAAGGAGCTTCTCTTTCTCTTGCTGTACTATTCACTATGGTATTCACAAGCCACAAGTGACTATTGAGGACTTGACATGTAGCTAGTCTGAATTGGGCTGTAAGAATAAAATTTTCACTGGATTTAGAAGACAGTACAAAACCATGTAAAATATCTCATTACATTTAAAAAATATATCAATTACATGCCAAATTATAATACATTGTATATACTGGGTTACAGTCTATTATTAGAGTTAATCTCACCTTTTTTCTGCTTATGTTTTTTAATGTGCCTACTAGAAAACTTAAAATTATATATGTGGTTCATGTTACATTTCTATTGGATAGTGCTGTTTTAGAACAGTTATGTGGAAGTGATGCAGTGGACTTTGAGCAATGGTGTGTTTTTTTACTTTATGTATCCCCTCTTTGTTCATTTAGACTCAACATTTGATTGCTAGTTCCTCAAAGGCAGGAGCACATCTTTTTTTTTTTTTTAATATTAGCCCAAAGCACCTGACATGGTGCTAATAATATAATAGGTGCTTATGAAAGTTTTTTTAATGAATCAACTAGTGAAAGATAGTTGAGTTTCACCAAGGGTTCTGTTCTGATTTTGATTGTGTTGTAATTCATGATCTTTATTGAGGGGCTTCTAATATGTTCTGGCCCTATGCTAGTGATGGCATATAGTTTCTGCCTTTAACGAGATTAGAGTCAAGGCAGAGAGTCATATCATACTACACTAGAAAGATTATGGACATATTGTACAAAAGACACTAGAAATATGGTAGTACTTCAGATGAAACAGATCAGTGGATAAAGGCTTTCTAGAGACCCAGCACTGAAGCTGTGTCTTAAAGAAGGAAGAATAGGATTTTTCTAGATCACAGGTAAGAAACTGGTAACCACTTTTGTTCAACCCTTATGGTTACAAAAATTAGTAGCCAGATTTTTGACATTGTGAGATTAAATATAAAATTCTGAATTTCTGGGTATTTTTTAAAAGGTTGGACACTCTATAAACCTTAGGTATCATTGTGACAATTCATTGGAACTCTACGTAGTAGGTGCCCTTTTTAAAGTTTGACACAGTTTCCATTACTCTATTGTCATACTCAGTCCATTTCGTCAATTTATATCACCCATCTGGCCCCTATAGGCATCCTAGGTAGAGAAGACAGAATAAACAAAACTTGAAAAGGAGATGTGTGAAGAAGTGTTTTATAAAATATAGCTAGTAATGGAAGAGTGTGCCTTTCTGTACCCAGTCTATGACCAAAATAAAGACCTTAGTCTTTGCAAATTCTAGTATGGTGTTGGCAGGATGTAGGGAGAGGATACAAACCCCTCATATTGTTCCCATATTCTGTTTAATTTTGCTACACTCTTGTATCAGGTCTGATAATTATCTTTGTGACCAAACTGATTATTTGCCTAAATGTGACACTGAAAGGTATAATTTAACTAGTTGGCTAGATGAGAATGTATTTACAGGGTAATAGCCTATACAGTTGGAATCAAATGAAAAGTTCAGTTGTTTGATTTAATTTTAATTACAATTCTAAATCTTACTTGTTTAAATCATCAGATCTTGTTGTAAGGTTGATACCATGTTCCTGGAAATGTATTGTTGAATGCCAGAATTATCACTCTGACTAAGAATCACATTCCACATTCATGTCATAAAAATATATTGATGATAGTATATATTTTTGAAGCCACCAGAGAACCCTGAGTTGGTATAATTTGTCTGGATTTGTCACACTCAATATGCTTGTATGAAATTTCCCACCTCAATTAGAAAGGGAAAATACTGAAGTTCAAGGGCTAAAGTAATCCCAATACATAACACAATACTAAAAAAGCAAGTATTCAATTCTGTGACAAAATATTTTTATCCAGAAATGGATGATCAATAGTGAAAGCAGATAGTTAGAAGTTAGTGTCCAAAGGTAGCAATATAGAGTATAGTTTTGATCAAAGCAATAAATCTATTTTTTCAATAAATCTATTTTTAAAGTCCTTACTTCTTTGGTTCTATCCATGTCAAAATGACAGTTCATATCAATTGCCTAGATGGTTTGGCTCAAAAGTATCAAAACAATAAACATAGTTCAGTTTTGGACTGAATTATCCTTTTCTTTGTATAGGCTTTGCATGGTCAAGTAATGTCTATAAAACCTCCATATATGCCTTCTCATTTTCCTACTGAGACAAATAATGCATTTGGGTTCCATACTGATTCTCACAAGATCACCATAAATAGCAGAACAGTGCTACCTTCAAATTAACAAATACCTTGGGTTTTTTGGAACAGTTATGTGGAAGTGATGCAGTGGACTAAATAAATAAAATCTTGTTTATTATGATAGATCTTTTCTTTCACTTTGCATATATTTTGTCATAATGAGAGAAAAAAAATCATCATCACTTTTCACCATATGAGTGAGAAAAATTAATAGCAATAGAGATTAATAGCCTTATAGAGAATGTTCTTTTTATTTTTTAACTGTTTTTGTCCAAATAGAAAAGGATGGCATTATTTGCCTAAATGTGACACTGAAAGGTATAATTTAACTAGTTGGCTAGATGAGAATGGCCTAGGAGAACATAGCTCTTGGCTTCCAGATACATTTTGGCATTTGCCAGCTTGTATCATGGGTTTTGAGGGGAAAAGATAGGGGGCATACATTTTCCTGAATTGCTGTGTAGTCACAAACTTGCAGCTGGCTGTGTTTAATCAGTCAATAAACCAAGCCAGGAATTCCATGCAAATGGAATATCTGAAAGTGTAAACTCTTGGTGAATATAATATTATTTCAGTGAATATAAAACTAGCAGGTCAGTGGAAGTCAAGTCAGGAAAGAGTGTTTTTAGAGGAAAGTAAAGCTGAAGCCCAAATGTATGTGGTTTTGGGTATATTTTCTTATTTTCTCCTTTGCTCTTAATGGAGAGATCTATATCTCAATATACAGATCTAGATGCTCCTGCTGAGATATGAAAAATAAAGAATGAAAGGGAAGTATATTCCTCGCTGGCCTTTCTCTTATGTAAGGGTTATGTGAAGAGTCAAGTTTTACATCTTGTTTGAATTTTGAGCTGTTGGAATTTCAACACATTAGGAGCAGATTCTGTCCTAGTTCTGGCAATTGATTTCTTTCAAAATACTAGATTTTTCTCATTTTCTCATTTTGTCTCTAAAATAAAATGAGGGTCCCAGATTAAATTATGACTAGTTGGGTTTGTGTGTGTGTGTGTGTGTGTGTGTGTGTGTGTGTGTGTGTGTGTGTTGCCCTTCCAAATCTATTATTCTAGTCCTAAGAGATGGAAGTACCTGCAAACCTTTACCTTTCTTTTGTGGTATATGGATTTCAAGCATAGTACCAACCCTGGCTTAAAAAGTGCTGGGGGATATGGAACATTAATCAATGTCATGTTTCCAGAGTTTGGCTCACATAGTTACTTTCTTTGGAATAAAAAAGAAAAAAAAAACACAAATAAAAAGAGTATACCATAGCTTAATACTCTGTCCTAAATCATGAGAATTTTGTTCACAAAATTTCCCCCTAATCTTTTCACAAACAGAAAGTTGTGCCAGTGTAGGCTTCCAGATAACATCAGAAGGGAAGTCCAAAGTGGGAGGTCCCCAAGGCTCTCCTTTTCTTCAGGGAATCTAACTCCAGCTAC
Source organism: Eptesicus fuscus (assembly GCF_027574615.1). Lineage (NCBI taxonomy): Eukaryota > Metazoa > Chordata > Mammalia > Chiroptera > Vespertilionidae > Eptesicus > Eptesicus fuscus. Next base: position 79,129,132 of record NC_072473.1, on the reverse strand, counting down.
CTATGAAAACTCCAACATAGCGATTTATGAGGTAAGATATTAACAGCTATCTATAGTAATCTGTTGCCTCCTTGGTTTTTAAAATGAGGCAGTGACTTAAGATTTAGTATGCAGGCAAAAATATTGACACTTTTGGTAAGTCTTTTCAGTTTTTTGTCTTTTATTCCATTATGGACACTTGTTTGGTTGGTATTTTTGATAATGATTGTCCTCAGCAACTAATCAAATTACTTGTAACTTCATTGTTTTTTTTTTAATTTTTATTTTATTGTTGACAGTATTACAGATGTCTCCCATTTCCCCGCTCTGCCCAGCACCTTCCCCCTCCCCCATGTCTTCACCACCCTATTGTTTGTGTCCATGGGCCAAAGAACTTACATGCATAGTGGACTATGCATGTAAGTTCTTTGGTTTCTCTCTTCTCATCCCCCCACCCCCACATGGAGGTATATCAGTTTGTTCCATGCCCTCCATGTTTCGGGTCTTATTTTTTTGGTAAATTCATTTTGTTCATTAGATTCCACAAATAAGTGAGATCATGTGATATTTGTCTTTCTCAGATTGGCTTATCCATGTATTTACTATACATGTAAAAAAAAACCAAAAAACCCTGTGAGACCCAAACACTTAACAATATCACTCCTTCCAGAAGATATAGATATAATAATAGAAGAAATGACTTTCTAAGGCAACTGCTTGTGATGGAATGTCTAGATAAATGTTTGTGTAGAGTTTAGGACAAACCCTTCTCTTCAAATGCTAGTTGTTCTTCCTATACCTGTTATCCTCTGATACTATTGAAATAATAATTCTAAAGATTATTCATTTATTTATTTTTTAAGTATTCATATATTTATTTTTTAGCCTGTACTGACTCTTGGAGTAACAGGTTACTGTCTTCTGTGTAAAATAGAAATATTTTTTATTTCACTTAAGTTTCTATCTTTCAAGCTTTAAGAGGCTATCTCTGACCCCTTGTTCTAAGATACTGGAATTTGACAACCAGAACAAATCTTGCATCAGTTGGAGAGATGAACTGTTTCTTCTCAGCAGGAAGAATTAAGCAGGGGGTAAAAGGGAAACTAAACTGCCTTTCTTTCCCTCCTAAGTGAGGCCTTCCCAGTGTGGTTTCCTTGTTTTGTTTGAAGGTACTCCCAAAAGCATCAAACATTCTCAACGTCAATAGTAACTACAAAGAAAGTCCAAAACAGGACAGAATCGGTTTTTAAATTGTCTACCACATTGGGTTTTCAAAGTGAATGCTTTCTTCCATTGGATAAATTATGGACAGGGTCCTAAAACACCAAAATTGGCATAGTATGTATTTTCTCAGAGTAGCTGAATGCTTTGAGTTAAATTTGTGGCAGTAAACCTCTGGATCATGCCTTGTTCTTAATTTAATTTGCTTTAAGTATAAACTTGAGGTATTGGGGAATTGACAGTTCTACTCTTTCAAAAACTACAGACAAGATGATCATATAGCTTTTGAATGTCAATGGAATGGGCTGATGGTTTTATACCTGTATTGACACCTCCAATATTCTGAAATAAATCTCACTTACTTAAGGAAGTCTCTTGGTTTTCCATCTGCAAAATGAGGGTTTGAACTAAATTATCTTGGTTGCTCATTAAAATCTCCAGATGACCGCTAGCTGGTTTGGCTCAGTGGATAAAGAGTCAGCCTAAGGATTGATGGGTCCCAAGTTCCATTCCGGTCAAGGGCACATGTCCGGGTTGCAGGCTCGATCCTTAGTGGGGGGCGTGTAGGAAGCAGCCAGTCGATGATTCTCTCTCATCATTGATGTTTCTATCTCTCTGTTCCTCTCCCTCCCTCTCTGAAATCAATAAGATATATTTTAAAGAATCTCCAGATTAAACTTAAAAAAAATACCTATGCCCAGGCTAATAACTTTTATTCATTTGATATGGGATGGGCCTAAGCATTTGGTAGTTTTAAAAATTTCCCCTATATGTGCAGCCAGGGTTGAGAATTGCTAGACAAATAGATCTCTAAGGCCTCTTCTGGCTCATATATGCTATGATTCTCTGATTCTATGGAAGAATCTATGTGTTGAATTATGGTATGTTTTATTGGGTGGAGTTGGAAGGTTATAGTGTAGAATTGAGAAGGGAAAAAATAAACATCTGTATGTAACTGGCTTTTAATAATATGTCACATATGTCCTCATTTGGGAAGGAGGCAGAAAGTTCAGTTAGTTCCCGTAATGACTGTTGGTCAGTCAGATGAGTATTTCTAAACTATATAGGCCAAAAGGGGCCTTCATCTGCCCAAAGGAGTGTTAATGAGAATAATACCACACACTGAACTCAATATTAAGCTGATGATGGGGTCCAAAGAAAGACAGCTGGAACTAGAAAACAGCCTACCTAGGGCTGAGTAGGACTCTGGGAGAGAGCCTAAGTTAATTGAATCAACAGATTAAACAATGAGGTCCAATGTTCCTTCTGAAATTGTCCTCTATTAAGAGTGTTTTAAAAATATATATATTTTATTGATTTTTTACAGAGAAGAAGGTAGAGGGATAGAGAGTTAGAAACATCGATGAGAGAGAAACATCGATCAGCTGCCTCCTGCACACCTCCTACTGGGGATGTGCCTGCAACCAAGGTACATGTCCTTGACCAGAATCGAACCTGGGACCTTTCAGTCTGCAGGCCGATGCTCTATACACTGATCCAAACTGGTTAGGGCTATTAAGAGTGTCTTAAAGAAGATTTATTGTCTAGTTTCTGTTTAAAATAAATCAAATTTTAACTAAAACCTATCCTCCTCAGACTATTCCAAAAAATTCAAGAGGAAGGAACGCTTCCAAGCTCCTTATATAAAGCCAACATCATCCTAATACCAAAACCAGATAAAAATAATACAATGAAAGAGAATTACAGGCCAATATCCCTCATGAAAATAGATGCCAAAATCCTCAACAAAATTCTAGCAAATCAGATCCAGCAGTACATCAGAAAGATCAGACACCATGACCAAGTAGGATTTATCCCAGGGATGCAAGGATGGTACAATATTCACAAATCAATAAATGTTATACATCACATAAACAAATTGAGAGATAAAAATCACATAGTCATATCAATTGATGCAGAAAAAGCATTTGACAAAATCCAACACTCTTTCTTGATAAAAACTCTCAGCAAGTTGGGAATAGAAGGATCATACCTCAACATAATAAAAGCCATATACGACAAACCCACAGCCAACATCATACTCAATGGACAAAAACTAAAACCATTTCCCCTAAGAACAGGAACAAGACAGGGATGCCCACTCTGACCACTCCTGTTCGACATAGTACTGGAAGTACTAGCCATTGTGATCAGACAAGAAGAAGAAATAAAAGGCATCCAAATTGGAAAAGAAGAAGTAAATCTGTCCTTATTTGCAGATGACATGATACTGTACATAGAAAACCCTAAAGACTCCATCAAAAAATTATTAGACTTAATAAATGAATTCGGCAATGTAGCAGGATACAAAATTAACGCCAAGAAATCTGTGGCATTTCTATACACCAACAATGAACTTACAGAAAGAGAGACTAAAAAAGCAATCCCATTTACCATCGCACCAAAAAAATTAAGATACCTAGGAATAAACTTAACTACGGAGGTAAAAGACCTATATGTGAAAACTACAGGACACTGAAAAAAGAGATAGAGGAAGCCATAAACAGATGGAAGAACATACCATGTTCATGGATTGGTAGAATCAACATCATCAAAATGTCCATACTACCCAATGCAATCTATAAATTCAATGCACTTCCTATTGAAATACATATGGCATATTTCACAGACCTAGAAGGAACTTTCCAAAAATTCATCTGGAATAAAAAAAAAAAGACCCCAAATAGCCACAGCAATCTTGAGAAAGAAGAAGAATGTAGGTGGGATCACAATACCAGATATCAAGCTGTATTACAAAGCCCCTGTTCACAAAACTGCCTGGTACTGGCACAAGAACAGATATATAGATCAATGGAATAGAATAGAAACCCAGAAATCAACCCAAACCATTATGTTCAATTAATATTTGACAAAGGAGGCATGAACATACAATGGAGTCAAGACAGTCTCTTTAATCAATGGTGTTGGGAAAATTGAACAGATACATGCAAAAAAAATGAAACTAGGCCACCAACTTACACCATACACAAAAATAAACTCTAAATGGATAAAGAACTTAAACATACGACGGGAAACCATAAAAATACTAGAGGAATCCACAGGCAGCAAAATCTCAGACATATGCCGAAGCAATTTCTTCACGGATACTGCTCCTAGGGCAATGGAAACTAAAGAGAAAATAAACAAATGGGACTACATCAAAATAAAAAGGTTTGCAGAGCAAAGGAAACCATCAATAAAACAACAAGAAAGCCCACTGTATGGGAGAACATATTTGCCAATGATATCAATGATAAGGGTTTAATCTCCAACATTTACAGGGAACTCATACAACTTAACAAAAGGAAGATAAATAACCCAATCAAAAAATGGGCAACTGACCTAAATAGATACTTTTCGAAAAAAGACAGAAGGAAGGCCAAGAGACATATAAAAACCTGCTCAAAGTCACTAATCATCCGAGAGATGCAAGTCAAAACAATAATGCGGTACCATCTCACACCTGTTAGAATGGCTATTATCAACAAATCAACAAATGACAAGTGCTGGTGAGGATGCGGAAAAAAAGGAACCCTCCTGCACTGCTATTGGGAATGCAGACTGATGCAGCCACTGTGGAGAACAGTAAGGAGTTTCCTCAAAAAACTAAAAATGGAACTCCCATTTGACGCAGTAATCCCACCTCTAGGAATATATCCCAAGAAACTAGAACCATGAATCAAAGGATATATGCACTCCTATGTTCATAGCAGCACAATTCACCATAGCTAAGATTTGGAAACAGCCTAAGTGCCCATCAGCAGATGAGTGGATTAAAAAACTGTGGTACATCTACACAATGGAATACTATGCTGCGGTAAAAAAGGAGTTCTTACCATTTGCAACAACATGGATGGAGCTGGAGAGCATTATGCTAAGTGAAATAAGCCAGTCAGAGATAGATAAATATCACATGATCTCACTTATTTATGGACTATAATGAACAACATAAACTGATGAACAAAAACATATCCAGAAAAAGAGAATCATCGATCAGAACATCAAACCTCAGGGAATGTAGAGGACGGTGTGGGTACGGGGGAGAGATCAACCAAAGACTTATATGCATGCATATAAGCCTAATCAATGGACACAGACAACAGGGGGATAAGGGCATAAATGTGGGGGTGTGGGGTAATGGGGGAATAGGGACACATATGTAATACCTTATTCAATGAAGAAATTTAAAAAATAAATCAAATTTTCATGAGAATTACTATTGAAAGATCTAGAAGTTCCAGAAAATGTGCCTAGAGTAACAACACCTAATAGGAAAAGACAGACTTCTCTAAGGATATGCCATAACAGTATACTACACTGATACAAATTCATACTTTGATTGTACACATAGATGCATATCCTTCATAACTTCATAGAAAATTCAACCTTTATTTCATATTCTCTTCGAGATGTGAAAGGAAAGCCAGATGAGCAGACCTCTTGGGATAAAGAATTGTGAATGCAGATACAGTGGGAGCATGTTGTGATCCTGCTCTAATAGCCACAATCTAAGGTAGAGGATTGAGATGGGCATTAGTACAACCCTGGCACACACAGAGAGAACCCACTGAAATTATCATCCTCCATTCTATGACTCCATCTGTCTCTCAAGCCCTCTACCTTTCTTTTCTTCTTTCTCATTTCACCCTCTCTCCCTTCACACCCTTCATATTCATCTCCCTTTTCCAGAGCCTTTTTTCCCATCTTCCGTCCTTCATCTATACTCTTTATAGCTCTCTCTCCTCCTCTCTCCTTTTCCCCAAACACCTCTCTCTCCCTCTCCCTCTCCCTCTCCCTCTCCCTCTTCCTCTCCCTCTCCCTCTCCCTCTCCCTCTCCCTCTCCCTCTCCCTCTCCCTCTCCCTCTCCCTCTCCCTCTCCCTCTCCCTCTTCCTCTCTCATTATAGAATGAAATCATCAAATCTGAAAAGGACCTAATAAATCATCTAAGTCACCCAGCTGTATCAGTGAGGAAACTGAGGCTTAGGCCATTTAAGTGGCTGCCCTAAGGCCACCCCTAAATTTGAAGCAGTCAGGTCTAGGACCTAGTTCTCTTGACTCTTAGTTAATACACCATGGCCTCGGTTCAAAACTAATGGACATTAAATTACTTCTAAAAACTTTAGTGGATAGAGTTTGATGTTTCTTCCTCTTAATTAAAAAGTGAATGATGAGTGAAGTATTTTATCATTCTTTCTCTTAAAAGGAAAAAAAAAACACACCTCAAAACAAATAGTGCATGTGTGGTAAAGATAAAACTTGACTATTTCCTCCCTTTCCCTCATTATTTGTGAAGTAGGACACACACAGACTCAATAAAAATATTCTTATAAAATTTGTGAGAATTATTTAAATCTTAAAACAAATACATACAAATCCCCTAAACCAAAGAAAGCCCAAGGAAGTAGAGCAACAAAGTGAGAAATGGAAGAACTTGGTTCTGTTCCCACCTAGCTTTCTGACCTTGGGCAAGTCCTTTAATCTCTTTGGGATTCAGTTTCTTTATTATCATATGAAGGGATTGGCCTAGGGATACCCAAGACCCTTTCTAGCTCTCAAATTTAATGAATTGGCAGGAGAAAAAAAAAAAAGCTCTGCTTACCTACCTGTAAAAGCTAATAAGCCAGAGTGAAGGCTAAACTGTGTCTATGATAAGATTGACTTCAGGAAGCACGTATCTGGTACTGGGTATAGGCAGAGTCAGGGCTATCAGTACTGATGTTCAGGTTGTTCCTTACACAAGGGCACCATATCTCAGATGGTACCATTCATGTTGTAGAAATATACTAACTTCTATGAGAGGGGTGCAGGTGCAGGCAGTGATTCTGCCCTTCTAGCCTGGTTTTGGAATGAGGTGTCAGGGGTACCTTCTCATATTTACATTTGTACCAGCATACCAGCCCATGCATATACATAGTCACTGGTAAACATATGTGCACCTGGCTATGTGCTATCTTGACTATACCCCAGGAGTTTCTTGAGGTTACTCCTTTCTCCTGCCTAATATTCTTGGAGATACAGTTTTAGCTTCTCAACCCCAACCCCATCTCTACAGCCTGACTCCAAATCTGACAGAGGCCTCAGCTGGCAGGCAGGGCTTGGTGGTATACAGAGTATTCATGCCACTAGTGGAAAGTATTCCCTGGTGTTTGGAAGATGTATGAGTAAATGAGAGTGTGGTGTATCCATGTGTGTTTATAGTTGTGGCTGCTGCCCAACATCACAGGGCTGCCACAGTTTGTAAAAATAACTATTTTTTATTTTTACTTGAGGGAAAGCACCCTTTTCTAATTAGCACAAAGGTGCCATGATGGCTAGGAGTGACCATGAGTCGAGTAATATAGTTGAGTTGCAAAGGCTCTAGGAAGGCTTTATTGCCCACTGGCATATCCCACACTTTGGCTGATTTTGTGAATTCTCATTTCAGCTTAAGCTTTGACCCCTCCAAAGGCTTAAGTCCTCAGAATGCTAAAACTTCAAGCTCATGACTTCTACGATTAAGTAAGTGTGGGGAGGAGCCTGAGAATGGCCTTTCTAGCTAGTTCCCAGGTGACCATGATACAGCTGCACCGGGTCACAATTGAAGAATTGCTAGGTACAAGACCAGGAAGGCTGCCTTTGGTGTTTTGACTGGCTGCTGCCAGGCACTGATCCTGGACTACCTTTCTGAGCTCTGTGGGCACTGAGCCTGACTGGCACTGTTTTGTTCAGCTGCTGAAGGCCTCCAAGAGCCATTTCATAGTTAGAGTTTTGAGTTCCTTGGCTAGAAGATGTCTTCTAACACGAAGTGTGTGCAGGAAACTCAGATGCCTGTAGCTCCTATTATTTAGCCTTTGCCTCTGGCAAGTTTCCAGATGCAGTACCACAGCTGAATATTCCTTAATGAGAGAATGGTTGCACTCTCATATTCTGCTTTATTATCTCTACTTAATGACAAATTGGTACAGCCTGAAATGGAATCTCCAGGCTATAGGTAATAGATGTGAAAGCACTTTGAAGAGTAGCAAGCACTGTGCAAATATAAGGCATTATTATTATTATGGAGAAGAATCTATGTTTGTATTGCTTTTTTTAAAATTTGGGTTGGACAGAAACTAAATAAGTTTGATGACTGATGAATTCTTGAAGCTATGCATGTAGAAGAAAATGATCAGTTACCAGTGTTAAAGTGAAGACAATAAAATAATTGTTGTTTTTTACTTGACAGTAACCTTACAAATTGCTTTTTTTATACTTAAAAATTCAGAAATAGACTTTTGAAAGAGTCTAAGTTGCTCATATTACTATGGTAATACATTTGTGCATCCCAATAAAAATGTTTAATCTATATTTAAGCTAAAAATGTTTAATCTATATTTAAGCTAATTGGTTTATGATTAAAGCATAAGAAGCCCTCAAAATGGCCTGTCTCACAAGAGAAAATGGATGAAGGTAAATGCAGGAAACATTTGCTGCACTATGTCTCCCACTACAGATGCCTCACGGCAGTGAGAATTGCAACCACCAACTATCACCATTAATCACAGGGAACCGGGTACTACATCACTATGAATAAATGAAATGACCTGGCACTTTCTGCAGTTACTTAAGGGAGTTCTTGCAGAGAGTGGTATTATTCCTTTCTGGGGGGTCTGAATACCTTCAATTGTTTTTCTATCTTTAGTTAATTGGAACTTAAAAAAATAAATTTTGTCTTTTAATTTTTTAAATATATTTTTATTGATTTCAGAGAGGAAGGGAGAGGGAGAGAAAGATAGAAACATCAATGATGCTTAACCACTGAGCAACACTGGCTGGGCTTAATTGGAATTTTTAATTTCTCTGTATAACCTCATTTTTAGCTCAGAATACAGAATGTCTATGGGCAGAGGATGAGAGAAGAAGAATAAAGCCTGTTTAAGTTGATGGTCTAACTATAAACCCTTCATGTGGAAGGGACATTTGCTGTACAGCGCTAAAGCAACTAAGTCTCATTACCATTCTCTACCTTTTCTTTTAGGGTGATTGGGTGTGGCTGAAAAAGTTCCCCTCTGGAGATGTTAAGTCCATCAAATCAAGTGCAAGTAATAAAACCAATCCATTCTCTAAAATAACTAACATTTTCTATTTACATAAAAAAATGATTTCCCAATCCCATCAATTATGTTCAAAGAATACTTGGGTGGTTTATTTAATAAAGCAGCCTGAAGATTTGGGTTGGACAGAAACTAAATAGGGTAATAGGGTTCAGTTTAAAATCTTGACTCCTCCTTGAACATAAAAGATTTGTGAAACTTAAATTATTGGGTGACAGGACACATTCAAATCGAACTTTTGATGGTAACCAGCTAGGGAGATATGGCAGAGGTAAAGTACATGCCTACCCAGTAAATGTTCAGATGACCATCTTGCTAGCACAGGTGTTCCAAATATTCTCTGTTTCCTGGGTTTGTCCAGAATATGAGTAGGGCATGACTGCATGTATGCCCTCTTGGTTGTAGCTGAGGACATATGACTGTAAAGATCTATGGAAAATTTAGGCCTACATTTTTCCATACTAGGGTCTTAGTGTAAAGCTAGATGTTGTAACGAAACACCCTGAAATATTTAATGTCTCAAACACAGCACAAGTTTTTCATCCAAAGACCAGTATAAGTTAGGTTTCATTAGTTGGCTGGTGACTCTTCTAATATGGTGATTCAGGGGCCTAATATATTACTATTTTATGACTCTGCTCTCTCCTAGGGCCTTGTCATCATCTGCATTCATCTATTGAACTGGGAAAATAGCAAAAACCTTAGACTAGAAATATCACTGGTCACTTCCTCTCATATTCTATTGCTAAGAATTCAGTCATATGGCTACACTTAGCTCCAAGCTAGGCTAGAAAATGTGCACTAGTTGTTTTCCAATAAGAAAAGGGAGTGGATTTGTATTGAACTTCTAGCAGTCTCTGACATAACCACTTTGTACTCTGTCTTTCAACAGTGGTTCAGAGCCCCATAGTTTTGGTTACTTGGTCCATAAAAGCTGCTACAATGAAACCTGAGAAAAAGTTGCCCACTTTGCTATGTGTAGGCTGATTTTCCATGTCTGCCTTAGCTGGTTTAGGCTGGACTGTGATTTTATTTTGTTTATGTCTGTATCTTTAGCATGAAGTCCAGTGTCTTGTGCATTGTGGGCACATACTAAATGCTTCTCACATTAATGAAGAAATTAATAGTTGCAAAGAGAAAATATAGCCAAAATTCTAGGTGTTTCTTCTGGAACAAATTTTATAGGCAATCTATTCCAGCTTTTAATGTACTAACCTTCTTTAATCCTCCTGGGTCACTGAGTTTCACTCCACAGAGTCCACGAAGAATCTGGAAGAAGGCCACAGTTCCAGTATTCATTTACGATATGCTAAGACAGTGGTTGGCAAACTCATTAGTCAACAGAGCCAAATATCAACAGTACAACGATTGAAATTTCTTTTGAGAGACAAAAACCGACTTCTGCACATGGGCCACGAAGTTTCAATCACACTGTATGTTTCAATTGCACAGATATTTTGTGGAAGAGCCACACTCAAGGGGCCAAAGAACCGCATGTGGCTCGCTAGCAGCAGTTTGCCGACCACTGTGCTAAGAGATATCCCTCTCTGAAATTTCCCTCTGACCATTGCACTCTTTTTCTACCACTGCCTGTGATATTGTGATTTATAAGAAATATATATTTGGCCTTTGTCCCCATTTCTGGCACAGAGCTCCTAAAACCCTTGAAATTTCCTAAGTGATGAGAATTATAAAGGTACCTTTTGTTATGTTAATGAGTGACTCTAAGAAAGCACCAAAAGATGAGAGCAGTTGCCAAGAGAACCAGCCTTGTGATTGGAGGGTTGGAAATTTCAGTCCCATCACCCTGACTGTGGGGGAGGGGAGTAGGGAGAGAGGTTGAATCAGTCACCAATGGCCAATCATTTAATCAATCATGCATATGTAATGAAGCCTCCATAAAACCCCAAAAAGACAGTTTGGAGAGCTTCCAGGTTTCTGAACACATGGAAATTTAGAGAGAATGGCTTGGAGCGGGCATGAAAGCTCTGTGCCCTTTCCACCTACCTTGCACTATATATCTCTTTTATCTGGCTGTTCTTGAGTTATATCCTTTTATAGTAAACGGGTAATCTAGTAAGAAAAATGTTTCTATGAGTTCTGTGAGCTGCTGTAGCAAATTAAATAAACCCAAAGAGGGGTTAATTAAACTTCCAATCTATACAGCTGGTTGGTTAGAAACCCAGTTAACCTGGATTTATGATTGGTGTCTCAAGTGAATTGGAATAGTCCTACAGGATTGAACCCTTAACCTGTGGGATCTGACTCTATCTCCAGGTATATAGTGCCAGAATCGAATTGAGTTATTGGACACCCAGCTGGTGTCAGAGAATTGCTTGGTTGTGTGGAAAACCTCTCCCCTTCCCGTCTCACACACAAAATGAAATTAGCGATTAGAATCCTTAATGCCACTACAAAATAGCACAACCGTAGTGGCTTAAAACAAACACCCATTTATTATCTAAAAGTTCAGTATATCAGAAGTCTAAGTGGGCTCAGTTGAGTCTTCCACTTAAGTATCACACAAGCCTGAAGTGAAAGTGTTAGTCATGCTGGGCTCTTATCTGAAGTTTCTGGGGGAAAAACACTTCTAGGCTCATTCAGGATGTCATCAGAATTTAGTTCTATACAGTTGATGGACTGAGATCCCCATTTCTTTGATGGCTGTAAGCTGAGAGCCATTTCCAACTTCTAAAGTCTACCCATATTCCTCAGTTTGTAGCCCCTTCCTCAGTCCACAAGCCAAGAATAGAGCATTGAGTCCTCACACTTTGAATTTCTGAATTCCTCTCATCCCTTCTTTTCTGATTTAAAGGGCCCATATGGTTAGATTAAGCCCACTTCTATACTCTCCCTTGTGCCACATAGCACAATCACAGGAGTAACACTAGGGTTTGGAGATTATTGGGCCAAAATTCTGCTTACCACAACCAGCAATCATAAAAAGGGTGAAAAAGGGTATGTGCCATAAAGTCTGGTCCCTAATTGAGACAGGACAGCTCCGACTCTCTCTCCTTCTGTTTCCAGATAAAGGACCTACATCATGAATATATTAACCCTTTGTTGGGCTTCTTCTATGATTCGGGGAAGTTTGCCATTATGACAGAAATCTGTTTCCGAAGGAGTCTAGAAGACATACTGATGAATGAAGATGTGAAACTAGACTGGATGTTTAAATCATGACTCCTGCTGGATCTCATTAAAGGTTAATGGAAAAACTGAGGGAATCTTGAATTTTCCCTGTGGATTAGAACTTAAATATTTTCGTATGTTTTGTTTTCCTTGGATCCTTGTGATGATCTCACTCTTCTACCTTCCTTCCCAGGGTATGCCTCCCACCCCTTCTCACAGTCTTTTTGCCCATATCTGTTATAAGGTACTGATATAGAAAGGTTTTACTTGCTCTGCCCCTCACCCAAATTTGAGGGATACACACACACACACACACACACACACACACACACACACACACACACACATATATATATATATATATATATATATATATATATATATATATTACTTCCTATTGGCATTGAGCAGTCTTTACTTTCAGTAATCCTTTCTTCCATTCCACTTCTTTGCTTTCTGGATGAGGGAAAGTGCTCATTTCCAGATTATTTGGTGCTGCTTAGTCCCATCTCCTGGCTTTAAACTTTTGCACTCTGATGTCGAGTGTGACTCGACAGAGTTAGCATTGGTAGCAGCTCGAGAAAAAAGCAAGCGAGTGCAAAGGGTTAACCTTCTAACAAGTGGTTCAGTCTAGAACTGGATGATGGGTCTTTGCTACTTCGGCTGAGTAGATATGGAACTCAGCATGACAAGAAAAATGAAAGACCATTAGGTCTATTAGGCAGCACATTCATTTTCTGAGGCAAGAATTATTGACAGCCAAGACAGTTCATGGATGGGCTTCACAGGAGTCCATGAACTCCCTGGAATAATATGCAAATTTTGTCTATGTGCATTTTTATGAGGCTGATCTGGATAATCAATGACCTGTTGAGCTTCTTTTTTTTTTAAATATATTTTATTGATTTTTTTTACAGAGAGGAAGGGAGAGGGATAGAGAGCTAGAAACATCGATGAGAGAGAAACATCGACCAGCTGCCTCCTGCACACCCCTCACAGGGGATGTACCCGCAACCAATGTACATGCCCTTGACCGGAATCGAACCTGGTACCTTTCAGTCCGCAGACCGACGCTCTATCCACTGAGCCAAACCGGTTTCGGCCTGTTGAGCTTCTTGCATATTGATCATTGTCTTGACCTTTGTATTATGGCCTAACCTTTTTCAAGCTAGCTTTTATAGACATTATCTTGTTCCAATTATCTATAAAATGTGATTAGCCTCCTTTTACAGAGGCGCAGAGAAGCTAAATGAGGTGTACTTTCTTATGTAGTATCTGCCACACATAGTAGGTGCTTAATAAATACAGGGGTGGGCAAAAGTAGGTTTACATTTGTGTGTACATGAAACACAGAGTATAGAAAGTAGACTACAAGAATGTGTAAAAAATGAAGGCTAGCAATTTGAGCACTTATGAGATTGTACCTAAGTGTACTTTGCCATTGTGACATTCTTTTGAGTTAATAAAACTATTATAATAATTATAAACTGCATGCCTTTATGTGAACAACTATAAACCTACTTTTGCCTTCACCTGTATTTATCAGCCACCTATTAAGTGGCAGAGTTGATAATGTTACCAAATTTACCAGGCAACTGAAAAATACACAGGAGTACCAAAAATTACAGGAAAAAAACCATTTATTTCCAGATGTGCTAGTACCATGACTCAGAGAAACCTATTTCCAAATCCTGAACGAAGCAATATGGAGAAAGCTTTCTCTTTATACCCTTAGGTTTCTTTGTCCCCCAAATATGGATCATACTTCCAGAACTTTCACGGGCTTTGCAAAAAGCCCCCTGTGTTGGGATGGGGGCCGTGAGACCACACCTAAAGGCCTGGTCTGGTATCAGCGCTGATAACCTCTTCGGGGGGTTGTATATTGTTCATGGTTTATGGCCTCTGTAAAATGGGAGTATTTAGGTAAACAGGTCTTGCAAGACCAGAAGATTAAGGAAGGGGCAGTGAATAGACTATAGGCTAACAGGAATGTGCATTAGGGATACAGAGTCAGGCTGCTAGCACCCCCCTCCCCCATGTCTTATTTTCTTCATTATTTACCCCTTGATTCTCAAGAAGATTTTCAGCCTTGGGGATTCAATAGAAGGCTCAAAGCTAGGGAGTAGGCTGTTCAGCAGCTCGAGTCTTTTTCATCTTCATCACCCAAGGGATTGTAATGGCAATCCAGAGATCTGGTCTGGAGTAGCATCTGGGGCTTCAGGGCTTACTGATTCTATTCCTATTAGCTGTTCTAAAACCTGTTGGCTTTCTTAGAGGAAGGGAGAGTGAGTCTACACAGGTTTCTTCATTTCCAGCTTCAGAGCAGTTGGTGTGGTAAGAAACACATCTCAGGGTTCCATCTATTTCTTCTCCAGTTGGCCCATCATCCTTGCTCTGCTCATGTCTGTCTAACTGCCTAACACATCCCCTCAAGGATCCTGGCTCTGAATTCTTTCAGGGAAAGTGAGTGTCGGTGGGCTCCTCTGGCTACTTCCATGCTGAAGAGGGATGGAGTTTTCTTTCAGAGCCAAGAGATCCTTGATGTCTGTCAGAGGGATGATGAAGCCTGGGCATGGAAGAAGGTGGGCTTGTGACCTGGCAGAGACAAACTATTATAAAATTTAGTATTATTGAGCAATTAGAACAGCAAGAGTTACAACAAATGGTCTGGTGGAAGGGAAAGAAAACATTTCAGTTCTAATAACTCCTATTGAAATAGAATTTTTCTCCTTAAAAATCACCCTTATGTTTATTAAAGAGCCAAATTAAGACCAATTTATCTATTGCATTCAATTTGGCCTGATTGTTTGCATAAACAAAAGAATGGTATCTGACCACCTTTGCTGGAATTTCATGATTGAGTCTCAATGTGCCCCATAGGGCCAGGAAGCAAAGCCATCCAGCTGCCGTCAGGCCTGCCTGCAGTATCTGCTGGGTTAGGTGAATTCTTCACCTGCAGCGACTCCACCCGGGCCCAAATCCTAGGCTTCAAGGCCCATCTCAGCAGCTCTTTTACTTGTCGTGGCCTAGAGTGCACGGGGATTTTGCAGGGACACAGAGGCACCCTTGTTGCTCCCCTTCCACTCTGATCAACCGCCAGCGATGGCAGGGTATGGACCTGATGCTTCAGCATCATCCATTTTCAGGGCTACCAAGCAAGATACCAGGCTTTATCCATGGCACTCTCATTGGCTTCAAGTCTTCAGAGTTCATACAGGGTTCTTTAAAACATGATACTCCAGTCAAAGTTTTTGGTCAATAAAACCACCATTAGAAACTGGTTTTATTGAATTTATGCAAAGAAATGCATTGCCATGATTCATTCATTAAGTATTGCCAAATTTCAGAGGGAGAAAAATACACTAACTTACTTTAAGATTGTCTGATTTTCCTTGCCAGTCCTTTCCATGGACTCTTCAAAAGATGTAATATTTTCCAAATACGTTATAACAAAACAGTAACTGTCTCCAAATGACAAGACGAAATTTAAAATGATGTTTATGGATTTTATTATAATGCAGATGACATGAAATGTTGTCCTTTCTGTAAAACCCAACATATTATAACATTATAACTAATAATCATTAGTTATGACTGTATTTGACAAAGGTTCCTATGTACCTTCAGTATAAAACTTTCTTTCATGAGAGAGGAAACAAACATTCAAGGCATTTCAGAACCTATTGGAATGATCTAAAGCCAATTCTAGATCAAGAGAACTTTTCTTAAAATTCAAACCCTTGCATGCATATAAGCCTAACCAGTGGTCACAGACAACAGGGGGGTGGGGGCATGAGTAAAGGGGGTTGGGAAGGTAATGGGGAGATGAGGACAAATATGTAATAACTTAATCAATAAAGAAATTAAAAAAAATCAAACCCTTGAAGGATTGTCAAACATGATTTTACCAAAAGATTATATATTAAGGTGTATTAGACAGGAACATAGGCTAGCAAACTTCAGTGATTAAAAGATGGTCCCTTTTTATTTGTTAAATAACTGATTAATATAACATAATTATTTTACTAGAAAAAAACTAACCAAAATAAGGCTGATTTTCTAACTTCATTTGTCCTTGGGTGTGGACAACAAATGACACTAATTAGATTTTTCCCCATCAGTCTCCCTGAGTACTTTGACATAAGCTATTTACCCTCTGTTTAGGGAGGCAAAATACAAATCATTGACTCTTAAGTGCTCTTGGTTTAGGGAAGATAGGGTTTTCTAGATGCTTCAAATTGCTGTTTTACTATTTCAGTTTCGCTGTTCTGCTTGTCTTGGCTTACTGGCCTGTATCATTTAATCAATGTCCTTTTAACATTTCTTTTTATAAACTTCTTATAATTTCCACAGACATTCTTACAACTTTCAAAAACATTTTTACAACTTTCAGAAATAACCACCTTTAGAAACCACATTTTTCTTTCAAAATGCATAAACATGCCTCAGTCCTTCCATTAAGTATTTCTACTCTAATATTCTTTCTTTCTGTCATATCATCAGCAACTTGTACAGACCTTCTCTTTCTTTTTTCTTTAAAATGTATTAGAATTCTTCACTCTTGGAAACCTTAATTTTTCAATGATAACCAAAAAGTAAACAGCCAGTATTTCTTAGATTAGAATTTATGAACACACTTTAAATACACTCTTGCTTTCAAGAAAATATACCTTCAACAAAGTATAAGAGACCTTCTGTAATAAAAGCTAAGAGCAGGTGAATTAAAACTTGTCTAGCAATCAATATTTCAGTTTTTTAAAAAAATATTCTAGGTGTTTATTATTTAACCCAGCAATGCTCCAAAGCCTTTAAGTTACCAAAGACTTTGGAAAATTATGTATAGGCATATGAGGCTAGAGAAAAGGCGGGGACGGGGGGAGTGAGCAGGCTGTTCCCAGGCCTCTCACCACTTGGATTTAAACTGCCAGATTTTCCCTTAGAGATAACATGTTAAGGTTACTGCTGTGGCTTCTGTTTCTGGCCCTCTGGGCCAGCCCTTCCCTAGGCCACTTGTTCTATAATTGTGAACATTATGTTAGTTTTCTGGTTTTGCCTTTCTTATTTTTATGCACATAGATTTTCTGAGCCTCTTTTAACAGCTTTTCTGCACTTCTATCCTTCCAGTTCTCTACCTTTGCAGTTTTCTTGAAATGTCAGGTCAACTATTGGTGACAAAATGTAATTTTTAATATTTCTTGGCCTAACAGGTTCTCAGGGCCCGGCCCAGAGTACTTTCTCATTTTATCTTTTAGTCTTTGGTAAAATTTGGAAGGCCCTTCTTCTTTGCCTTGCTGAATATTGAAGGCTTTATTTAAGTTCTGAGTCCAATTGGGGCTCCAGGGTTTGGAAATCTTCCATCTGCTGAAAGTACCCCAGGGACAGCCAGGTGCTCCCTTTCCCAGATAGCTATAGCTGACTTTCAAATCATCCCCCCTTCTTTTAGTCTAACTAGTCAGCTAAGTCACATGGTTCTTCCTGCAGATGTTTTAACTTTCTTTTTTTTCTACTGCTCCAACTCCTTTTGCAGCTGGTTTCTGGTGGCACAGTGGACGCATGGTGGTTGGAGCTTTATCAAGAAAGCTCTCCTACTGAGGGGGAGACTGGGATTGTAAAACGCCATCTTGGCTGTTCCCTCAGGTCATCCTCCTGGTCACATAGGGAGGGGAAGGCAGGATAAGGGTCTCACTCCTCTGTCTGCCCATGTTCTCTTTTAGGCTTTTTTACTTTTACAGGCTGGCCCCTTCCTCCAACAGAGAGCACAGTCAGTTTCCTCTTGAGTGACTGGACTTTCTTTATTAACATATTTATAATTATTACTAAAAAGGCTTTATCCAAATTCTTCATTTTAGTTACATCTATTTATTATATCTTAATAACTTTGAGATTTTATTTTTTTAATTTCTTTTAATTTCTTTATTGATTAAGGTATCACATATTTGTCCTCGTCCCCCCATTTCCATCCCACCCCCCTCCCCACACATGCCCCCACCCCCCTGTTGTCCTTAACCACTGGTTGGGCTCATATGTCTGCACACAAGTCCTTTGGTTGATCTCTCCCTTTATCCCCACCCTTCCCTACCCTCCCCCCGAGGCCCGACAGTCTGATCCATGCCTCCTTGTTTCTGGGTCTGTTCTTGTTCATCAGTCTATGTTGTTCATTATTTCCCCTACATGAGTGAGATCATGTGCTCTTAGAAATACACTTATAAGAACCGAAAATGAGACAAGCAATAATGGTTATGGTGACAGGCAAATGAATCAGTCTGTAGTGAGTTTCTTTCTGGGCCAACAGTTCTTTTGAGACCCAATTTCAATGTCCAACAGTTCCTTATGTATACATGTCAGCACTGACATTTCAGTTCTGGATGGTGGACAACTGGTGGTAATGCAGGTCCGACTCTGTCTGGTTTGGTCCTGGGCAATCTGCAGTGATGCACAGCTGCTAACTGCTAGTATGGGAAGGCCACATCAGCGTCTTCTGTCTCTGGACTGCTTCTCTTCTGTATTCATGGCTGGAGTAGTCCTGTCTATTCTTCTCTTGCTAGAATCCACATGGTCTCGGAGTTGTTTTCTGAAAATATACAAACATATTCTCGACCAAAAGTTAATAAAGGAATATTTTCTATAAATGTGACTGGGGATCCTTTTTCAATTTTTGCCCAAATGATTTTCCTCTGGCTTGTTTTATCACCTTGTGTGTTTTTCATGGGTGTCTTGCTTTTAGCCTTACAATTAATTTTCTAAAGTATTAATTTTCTAGATGTAATTTACTTACAGGATATTTTTCCTTACATGATATTACTCTACTATCCCCTCCTTTTTTGATTTAAATGTTAGGAGGCTTTTGAAAATTTTATAATGTAGTCTTGATGGCTTTTAAATTTTAATTTTTTGTACTATAATATTACTGTTTTAGGTTCATTACATGGTGCACAATTTTATCGTGGGATGAAGTACCAATAAAGATTTTAGTTGATACTTTAGGAACACCTTTTTGTCCAGTACAGTTATTTTTCTAGAATATTCACTTGTTTCAACTGGCCAATTTAAATTTGCCTGAAAACTTGACTACTATTTTACTGTCAAATTTATTACTCTAACAATAATCTTGTTTTACCCTGTAAATATTGGTGGAAGGGATTATTTTCCTTCTTGAGTAGGTCCTGAGCATTCCTGGTGGTAGGCTGGATTTAGATATCATAAACCCACTTCCCCACAACATGGGTACAAGACAACTCAAACAATTCTTGTTGGAGTGAGAGGGCAGCTGCTGTCGGCCAAGTCTCTGTCAGTCACCTGGGTCCTGATCTGAGCTGGGCATGGGAAGCACAAAGCAGCCATGGAGGCAGGAGACCTCCCTCAGAAGGGGCTAGGATTCAGGCCCCTGCAATGTTGGGGGGGTGAGGGTCTGTGCCCCACCTCTGTTGATCCCCAAATTCTCTCCTGATGGCCCCTCTGCGACTGTGCCTGTCTTAGGTTGTTCCTTCCTTGAGGAATCTTACCCGTCTCTGGCTAACCAGCCATCCTCCGGGGCCAAGCAGGGTGACGTGAGGTTCAGTTTTGTCTCCTTGGTAGCCTATGCCCCCGTGGCCTCCATGCCCAGCTCCTGTCTTGGGATCCCCTAGCCTGCTGGCGGGGCCCCAGCCCTGATCACATATCTTTTGGAACCTGGGTTTCTTCTCCAGGGGGGGCTCAGTTCGCCCTACTGGGTGAGAGACAGATCCATGGCACCAGCCATAATGAGACTTCAACCTCGACATGAACAGAGAGCTCATGCAACAGCTGTGAGCAATTGAATTGTGTCAAGAGGGTCTCTCTTGGCCTAAAGGGTAAGAAGGACCAATATAGAATGCTCAGGTGCCCTCCCAGGAGGCCCTCCACACAACGAAAAGGGTTAAATCCTTACATGTCCTTTTTAAATTGCTGCCAGACATTCCAAGAATTAGTTTGTACGTTTGCTTGGGATAATTATATATTATGCTGTAGTAATTCTAAAGTATCAAGAGATGTGTTAAGTTTGTCTCCAAGCACCAAACAGATGACTTTTTTTTTTTTATTCCCAAGGGTGCGAGGAACTATTATAAGTATTGGGGGTGATCCAAATCTGGGGATAAATTTTAATGATAGTGTAGAATAATATCATGCAAGGATATTCTTTGTTCTCATCCATGGGAATTCCCTTTCAAACTGGCTGTCCATTTCTTTTTATGTAGACAAGGTCTTAGTTACATTTTTGGACCTCTACCGGGGGCACGTAGTGATAGTAGTGACACCCTTTCTTTGGTATCCACACAAGCCAGAAACCTCTCTTTAATTGTATACACAAAGGGGCATTGTTTTGATTTCGTGTCCTACAAAAGGGAAGCTGGGTGGAGACCCCTGTGTATTTATACTTTCTTGCCCCACCCATGGACCTCCTATATGTCCAGGGTGTTTGGTATTATTGGTAACTACATTAGTCAGGGGATCAGCCCATGTAAGGGGTCTTACTCATGAAGGGTCAGAAACATAAGATCAAAATACTTACCCTCTTGTCCCAGGTAAAATTACCGTACATCTGATGATTGCTAGCGTGGCTAGAAAGGCGTTCTCAGGCATTCGTGGTTTCTGGTTATCTCACAATTTCTTCCCTGAGGTTTGACGTTCTGATAGATGTTTCTCTGTTTTTGGATCTATTTTCTCCCATCAATTTATGTTGTTCATTATATTCCACAAATGAGTGAGATCATGTGATATTTATCTTTCTCTGCCTGGCTTATTTCACTAAGCATAATGTTCTCCATCTCCATCTATATTGTTGTAAATGGTAAGAGCTCCTTCTTTTTTACCGCAGCGTAGTATTCCATTGTGTAGATGTACCACAGTTTTTTAATCCACTCATCTGCTGATGGGCACTTAGGCTGTTTCCAAATCTTAGCTATGGTGAATTGTGCTGCTATGAACATAGGGGTGCATATATCCTTTCTGATTGATGTTTCCAGTTTCTTGGGATATATTCCTAGAAGTGGGATCACTGGGTCAAATGGGAGTTTTATTTTTAGTTTTTTAAGGAAACTCCAAACTGTTCTCCACAGTGGCTGCACCAGTCTGCATTCCCACCAACAGTGCACAAGGGTTCCTTTTTCTCCACATCCTCTCCAGCACTTATCATTTGTTGACTTGTTGATAATGGCCATTCTGACAGGTGTGAGGTGGTACCGCATTGTTGTTTTGATTTGCATCTCTAATGATTAGTGATTTAGAGCAGGTTTTCATATGTCTCTTGGCCTTCCTTCTGTCTTCTTTCGAAAAGTGTCTATTTAGATCAGTTGCCCATTTTTTGATTGGGTTGTTTATCTTCTTTTTGTTAAGCTGCATGAGTTCCCTGTAAATGTTTGAGATTAAACCCTTATCGTTGATATCATTGGCAAATATGTTCTCCCATGTAGTGGGCTTTCTTGTTGTTTTATTGATGGTTTCCTTTGCTGTGAAAAAGCTTTTTATTTTGATGTAGTCCCATTTGTTTATTTTCTCTTTAGCTTCCATTGCCCTAAGAGCAGTATCAGCGAAGAAGTTCTTTTGGCATATGTCAGAGATTTTTCTGCCTGTAGATTCCTGTATTATTTTTATGGCTTCCTGTCTTATGTTTAAGTCCTTGATCCATTTTGAGTTTATTTTTGTGTATGGTGTAAGTTGGTGGTCTAGTTTCATTTTTTTGCATGTATCTGTCCAATTTTCCCAACACCATTTGTTGAAGAGACTGTCTTGACTCCATTGTATGTTCATGCCTCCTTTGTCAAATATTAATTGAGAATAGTGATTTGGATCGATTTCTGGGTTCTCTATTCTATTCCATTGATCTATATGTCTGTTCTTGTGCCAATACCAGGCAGTTTTGAGAACAGTGGCTTTGTAATATAGCTTGAAATCTGGTATGGATATCCCACCTACTTTGTTCTTCTTTCTCAGGATTGCTGTGGCTATTCGGGGTCTTTTTTTATTCCAGATGAATTTTTGGAAAGTTCGTTCTAGGTCTGTGAAGTACGCCGTTGGTATTTTCATGGGAAGTGCATTGAAATTATAGATTGCTTTGGGTAGTATGGACATTTTGATGATGTTGATTCTACCAATCCATGAACATGGTATGTTCTTCCATCTGTTTATGTCTTCTTCTATCTCTTTTTTCAGTGTTGTGTAGTTTTCCGCGTATAGGTCTTTTACCTCCTTAGTTAAGTTTATTCCTAGGTATCTTAATTTTTTTGGTGTGATGGTAAATGGGATTGCTTTTTTAGTCTCTCTTTCTGTAAGTTCATTATTGGTGTATAGAAATGCCATAGATTTCTTAGCATTTATTTTGTATCCTGCTACTCTGCCGAATTCATTTATTAAGTCTAGTAATTTTTTGATGGAGTCTTTAGGGTTTTCTATGTACAGTATCATGTCATCTGCAAATAAGGAGAGTTTTACTTCTTCTTTTCCAATTTGGATGCCTTTTATTTCTTCTTCTTGTCTGATTGCAATGGCTAGTATTTCAACACTATGTTGAACAGAAGTGGTGAGAGTGGGCATCCCTGTCTTGTTCCTGTTCTTAGGGGAAATGGTTTTAGTTTTTGCCCATTGAGTATGATGTTGGCTGTGGGTTTGTCATATATGGCTTTTATTATGTTGAGGTATGATCCTTCTATTCCCAGCTTGCTGAGAGTTTTTATCAAGAAAGGGTGTTGGATTTTGTCAAATGCTTTTTCTGCATCAATTGATATGACTATATGGTTTTTATCTCTCAATTTGTTTATGTGATGTATCACGTTTATTGATTTGCGAATATTGTACCATCCTTGCATCCCAGGGATAAATCCTACTTGGTCGTGGTGTATGATCTTTCTGATGTATTGCTTGATTCGATTTGCTAGAATTTTGTTGAGGATTTTTGCATCTATGTTCATGAGGGATATTGGCCTGTAATTCTCCTTCATTGTGTTATCTTTACCTGGTTTTGGTATTAGGGTGATGCTGGCTTCATAGAAGGAGCTTGGAAGTGTTCCTTCTTCTTGAATTTTCTGGAATAGTCTGAGGAGGATAGGTTTTAGCTCTTCCTTAAATGTTTTATAAAACTCTCCTGTGAAGCCGTCTGGCCCCGGGCTTTTGTTTGCTGGAAGCTTTTTGATAACTTCTTCAATTTCTTCCATAGTTATCAGCCTATTGAGATTTTTAGTCTCTTCCTGAGTAAGTTTTGGAAGGTTGTGTTTTTCTAGGAATGTGTCCATTTCCTCCAGGTTGTCTAGTTTGTTGGAGTAGAGTTGTTCATAGTATTTTTTGACAATCCTTTGTATTTCTGTGGGGTCTGTTGTTATTTCACCTCTTTCGTTTCTGATTTTGTTTATTTGGGTCCTCTCTCTTTGTTTCTTGGTGAGCCTGGCTAGAGGTTCATCAATCTTGTTTATCCTTTCAAATAACCAGCTCTTGGTTTTATTGATCTTGTGTATTGTTTTTTTGGTCTCTATGTCATTCATTTCTGCTCTGATCTTTATTATTTCCTTTCTTCTGCTCACTGTGGGCTTTTCTTGTTGCTCCCTTTCTAATTCTTTGAGTTGTTGAGATAGATGATCTATTAACATTTTTTCTTGTTTTTTGAGGTAGGCCTGTAGAGCTATACATTTGCCTCTCAGGACTGCTTTCATTGTGTCCCATAGGTTTTGCAATGTTGTATTTTTATTGTCATTAGTTTCCAGGATGTTTTTAATTTCTTCTTTGATCTCATTGATAACCCAATCATTGTTTAGTAGCATACTATTCAGTTTTCAAGTGTTTGAATTTTTTGGAATGTTTTTATTGTAGTTTATTTCTAATATTATGCCACTGTGGTCTGAGAAAATGCTTGATATGATTTCAATCTTTTTGAATTTGGGGAGACTTTGCTTGTTACCCAATATGTGGTCTATTTTTGAGAATGTCCCATGTGCACTTGAGAAGAACGTATATTCCCTGGTTTTGGGGTGAAATACTCTGAAGATGTCAGTTAGGTCCATCTGATCTAGTGTGTCATTTAGAATTGCTGTTTCTTTGCTGATTTTTTGTCCAGAGGATTTATCCATTGATGTCAGTGGTGTATTAAAGTCCCCTACTATGATTGTATTGATGTTGATCTCTCCCTTGATGTCTTCCAGCAGATTTTTTATGTATTTGGGCGCTCCTGCATTGGGTGCATATACATTTACCAGAGTTATATCTTCTTGCTGGATTGCTCCCTTTAGTATTATGTAGTGGCCTTCCCTATCTCTTATTAAAGCCTTTACTTTGAGGTCTATTTTATCTGATATAAGTATCACAACCCCAGCTTTTTTCTCCTTTCCATTTGCCTGAAAAATGTTTTTCCATCCCTTCACTCTCAGTCTGTGTGAGTCTTTTGCTCTAAGGTGGGTCTCTTGTAGACAGCAAATATATGGGTCATGTTTTCTTATCCATTCAGCTACCCTATGTCTTTTGATTGGTGCATTTAATCCATTTACGTTTACTGTTATTATTGATAAGTACCTGTTTGTTGACATATTTTTCCTTAGTGTTTGTGTTTCTTCTTGCCTTTCTCTTTCTTCTTTTTACAGCAGCCCCTTTAGCATTTCTTGCATTGCTGGTTTGGTAGTGATGAACTCTCTTAGCCCTTTTTTGTCTGTGAAGCTTCTGATTCCACCTTCAATTTTGAATGATAGCCTTGCTGGGTATAGTATTCTTGGATTCAGTCCCTTGTTTTCCATCACTTTGTATATATCATTCCATTCCCTTCTGGCCTGGTGTGTTTCTGTTGAGAAATCAGTTGATATTCTGATAGGAGATCCCTTGTAGGTAACTTTCTGTTTCTCTCTGGCAGCCTTTAAGATTCTTGCTTTGTCGTTGGTGTTCGTCAGTTTAATTATGATGTGTCTTGGTGTCGGTCTTTTGGGGTTCAACTTGTTTGGGACTCTGTGTACTTCTTGGACTTGGATAGTTTTTTTCATGCCAATATCAGGGAAGTTTTCTGTCATTATTTCTTCTAATAGGTTTTCTATTCCTTGCTTCTCTTCCTCTCCTTCTTTTATCCCTATTATTCGAAGGTTGTTTCGTTTTGTGTTGTCCCGAAGCTCCCTTAGGCTCTCCTCTTGCTTTTTAAGTCTTCTTTCCAATTGCTGCTGTGTTTGTGTGTATTTTCCTACCTTGTCTTCTAATTCGCTGATGCGGTCCTCCCTCAGCCTCTTCTACTCTACTCTTTAAGCCTTCCATTGTGTTCTTTATTGCAGCTATGTCGTTCTTCATCTCCTCTTGGTTTCTTTTCATGTTGGTGACATTTTCATTCAGCTCCTTATAGCTCTCATTGAGTTGTGTGTATTTGTCATCCATCCGTTTAAACATCCTTATAACGAATACTCTGAATTCTTTCTCTGTTAAGCTGCTAGCCTCAAGTTCATTTAACTCCCTTTCTGGTGATTCTTCCTGTTCCTTCCTTTGAGAATTTCCTTTCTGTCTCCCCATGTTTTCCTGTAATGTTTTAATTGTAGTTCCAATTGCTTTGCTACCCAGGATCTTTTGGTGATGGTGCTACTGGTATAATCTCTCAGTTCTCCTGGGCTTGGTAATCTAGTGTAGCTCCCTACTTGAGCTACTTGGGTTCTCTTGATGTAGGCCTGGAAGCTTGAGAGGCACAACTGTGGTGTCTAAAAGTCAGCAGCTTTGGAGTGGAGTGTCCCAGTTTTTGCTGTCTTGCACCCTTAGTTGAAATCGCGCGTGTCCAGTGGGAACTCACAGTGGCACCCAGGAACCGTCTGTTGGGAGATCTCCCAGTGGCTCCCACTAGCACCCTGTGTGTAGATGGGCTCAGGGTGCCTGCCTGTTGTATATTCCCTTCTGTGGAGGTGTGTTTGCAGGCGCACTGCCCTGACGCCCTTTGAGGAACTCTGGCACTGAAGTTAGACAGCTAGGGTGTATGTGGGAAGTTATTCAGGAGAAAGGAGTTCAGAGTTTTTGTTGTGGGGCAGCGCGCCCTTGCCTGTACAGATCACACCCAGCAGTGGCCCCAAGCAGCTTTCCAGAGGACCCTGTGGATATATGGGCTCAGGGTGCCTTCCCCTGCTGTGGGCCTGAGTTTGCCAGCCCTGGAGTGTGCGAGAACTGGTGGCGCGCCCGCTGGCGCACATCTCTGACGCAATTTGAGAGACTCTGGCACTGAAGTTGAACAGCTAGGGTGTATGTGGGAAGTTATTCAGGAGAAAGGAGTTCAGATTTTCTGCTGTTGGGCAGCGCGCCCTTGCCTGTACAGAATCACACCCAGTAGGGGCCCGAAGCAGCTTTCCAGAGGACCCTGTGGATATGTGGGCTCAGGGTGCCTTCCCCTGCTGTGGGCCTGAGCTTGCCAGCCCTGGAGTGTGTGCGAACTGGTGGCGCGCCCGCTGGCGCACACCTCTGACGCAATTTGAGCGACTCTGGCACTGAAGTTGCACAGGTAGGGTGTATGTGGGAAGTTATTCAGGAGAAAGGAGTTCAGAGTTTTTGCTGTGGGGCAGCGCGCCCTTGCCTGTACAGAATCACACCCAGCAGGGGCCCCAAGCAGCTTTCCAGAGGACCCTGTGGATATATGGGCTCAGGGTGCCTTCCCCTGCTGTGGCCCTGAGTTTGCCAGCCCTGGAGTGTGCGCGAACTGGTGGCGTGCCTGACGGCGCAAAGCTCTGAAGCCCCCTGGCACTGAAGTGGCATTGCAGGGGTGTCCCTGGGCAGTTATTTAGGAAGAGGCAGTTCAGAGATTCCACTGTAGGGCCGCGCACCCTTGAATGTGCAGAATCACCCCCTCAGGGGCTCTCAGTGGTTCCCCAGCACTGCCTGGGCAGTGGAGTGCCCAGGTGCCTATGGGCTGGGGACGCAGCGAGTCCTGAGCTCCGGCACTGGGGAGGGGGAGGTTGCACTTACCGCCCTCAGCGGCGCACTTTTGCAGATGGAGGTCTCAGGGTTCTCGCTTCTGCTGCTGGGATGGCAGGTCTTCTACCAGAGTGGCTGTAGTGACCAGGTTTGCTTCCGAGACCAGACTAGGTGGTGGTAAGGTTAGGATTCTAGTCTCTAGCAGTTCCGTTCTTAAAATGGCGGGGTCTCTGTGCCACTGGTGTCCTCCCTGGAGTGTTTGCAGCAGCCGCGGGGTCTTGCCAACCAGGACTGCCTGGATTGGATGCCCCCTGGAAGAACTGCAGGGTCCAACTGTCCCTATTTCATTCACACACACAGCCACACACGTCCACACACACCTCAGTCACTCCTTCACTCGATCACACGCTCACCCTCCCTACCTACCTGCCGGTCGCCATCAGGATATGTCATAACTTTGAGATTTTAAAGCCAATTATTACCTAAAGCATTTTATTGAACAATAACCATGATTGTCCTTTTTATTGAAGGAAAGGACATGCTAATCTGGCTGGGAGTTGTGTGCCCCCAGGACCCTTGGAATGTGGTCATCCTCATTCAAGAACTGCCCATTATCATAGAGGCATTAATCTTGTTACCCAAACCAGCCTGCATAGCTTACTTCCTTATATAATTTAAAGTATATTGTATTGGTCTAATTTAGTTCAAAAATATTTCTTTTTGCTGAAACCGGTTTGGCTCAGTGGATAGAGAGTCGGCCTGTGGACTGAAGGGTCCCGGGTTCGATTCCGGTCAAGGGCATGTACCTTGGTTGCGGGCGCATCTCCAGTGGGGGGTGTGCAGGAGGCAGCTGATCAATGTTTCTCTCTCATCGATGTTTCTAGCTCTCTATCCCTCTCCCTTCCTCTCTGTAAAAAATCAATAAAATATATTTTTAAAAAAATATTTCTTTTTAGGGAGAGAGAATAAATCTTTGTGCCACCTCAGGGCTCTTGAAATGTCACAAAGCTGTCTCTCAGTTACATTCAGAAAAGCTGTCAAATATACTCAATTTAAAGATTATCAAAACTTACACCGGTTTTAACATTAAAGATTTGGTCTTGACCACAGAATTAATTATTTTCAATTTGGCTACTAAATTTTTGTATTTTAGTAATGTCACAGATACGACAGACTTTGAATGTCTCAGAGAAAATGCTGGGAGGACACACCTACCACTCACCCATTTCCTTGCTGCTCTAACCTCAAGGGCACAGAAGCCGCAAAGTTGTGACTGCTTCATAGCAAGCCTCAGTTCTGCCTTGGCTGGCCTGTGTGGGTTTGTGATGTCACAAGCAGGTGCAGTCCACCCGCTTCCCGTCCTGTTCCCTGTCCCCATTAATACCAACGCTGACAACTGGATGTTTAATGGACGTGATGCTGGGTGGGGTTTTGCAAATTTATCTGCCCTGCTGAGTTCAGAAAGTACTGCCTTTCATTCTATCTGGCCTGGGAACTGAAACCTCGGCTTTTGCTCAGAGTAAAATGGCCCTCCCCTCTTTTTTTGTTCTTTTCCCCTCCCACTATGCCTCAGGTGGGGAAGATAATGGTTTGTTAGGCTTGGAATTAGCTGGCCTTTGTTTTAACTTCCCTGGGTTGCAACCATTACAAATTTTGCACTTTCAAATTAATTTCAGAACCTTAAAATTTTAACCCAGCACAGCAAAATCATAAATCAGGGAAGAGCAAATTAAAGTACCTAAAAGTTAGAAAATCAAAATTACATTACAGATAGACAGACAGAGAGCTCACTAGCAAAGAGTTTCTGGTGGGCTAACACCTTGACAGGAAGAGCAAGGAGTCCCCAAGAATAAGGATTCTTGGCAATTGCTGGGACTCCTGAAATCTCTGTCATGTGTTCATCCTCACCACACACACTGGGCTTCCCCCAAAATGAGACTTGCCCCATCTTTAAACAAATTAAACAACAAAGAGACATAAAATATCAACAAACACTCTCATGTTTCCCATTCTTGGCCAAAAGCCGGGGGCCCCTGATTTCATGGAGAGACATCTGCATTGCAGACAGTGGTCTGGACCCTTCTTAAAATTATTTAGCATACATTCTAAGGCAGGTTTATAGGAGCTACTTCCCATATTTGCCATTAAGCCGTGTAAACCTCTCTCAGTTAACAGAGACACAGGATAATACAAGGTAGTTTTCACTTCACACAGACTCTCACCCTCACATTCACACATCAGGCAGTCCGAGTTTTGACTTCTACTGATGGAAAGTCCCTGAACCAAGGCAAATAATTTGCTTGAATAGTGATCAGCTACTTCTTCTGTCCCTAAAGGCAGGCCTGAACTCAAACTGGTCCCCCAGGGGAAAACTCACCAGTCAGATGTCTGATTCCAGAAAGGGGCTTTCCTGTCCTCCTTTGAGTCTACTAGAGACCCAGTCTGCTGGGACCCAGTAAATCACTGGAAGTGTGCCTTCCTGTCATCAGGGTCTCGGTCGAGTGGGCCCACCCACCTGCTCTCGTGCATCAGTGACTCAAGGGGGCAAATTTGTGTTCTTAGTCAGGGAAACCATTTTTATGTTACAGAATTTACTAGGGGACCAAAATATACACAGGACTACCCAGAGATACAGAAAAACCCCATTTATTTCTAGATGTACTAGTACCATGACTCAGGGAAACCTGTTTCCAAATCCTGAACGAAACAATATGGAGGAAGCTTTCTCTTTATACCCTTAGTTTTCTTTGTCCCCCAGATATGGATCATACTTCCAGAACTTTCACGGGCTTTGCAAAAAGCCCCATGTGTTGGGATGGGAGCCTTGAGACCACACCTAAAGGCCTGGTCTCATGCCAGCACTGATAACCTCCTCCTGGGGTTGTGTATTGTTCATGGTTTATGGCCTCTGTAAAATGAGAGTAATTAGGTAAACAGGTCTTGTAAGACCAGATAATTAAGGAAGGGGCAGTGACTAGACTACAGGCTAACAGGAATGTGCATTAGGGATACAGAGTCAGGCTGCTAGCACCAACCCCCCCCCCCACCACCACCACAAATGTCTTATTTTCCTCATCAATAATAAAATCCAAATCTCCTAATTCCTATTTTAGTACTTTTCTACTTACCTTGTAAGCAAGGTCCTGTGAATTAAGGGAGGAACCTATAAATGACAGTACTCTCAGGCCCATGATGAATGAAACCCAAGCATTAGACAACCTGGGGAAAATCTTATCCACTGTGGACTCTGCTAGGAAATACAAGGGACTGCAGACTTTTTGAGGGCATACGATATAAAGCATCTATATATATATAAAGAGGTAATATGCTAATTGGTCCTAATGGTGTCTCAGTCACGACCGGTCAAAAGGCTGCACATGCACAGGAGCTGGTGGGGAGGATGAGGGCGGGGACTTCCACCCCCAGCAGAGGTGTGTGCAGGCCTTCCCAATGCTAATGTCACACTGCCTCGGAGGCAGAAGCCACTCCCAATGGAGGCACACACAGGCAGGAGCTGGTGGGCAGGGACACAGACAAGGGGGCCTGGCCGAGCTTCCATAGCACGGCGTGAGCAGGCCTGGAGCAGACACAGACAGGGGGGCATGCCTGAGCCACTGTGGTACAGCTTGAGCAGGCCTGAAGCAGACACACACATTTTGTCCTGGTGAAGGGACTGGAGTCCGTGTTCATGAAAATACCTTGGCAGCTTCCACAGCCAGCAGTGGCAGCAGCAGTGGGCTAATGGTGGAGGTGCCTTCCCCTGATCAGCCTGGTCACCTCCCGCAGAGGGAGGCCAGACTGCACCTTAAGACCGTGTTCGGCAAACTGCGGCTTGCGAGCCACATGCGGCTCTTTGGCCCCTTGAGTGTGGCTCTTCCACAAAATACCACAGCCTGGGAGAGTCTATTTTGAAGAAGTGGCATTAGAAGAAGTTTAAGTTTAAAAAATTTGGCTCTCAAAAGAAATTTCAATAGTTGTACTATTGATATTTGGCTCTGTTGACTAATGAGCTTGCCGACCACTGCCTAAGGACAGCCCCTGAGGGCTCCCGGACTGTGAGAGGGGGCAGGCTGGGCTGAGGGTCTCCCAATCAGTGTACAAATTTCATGCACCAGGCCCCTAGTACAAATATAAAAGGGCTGTCAGGCTGTAAAATGGAGCCAGATACTTAAAAGGCTAGGTATAAATAGTTCTGAAATGATTACACTAGAATATGGATATATTTATATGTGAATGATTAAATCCATCTGAAAGAGTTCTGGTAGATGACATTTGAGTGTCATAAAGTTGCCAAGCAAGCTGCAGAGATCAGGAGTATTCAGCTTTCTTCTTTTTATTGCCAATTTTAAATTATAAAAATAATGTATTAAATTAAATTTTAAAATAAAATGATATAAAAATACATTTATTCATTCTTTTTCATACCCTCCTCCAAAGTTAGCCACTGCTAACAATTTGGTGATTAGCCTTGTAGTTAATTTCACGTGTATTGGCATACATTACAGATTTTGTTTGTTTTTTAAAATATATACTGTCATATAGTTCTACTTAACTATTTTTTACTTACTCTATGGCTTACAGATGTTTCCCTGTTGACACATGTAGATCTACCTGATTATTTTCAATTGCTGCAGGACATCCTATAGTTTGGATATAGCACAATTTGAACAGTCCCTTTTTGATAGGTGCTGGAAGCTAAGTCCAGTGGGTCATAATAAATGCAAGAAGTCCTCAAAAGTTTGAATGTACTCTTTCAGCAGGGCTGATAATCTGCATGTTATTACCTGCTTCTGAAACAGCCAAAGGCAATCCCCCTAACCTGATGGTCCTTTATTGTTTACCAGGCCTTACCTTTCATATGTATATCTGCTTTGCTAAATGGCAAAATGTGGGAATAAAAAGCCTTGGGTCCAGAGATTTGGAGGGCCCACTTCACTAGAAATTAGAGCCTCCCTTGGCTCCCCAATGCCTCCCAAATTTATATTTCATGTCTAGTTTATTCATTTACATGCAGCCCTTCTCCATATTCCTGAACCTTTGCAGCTACATAAAAGACCCTAGCTGCAGAAAGACCCTAGCATTTATGCTGCCCAAACAGGGACATCTGTAGAAGATTATTCGCCAGAGCAAAGAAAAGAAGTTAATCACCGGTAAAGGTGGGGATGTATCACCAGTAAAAGTGGGATTCACCGGTAAATTCAGTGGGGAGATTCACTGGATGTAAAGCCCATACCAAGCCTAGGAAATCACGAACCTAGGTGGGAAGGGACATCTTTTGTTTCAAGCCAGGCCATAATGGGGAAGAATTCAACCAAAAGGCAAAATTGTAAAGAAATTAAAATGTCAAAAGGTACTTTTTACATCAGGCTCAAGGAGAAAGAGTGCCATTGTCACCTTTAACTATATGGGGTCTTGTTCTGCTTCTAGTGTGGAAAGTCTTGGCAGTTAGAGAGGGTGGAACTATTAATCCTCTCACAGGGAAACTCTGATGCTTTGTTTTAAAAATTACCATAGAACACCTTGGGACAAGCAGATTTTAGCTAAAATAACTTTAAAGGCCAGTCAATGCTATAGAGAGCAGAATAGGAAAAGATTCAGGAAAAGAGCTGTGATTTGTTGGGTCTTGTCTACATGTTTTTTTTCTGTCATTTTTTTTTTTTAGTTTAATGTGTTTATTGTTAGTTTATTAAGCATGCCTTTAGTTTAATTGGGAAAAGAAACCATCTGAGCAGCCAGACCAGTTACTGAATTTCCCCAAAGCAAGCGGGATGTGGGGGTGGGGAGACACATGGTGATCCTGTAAAATGGATGCCCACTCCCAAGAGTGCTATTAAAAAGTCTCATTCTTGCCATGTTTTTCTCCAGTCCATCATTTAAAAATTTAGCAGAATTTAGAATGCATCTGGGATTTCTGTACTCATAAAAAGAGAAAGCTAGCTTAAGACAAAAAGTGCGTACCATCTGATTTTGGATTTTATATAGTTTTGGGCTAAGTTTAAATCTCTTTATGGATGCCATAGAATAAACCCCAAGACTCTTTTTCTCAAAAGAAAAAAGATGGCGAAGATGACCCCCCCCCCAAAATATATATATATATATATATATATATATATATATATATATATATATATATATAGGCTGAGTTCGGGCAATAAGATTGGTATTTCCATAATAAAGGGTAGTTTTTGAATAATAATGGACCGCATTCCAAAGTCAACATTAAGGCTGCCAGAATGTCAGTAAATTATCTGTTACAGAATTTGCCAAAGTAAATGCCTTGGATAATAATAATTGGCTTTAAAATATCAAAATTGATATTTTGAGAAGGGCTGCATGTAAATGAATAAACTAGACATGAAATATAAATTTGGGAGGCATTGGGGAGCCAAGGGAGGCTCTAATTTCTAGTGAAGTGGGCCCTCCAAATCTCCGGACCCAAGGCTTTTTATTTCCACATTTTGCCATTTAGCAAAGCAGATATACATATGAAAGGTAAGGCCTGGTAAACAATAAAGGACCATCAGGTTAGGGGGATTGCCTTTGGCTGTTTCAGAAGCAGGTAATAACATGCAGATTATCAGCCCTGCTGAAAGAGTACATTCAAACTTTTGAGGACTTCTTGCATTTATTATGACCCACTGGACTTAGCTTCCAGCACCTATCAAAAAGGGACTGTTCAAATTGTGCTATATCAAAATTATAAAAACATAGATAAATAAATATAATTAAGATAAAGGATTTGTGGGAGAGCTTTTCAGTAATAAGTATAGGTATATTGATAATGCAGGTCCAGTATCCCAGGTGAAGACTGGCTGCACCCTTTGTTAATGGAGGGGGCTAGTTTCCCACTGGCAGCAATTTCTAAAGAAAGAATGTGGTGATTTTACATTTAAATAGCTACAACCTTGCTTCCTGGGTTTGCCCTCCTTTTGCCAACTAGAAACTTGGTATTCCAGAGCCTTTGGCAACTTGGAGCTTTAGAGTTTGCTAAATTAATTGATAAAAATTTATTGAATGTCCAGGTATTTTGAAATGACAAAATACTGAAATATTAATCTGAGTTTGCCTCATATGAAAAATCTAGAGGACAGAATTGAATCTATTTAATTAAATATGTCATGTATTTTATGTTTGAAATATATTCTTAAAAATGTGAAGTTATTACTACTCAGAAATGCTAAGTATTTAACTTACCAGCTAAAATTCAAGGCTCTAAGAGTTTAAAGTTCAAATTAACTTGGGAGAAATTATATAGTTGTGGTAACAAAATACATAAAGTATAGAAATTTATTTCTAAGAAAATAATTCTTGTATTTTCTCTGGAGAAATTAGTATTTTAAAATATATTGCAGTCTTAACTATGTGTGGTAAAATTTCAACCTAGAGTATAATATTTTATATGGTCTGCTTAAAAAAGAGGATTAATTCTATGGTGTGAACCAAATTTTTAAGATAAAAAACAGTTTAAATTTAATTGATATATTTTAGAATAATTATAAAAAGTACATAATATAATCTTTGGGAAATATATATACTAGTGGCCTAGTGCACGAAATTTGTGCACATTAAAAGGGGATTAATTAGAGGAAATATTTTAATATTGCTATCTGCCCTTTCTCTATAATAGAAGTGTCAGAGATGAAATAAAATTAGTAAAATTTATATCAAAATCTTCCTCCTGTCAGAGTCTGGGGTGCACCACAGGACCCAGAGTCAAGTCCCCACCCTCTCACGTGTGCCTCAAAATTGTGTGAGACCCAGACCTGGCCAGCTCCCCCCGCCCATTGGGCTAGATCCAGACCTGGCCGGTCCCACCCTTGTCAAGCCCCATTGGGTGGGGGGCACAGCATCAGGTCCCTTGGCCCAGTGCTGGGGAGGGGGGCACGGCCTGAGGTCCCCCAGCCCAGACCAGGGCAGGGAGTGCACCTTGAGGTCCCCCATCAAGCCCCGCTGGGTGGGGAGCATGGCCTGAGGTCCGCCTCTCAAGCTCCACCTGGCGGGGGTGCAGCCTGAAGCCCCCTGGCCTGGCGCTGGGGCTGGGGGCATGGCCTGAGGTACCCTGTTAATCCCTGCTGGGTGGGGGGTGTGGCCTGAGGTCCCCCTGTCAAGCCCTGCTGGGCGGGGGGCATGGCCTGAGGTCCCCCATCAAGCCCTTCTGGGTGGGGGTGTGGCCTGAGGTACACTGGCCTGGTGCCAAGGTGGGGGGCATGGCCTGAGATCTCCTGGCCTGGCACCAGGGTGGGGTGTGTGGCCTGAGGTCCCCTGTCAAGTCCCTGCTGATTGCTCATTAAGGCTTGTTATGGGAACTCGGCCTCCACTGTGGGTGTAGCCATCTTGTGTTATGGAAACCCCCACCTTTGTGGTGGGCACTGTCATCTTTGTGGTGGAGTGATGGTAAATTTGCATATTCCCTCTTTATTATATAGGATATATATATATATATGATGGTCTTTCCAAGTTAAATTTCAAGACTTTAACTGAGAGATGGCTTTTGGGACATTCCATGGGCCCTGGAGTGATTCAAGAATTTATTCTCTCTTCTTAAAAGAAATATTTTTTAAATAGGCTGTCTAATATACTTGAAATCATGTGGAAAGCTTTATCAAATAAAAATTAATAAATATATTTTATTTATATACATATATTTTAAATATTATAAAGTTTTCATCTCTAAAGAAGGGCAGGCAAAGTTGCTAAATATATCTTAAGTAAAGCCAGATCATTCAGCAGCGAAATTTTAAAAGACAAAAAGCCTCAGACAGCCTGCACTTCAAATAGGCTGGGGGAGGGGACGGAATTTGTACCTCCTACGTATAATTTTGTTTACTTTGCTTTTTCAATAAAGATGCCTACTTTAATTACCTAATAAATTAGCTTTTAAAAATATAATCAAGGTCTCATATAATTTCAGTTATATGAGAAGCAAATATTTGTATAAACAATTGGATTCTAGTAAATTCCTCTGAAATAGTTCCTGAGACTTCCCATAATCCCTCTGTGTATGCAAATGAGCATTAACCAAAAGGAATGCTATTTAGAAGTAAATTTTAAGTTTAATAAAAAGGAGAAATGTAAAAAAATTTAAATCTCTTCTGCTAATATTTACAGGGTAAACTGAAGGGTATTATTCAAGCATTAAAACTGATCATTAATAAAGTCACCGTAAGTAGAAAGAGAGTCACTTAATATGTAGGCATCACAGTACCAGTCAGCATCTAAAAAACAACCATGTTTACTGCTTGGTGTGAAAGAAAGAAAAAAAAGTTTTTAAAAGAAACTCTCTAAAGGTGGCCTAGAAATTACTCTGGGAGGAAATAAAAGGACGTTTCCTTCAAATGTTTGGAAAACTTTAATTAAAAGTCAATGTATTAGGCCTCAAAAAGAAAAATAAATAATTGGCATTTTGCCTCCCTAACAAAGCTTATGTAGATATACTCAAAGACTGATAGAAGAAATTCAATTAGTGTCATTTACTGTCCACAGCCAAGGACAAGTAAAGTTAGAAAATAAGCCTTATTTCACACTAATTTATATTGGCAAATTGAAAATAAGTGAATATTCAGGGGAACTTAGTTGTACTAGGAAGGAAACTATACCTGGAGCATTAACTAATTTTTTTACTGATGGTTCATCTCATAAGAAAGCTGCTTAATGGTGCAATGAATCCAAACCAGTCATATTTCTGTGCAAAGAATTGAATTAAAAAGCTATCAAGACTGCATTGCAGGATTTCCAAAAGCCTCTTGATATTATTTAAAACAAAAAAGAGTAATCTCCTGTAAGTAAATCACATCAAGCCTTAATTACTTAAATTTTTACTTTAAAATTTTTTTCACTTGTAATGCTGATGGCAAGACACACATGGTGTCCAAATAAGCCAATGGAAAATGGTTTGGCAGAATGAAAAGATCCCGAGTCTAGTTTATAGAAAGGATTCCTTTATTAACCTTTGGTCAAGAATATGCTTATATATTTCCATAAAACTCCTCCAAGCCTGTGTGGATTCCTGTAACAATGGATCTAAGAGAGGAACTGACCAGACTACTCCAGCCACAGATGGCAGTGGCCCCAAGCAACATGCTGAGGAGGCAGAGGAGAAACAGTCCAGAGGTGGGGGATAGTAAAGACGCCTTGCTATGCTAGCAGACATTAGCTGTGCATTGCTGCAGGTTGCCCAGGACAAGCCAAAGAAGGTCAGACCTGCATTGCCATTGCTCACTGTTTATCCACCATCCAGAACTAGAGTATCATTGCTGTCATGTCACAGGGGACAGTGGTTGAGAAAGGAACCTATAAAAAACTGTTATACAGTAATTAAGAAGGGGGCTCAAGGAACTTGGCCCAGAAAGGAGCTTACTGCAGACTGATTCCTTTGATGCCTGGCAGCAATTTAAAAGGACGTGATAGAACTCAATTTTTATCATTGAATTTAAAAATCTTAAAAGGACCAGAGCTCTGCAAATGGCATACATTCTTGTTAAATTTATTAAATCAAAAAGGGTGATATGCTGGAGACTAAGTCCAGGGGGTAATAATACATGTGAGAAGTCCTCAAAAGGTTGAATGGACTCTTTCAGCAGGGCTAAAAATCTGCATGTTATTACCTGCTGCTAGAACAGCCAAAGGCAATTTCCCTAACCTGATGGTCCTTTATTGTTTACCAGGCCTTACCTTTCATATGTATATCTGCTTTTCTAAAGGGCAAAATGTGGGAATGAAAAGCCCTGGGTCCAGAGATTTGGAGGGCCCACTTCACTAGAAAGTAGAGCCTCCCCTGGCTCCCCCATGCCTCCCAAATTTATATTTCATGTCTAGTTTATTCATTTACGCACAGCCCTTCTCCAGATTTCCAAACCCTTGCAGCTGCGAAAAAGACCCTAGCTGTGGAAAGACCATAGCAGATAGGTATTTTTTGTATTTCCAATTATACAGTACTAGAGGCCCGGTGCACGAAATTTGTGCACCGGGGAGGGGGTGTCCCTCAGCCCAGCCTTCACTCTCTCCAATCTAGGACCCCGCGAGGGCAGTCGGACATCCCTTTCACAATCCAGGACTGCTGGCTCCCAACTGCTCACCTGCCTGCCTTCCTGATTGCCCCTAACCGCTTCCACCTGCCAGCCTGATCACCCCCTAACTACTCCCCTGCCAGCCTGATTGATGCCTAACTGCGCCCCTGCCAGCCTGTTTGTCCCCAACTGCCCTCCCCTGTAGGCCTGGTCCCCCCCAACTGCTCTCCCCTGCAGGCCGGGGTCCCTCCCAACTGCCCTTCCCTGCAGGCCTGGTCGCCCCCAACTTCCCTCCTCTGCCAGCTTGGTCATCCCTAACTGCCCTCTCCTGCTGGTTTGATCGCCCACAACTGCACACCCTTGCAGGCCTGGTCCCTGCCAACTGCCATCCCCTGCTGGCCATCTTGTGGTGGCCATCTTGTGTCCACATGGGGCAGGATCTTTGGCCACATGGGGGCAGCCATATTGTGTGTTGGAGTGATGATCAATCTGCATATTACTCTTTTATTAGATAGGATAGAGGCCTGGTGCACGGGTGGGGGCCGGGACAAGCCAAAGAAGGTCAGATCTGCATTGCCATTGCTCACTGTTTATCCACCCTGAAGGGTGTCCCGGATCAGGGTGGGGGTTCCCTTGGGGCGTGGGGCAGCTTGGGCGAGGGGCCTGTGGTGGTTTGCAGGTTGGCCATGCCCTCTGGCGACCCAAGTGGAGGCCCTGGTATCTGGGTTTTTTTTTATCTTCTACAATTGAAACTTTGTAGCCTGGAGTGGAGCCAAGCCTTCTGCTTTCTCCGTGTCGGCAGCCATTTCTGTTGGGTCTTATGTATCTTCTATAATTGAAACTTTGTAGCCTTAAGCAGAGGCTTGGGCTGGCCAGGGTGTGTGGAAAGCTTGGCTTCCTTTATTGCCAGGAGCAACCCTAGCCTCCTGCTCTCTCCAGGTCCGTGGCTGCAGCCATTTCTGTTTGGCTTTATGTATCTTCTATCATTGAAACTTTGTATCCTTGAGTGGAGGCCTAGGCCGGCAAGGGCAGGCGGAAAGCTTGGCTTCCTCCATTGCCGGGGAAACTCAAGCCTCCCTCCTGCTCTCTGTGGCAGTAGCCATCTGGGTTGGGTTTATTTGCATATTCACTCCTGATTGGTTGGTGGGCATGGCTTTGTGGGCATGGCTTGTGGGTGTAGTGGAGTGATGATTAATTTGTATATTACTCTTTTATTAGATAGGATTATAAAGCAAAGCTGCAATGAGAATTCTTGTATGTTTTCTTGTACAGATGAGCAAGCATTTCTTTGGAGAAGAAGTAGAATCTTAGAATCTGTAAGTCTCTCTCTCTCTCTCTCTCTCTCTCTCTCTCTCTCTCTCTCTCCCCCTGGCCAATTTGCCCATCCAAATGGATGTACCAATTTCCACTCCTGCCAATAGTAGATGAGAGTTGCACTAGACCTTCATGGGGGAGGGGGGTTCAGAATCTTCAAATTCTTGGTAATTATGTATGTATGAATCCATCCTGTGTTTGAAATGGCAGTTTAACACACAATTCTTGATACACTCAAGATATGATTCCTTATCAAAGGATACAATTTTAGAGTTAAAATGGACCTGGAAACAATTCTTGTCAGAGTTTGATTTGCCAGGATATAAGAAAAAAAAAGGCTGAATTCTGGATCGTAATAGCTCATGCCATTAATCTCAGAAAGCAGCTCTATAAGCAAAAAATAGTTAAATAAGTTGCTAGGTAAATCCTGTTTGTATCATCTTTAGGGCATGAAGTACTTACACTGTGGAAAGTTTGTTCATGGGAAGCTGAAATCTCGGAACTATGTGGTAGATGGGTGTTTTGTACTAAAAGTAACATATTATGGCTTTAATGACATCTTGGACATGCTAACACTCTCCCAACAGAAACCTTCTGCTGAAGGTAAGCGGTGTATTTTACCTTTCTGATGCACATAAGATAGCTCCAAAGTTCAAATGAGTATATGCACTGAATTAAAGCCTCAGGCTGATTCAACTCCTCACTTTTGTTGAAAAATCAGCCTCATTTCCAAGCCAAAGGAGTTGAATGAATTCTGTAGGCTGTAATTTTAGCAAAGCTTAACCTTCAGAACAAAGCCTGTGCAATAATGTTGAGTTCCTGCTGTGGCAGGATTAGGCTGTATTGTTTGTAGACCCCAGGAGTCCCTGGAGGAAAGTACTGAGTGCTGGGCACACAGTAGGTGCTCAATAAATACTTGTCAGATTGAATGGAAGGTAATTTGGTAGCTGGACCCCTACAAAGCACATTCTGAAATGGCATATCATTAGTGCCTACCCTCACTATCTCTGTCAGAGAGATAGAAGCAAGTAGGGGGCCCCTAGCAAGTTAATGCTCTATGGGTTGTGTGGGATGACTTCAGACGGAACTATGGCATTCTAGTAAATAAGTAGGTATGGCATTAAGGTCCATTTTGTGTTTTTGTCTTCTGTTAATGCACTAGTGGCAGCAGCACCAAACAATGTCTGTAGGAATCATCACATATCAAATAGAAATCTTCAATGGGGAATGGGAATGAGTGAGTGAGAACTAGGAGGAAATGAACTGATGGAAGAGAGGGAGTAAGAAAGAGAAAAAGTAAGAAGGAGAAACAATGAATCAGGTAAAATACACATAAGAAACAGGCATTAAAAGTTTTAACCAGTATTGCAAGGGCAAAGAAGAGAGTGACACAGAAAACACAGAAAAACACAAGAAAGACAGGAGGAGAGAGATAAAATCACAACATATTCTCATATTCTTTAAAGGATCTTTGGCATTATAAGTTCTAAAACTGCTGAGTGTATTACATAGAAAAAATGAAGAATGAAAGACAGAGGGACACATGTGCAGATAGAGATGGACAGTCTGGTGACAAGTGGTATCATCTTTGTGCTTTACAAAACTTGTGGGAGATTAAACTTTAGGGAATCATCTAGTCCAATTCTTATTTAACAGATAAGATAACTGAGGCTCAATATTTTCTCAAATAATGCAGCTACTTAGCAGCATTTCCAGGAATTCAATTTTGGTCTTCTGCAGACTAGCCCTTTCATCCAACTAAATTAAAACATATACTAATTTCTTTTTTCTCTATCCATCCATGCTTTGGAGGATGAAGCTCCTGGTAATCGCAATAAAAATTTAAAATCTCTCTCTCTCTCTCTCTCTCTCTCTCTCTCTCTCTCTCTCTCTCTCTCTCTCTCTCTCTCCTTGTTCTCATTGCAGACTTAGTCCTATGGTTATTATTTGGCTGATTCCACTTTAAAAGTTTGGAGTAGTTTTCTGGTCTTAGAGCTAACATGTTGGGACAGCAGCTGCAGAGTGGCAAGTACTTAGCTTCCTATCAAAATTAGTTACCCACAAAAGATAAAACACAATGCCAAGTTTCCAATGTTTCATTTAATTCACAGGTTGACAACTTTCAAACTTAAGTAACTCTGGTCTCAGAGTGAGGAAAGGATAGTTGCAGACTGTGTGTGTGTGTGTGTGTGTGTGTGTGTGTGTGTGTGTGTGTGTGTGTGTGTACTGTGTCTGTCTTTTTCTCTACCTCTCTCTCTTTCTGTTTCATTTCACTCTCCAAATTGCAATGGCAGTGTGGATGCTCAATCCATTCTTCACACACTGCAGCCAGGAGTTTTCTAAACTGCAAATCTGATCATGTCACAGCTGTGCCAAAATTCATTCAATGGCTTCCGATGGTTTAAGATAAAGTTCAAATTCTTTTACATGGCTTATGAGCCTTGCGTGGTCTGGGCCTTGCAAACCTCCCTCCATCTCTATGCTCCAGCGGTGCTGAACTCCTTCCAGTTGTTTATTTACACCAGGCCCTCTCTTACTTACAGATCTTCACACACACTGTGCACATTACTTGAGATAGTCTTCCCTTCCCGCTCTTTTATATACTTATCTGATTCTGGCTAAATTCTATTCCTTCTTTAGGGCTCAGCATAAATACCACTTATTCAAGAGGGTTCCCATGCTTCCTTATGCTGGGCTAAGTTCTCTTAACGATCCCTAGGGCTTTGAACTTTGTTGTAATACTATACATTTTTGGTATTGTGTGTTTAATTAGCTGTCCTCTTTCCTTATTTAAACTATAAGCTCCGTGAAGGCAAGAAACAGGTTTTCTTCCCTCAGCACCTTTCTCAACCAGACAGGATAAATGTTTGCTGCATCAACAAATGGATGAAGTAACTTGCTGCTCCCTGCTGTACATAATAGGGCTAATCAATCTTATAATTTAAAAGCTCTCAGAGATGATCTGGCTCAACTTCCATTTTATATTTGGGGAAACTGAGGTTCAGAAAGGTGAGCTAATTAGTGACCAAGCTGAGATTTTAAACTCACGTCTCTTTATTTCCATATTTGTTATTTTTGTACTTTACCACACTGACTATTGAAAGGTGATTTTTATCACCATAGCAAGGCTCAGAGTTAGTATTGCCTCCAGCAGATTAAAAACAAAACAAGCTAAGGTAATTTTTCTAGTTTTCTTGAGAGTTTAAGTATGGCATGTAGTGCTCTTACTTGGCTGGAGTAGGGATGGGGAAATGGGGTGTTTTGTAAGTATATTCATTACTGCCTACTCTCAATTATATAATTTTAGTGCAGATAAAGCCACATTTTAGCCATTAACAACATACATCTAAGTGCTCTCTGAAAATACTATCTGGTAATGATTGTATTTAATAATCCAGCTTTTACCAGAGAGTTCTGTCCCCCTTTTCCTTCTTGTGCTTTTAAATTTGCAGAGAGAGGATGCCAGGAAGAAGTCACACACCATTTTCTCTGCTCCCAAATATTCCTCCTGCCCTCCCCCTCAAAAGCATATGCCTGAAATTCCACAGACATAAATATATTCTTTGACTAAAGTATCATTTAATCTTTTCAGTTTTATTTATAAATATCAGTCCACTTAGGTACGGAGACATAAGGGCAAAATCACTATAGATAGTGTATCAGAGACTTTCATGGGGGCAGGGGAGAGGGGAAAAAAGACTGGGGATACCTAAAAGAGAAAGAGAAAAGATAAGTATATGATTGAGGAAATGCGAGAATTCCCTGTTCTACCATTTTGATCAGGATTGGCTTAAAATAAGAATTTCCAGGGTGAGTTTCTCCTTCCGGGGTTTTACTAACAAACCAAAATAATCCCAGACCTTTCACTCTCCTTCCTGCTTCATAGAAGTTTGTCCCCTGGACTCCCTTCCCAATACCCCAAATTTAACAAGATGAAAAGTAAGCTACCACTTTCCCCCAACCCCTCAGTGAACATTATTTCAACCTCTCTATCTGGCCATCAACCAGTTGTTTACTACAACTTTCACCCCTTTTCAGAGCACATAGAGCTTATCCCCAGCCCTATCACTTCCTTCCCCATTGTAGCCTTCCTATGTCTCTGGTTTCTGTCCTGCTGCCACCTGCACTCCTTTAGGCCCCTTTCACCTCAACTCTGGCTCTTCCAGTAACAACTTCCTAGCTAGTCTCCCTGACTCCAGCCTCTCTCGTTCTTCAATCCAGCTTGTGCATTTTGCCAGATTCATATTCTTGTACACGGTTTTCATCAAATTCCTCTCCAACTTCTGTACCCCTACTGCCTTTTGTATTCATTCCAAATGCCTTCATTTGGCCCTCAGGGCCTCTCACCTTCTGACCTCATTCTTCCACATATCCTTCCTCCCCCACTTCATCAACCCCATTTTTCATTTCTCATTATTTCCTAACAGAGCCACTCCTTTCAGCCAAGCTAATCTGCTTACCAGCACCCCCATCTGCAATTTGCTCCTTTGTACCTCTTATTCTTTTGCATGTACTGTTCTTTATCCCTACAAAACCTTTACCCTCTCAGTTCTAGGAAACTGCACCTCAACCTTCTTAACAAGTTCCTTTAAGATTTAACTTTTCCAGGAAGCTTTTCTGGATTAAGTTGATCAGTTCAGATTTATATTTATTTGCACTTTAAGAAATTGTCCGTATTTAGCCATTGTGACCTATAGAAACATAAATTTTATACGATTCAATGTAAAAGACTCCCGCCAACTTTTGACTGTTCTATTTATATTGTTAATGTGTATTTCTTCATATATTGCTTAAGGGGCCCTCCCAAAAAATTTCTGAGTCTCTAACTGCCATAACACTCTGAAAGCAGAAATAATGTATTTTTTACCTTGATGGGGCCTGAAATGATGCAGAGAACACTATGGGTGGTCAAATTTGGCTTTTAATGGATTCATTTTCTTGTACTATATAGTGGGCCTCATCACTATC
The DNA here is from genome assembly GCF_027574615.1 of Eptesicus fuscus. Lineage (NCBI taxonomy): Eukaryota > Metazoa > Chordata > Mammalia > Chiroptera > Vespertilionidae > Eptesicus > Eptesicus fuscus. The sequence goes on along the minus strand of NC_072473.1, from coordinate 79,084,583 downwards.
TCTCTTGTATTACAGTTAGGGGTACACATGTCTGTCTTATCCACTGGTCTGTAAACTGTGAAAGGGCAAATGCAAGGCCTAATTTATCTTTGGCACCTCGCACATACCTAGCACTGTGTCTAATACATAGTAGATCCTCAATAAATATTTGCATAACTGAGTTGAAGGATTTGCTATACCTTTTTTGCTCTTCAAGGAACAGAGGAGGCCTGAGGATTCTCTAATCTTTTTAGAGAAGACCTGGAGAAACCAACCTATGAATCCCTGAGCTTCAGCCCAATCAAATTACTAGACACATATAGATTTTAGCAAACAGCAAATCCATGGCAACCAGTCTGGTAATGCACTACCTTTCCCTGGAAGCCTGCCAACTGCTACTGGCAGGTTCAAGAGAGCAAGAAAGCAAGAGCCAGATAGTTTTCTACTTTGAGCTTCTCTGTCCTTCACCACACATGTGTTGTACATGCCTGCATGGTCCTGGGGTGGGGAAAGTGGTATGCTTTCTCTGTGCACAATTCCTTAGGTTCATAGATTCAGACCCTGGGAAGGCACTAGCATGCCGGTTTGTCTAATCTATATATATAAAAGGCTAATATGCGAAGTATCCCCTCAGGAGTTCAACCGGGAGGCCAGGAGTTCGATCACTCACTATGACATGTGCTGACCACCAGGGGATGGTGTGGAATGAAGGAAGACTCTGGCCAGCACCTGGCAGCTGGCAGCCAGGGAAGCGAGGCCCTGGCCGGCAACTGGAAGGCCCTGATTGGCCCTTATCATTGGCCAGACCTAGGGATCCTACTCGTGCATGAATTTTGTGCAATGGGCCTCTAGAAACAATATAAAGCAGTCAAAGAAATAGCACCCTTGGAGCCCTTGAGGCCATTGCACATACTGTCAGTTAATCTACCCTGCATTCATTACACAATACTTTCTTTTCAGAATTGTTGTGGACAGCCCCTGAACTGCTGAGAGCCCCCAAGGAAAGCAGGTTAGGTTCTTTTGCAGTAGATGTCTATAGCTTTGCCATCATCATGCATGAAGTGACGGTCCAGGGAACCCCATTGTGCATGATGGACCTGCCTGCTCAAGGTAAGCAGGAGGTGAGAAAAGCACACCAGGGGCTCACCCATGACCCAGTTTATCATGCCAATCCACAGGCCAGGCCGAGGGACCCCACCTGCTAAAGGAACCCCGCTCACTCTGCAGACACCCTTTGAGCCATGGTGCAGCCCCAGGTGCTGCAGCTGGGGAGGGACTGCGGGAGGTTGGCTCCAGGGCATATCTGGTCTGTTTAGCCCAGTCCCACCCTGCTGGCCACCTTCTAATTAATTTCCTTTTAATGTACACAAATCTGTGCACCAGGTCACTAGTGGTAATATAAGTTACTAACATGAAGGGAAGCTGAGTGAAGGGCATATAGGCAATTGTACTATTTTTTACAACTTTTCTGGAAGTCTAAATTTATTTCTAAATAAAGGATTTTAAAAATGCAAACAAAACAAAACAAAACCCACCAAATAGTTACCATTTGCCCTACTTAGCGTCCAATATCACTTGTCTACTCAAAGCTCCCCAACTGTTCCCTATCAGTTGTTAAACAAAACACATGTTTCTCACATGACATATAATGCTTTTCACATTCTGGCCCCTAACCACCTCTCTAGGCTTATCTTCACTCCCACACTCCACCTAAACCCCATGACTGGCAGTGCCCTGAAAGCCTTGTGGTCTCTCCCACCTCTGTGTATTCACACAGGCTGTTCATAGTACCTGGAATGACCTCACCTTTCTCCCACCTTGCCTCATCCAAATTGTGTCACCTCCTCTTGGAAAGCTTTTCTGAACTCTTCGGTGTGAGTCAGGTGCCCCCCCTTGTGTTTACCTGCATGTTTGTCTGCTAGAGCACTTATATTGTTGGTCACTGTTTATTTTCTTAATTGGACTGTGAGCTCCTCAAGGGCGTGAATCATGCTTGACCTAAGAGAGAAGTGACCCATTCAATTTGATGGTGTTCTGAGAAAGAAACAAAGACTCCCTCTGCTAGAGAGTGGATGGGGCAGTTGTATCTCAAGGGGTTGATTTACATGAACTCTAATTGCACTGAGAGAGTAGGGTGCTGTGATGGAGAAACAATTACTGGTATAAGCAAACCTGGGTTATAAGAGTAGAAGGTGTGATGTCACAAGGAGCTAAGAAGTCAGAGGTAACAGCTGAAATTCTTTCATGGGGTAAGGGGACATTTATTATGGTCTGAAGCATCACTGTTGTGTGTTATAGCCAATGGGAAGAGCACACAGGTAGGGTAAGTAAGGTTTGGTTCATGGTGAGAATGTTAGGATTGGGGTTGTGGACAGCAGACTAAGGATAAGACATGAGCTGAAGATATAGGGTTTGGATTTTATTTTGTGAGTTATAAGAAGTCATGAATGGGTTTTAGGCAAGAAAGCGGCATGGCCAAATTCATGTTTTAGGAATGGTTTGAGAAGGCTAGGCTGGAAGCAGAGACCAATTTGAGACTAGTGCAGGTTGCTGGGGGGCAGTGAAGGCTAACCATTTTCTCCTACTTCTAGGGAGTTTTCTCCCTTTGTAAAAACATCAGTCGGACTGATATAGACCTCTGGTCACTAATGGCTGTTGTGTCTGAATTAAGAGTTTAAAACTCCCAGTTGAGGTTTGACACATTTGCAAGAAGAACAATGTTATAGACTGAGATTACCTAGGATCAAATTTGAATTCTGTTCACTTACTATCCATGTGACTTTGAGTAAGTTACTCTCTCTGTGTGCCTCAGTTTTCCCTTTTGAGAAATGAAGAGTTCCTACTTCATCTGTCTGTAATGAGAATAAAGTGAAACAATGCATATAAAGTATTCACTCAGGCCATAGTCTGATAAACGTTCCTCCAAAATGGAGCTCAAGGACAGCCAGGAGGATACCAATGAAGTTCTGAACTATCTACTGGATTTTTAAATCCCCTTTTTCTAGGGGTCTGCCAGACCCATAGCCTGGACCTGAGTTAGTCTTAGACCTTCTGGGGGTGAGGTGGTAATTGTGTCTTCTATGGGGATAAGAAAACTTAGATAATTTGTGGATGAGTGAAGGGAGTCAGATAATTGGAGTTATAGTTTTATAATTGGCATCTGATAGGCCTCATCTAAAACCTAGCAGAAGCAGAATGAAGCTGTGCCTAAATGATACCAGTAGTTCAATTGATTAATTTTTTTACCCCATCCTCAACTAACCATTTGTTTGCCTTCAATTGATGTAACATTTGCTCAAATACAATTTATATTCATGTCACCAAAGCAGAAAGCAAGGAGATGGGCTTTCTGTGATTTCTGCTGACCAAGAACTTCTTTTTTGGCTGAAACTCACTTGTTTTTGCTAAGTCTTGGTGCTTTTCCCATGATTTGTACACCTTTCTATTATTGCTTCTGGGTAAAAATCATAGACATACTTAAGCTTCCTCCTGTGCACAGACCAGTAGCTCCTCCTGAGCATGCCCCTCCAGAATGTCTCCAGCTGATGAAGAAGTCCTGGGCTGAGTCTTCAGAACACCAACCAACTTTTCATTAAATATTTAATCAGGTAAGGGCTCTGTGAATCTTAACACTGCTCAGCAGCCATTTTGAACCCAGCCTATCCCATATTAACTCCTTGGATTCTTGTCATATCGTGGAAGGAAACTCTAAAGAGAAAAAGACACTTCTTTAGGCAAAGAAGCATGGAGGTGGCTACTTGGAGGCCTTTCATACTGGAGCATCCCAGCACATCCTCAAAGAGCACAAGCATTGGTTTCTGTGCTCTTCTGTATGTGAACCTCTGTTCCAGACAATCCACAATCTGACCTAACAAACTTTTCAGTGGAGGAATTGAACCATCAAGCATTTGCAAGGCACTAGCATTGAGACTGTTTCAAGATGAGTATCACGGAATAGATGGGTATCTTCATACAGTCATGATTACTTTGAAGATCACAGAGAATTATGACTATACTATTTAAGCAATGTGGGTTGTTTTGGAGGGTCAGGAATATAGGTATTAGAAAGGTTGTTCAAGGTGGAAGAAAGTGTAAATGTGGAGTACAAAAGCAGGAGATTCCTTTGATTTCTAGGGAATGACTTGAGCAAGAGTACCTGTAAAGTGATAAACTCTCTCCTTAAAAATATGAAATTTCTAAAAAGGCTGATTCTTTCTTTAGAGTGGGGAACTAAAAGGGGGAAATGAGAAAAGGACAGAGAAAGTTCTATTAAGGGATTTTATGGTTCCTATGCTGGAGCCAGCAGTTTAGTGTTTTCTTGAAACTATAGGATACTGAAACTCAGGGTGCTCTCTATGAGTGCTGTGTTAGCTTTGTTGAAGAGGCTTTTGAGCCTGGCTGGAGTACAGCACTGAGATGCTTTCTGAGTGGCAGGCATCTGAGGCAGAAAAAAGAAAGAGTTGGATTGAAAGCCTGACAGGCCTTGCATATGAACTCATCCGTGTCCCCAGTTAACAATGCCTCCATTAACCTAGCTGGCTTTCTTGAAGACACTCAAACAGGTGTTTAATAGTATGTAAAAGACAAAAAAACCATGAAGGTCATATTACTAAAAATTTCCCATAAATCAAGAGAAAAAGCATTTGCCCTTGTGTTGATGCTAGATATGTTATTTCAGAAGACAGCAGAGAAGTTGGTGATAGAAGGAATTGTATATCATGGGACGTTCAAAGAAGACATTGCTGGAGCTGTCCTCACTGAAATGCTTCAGTGGAAGTTTAGACTGTCTGAAAGACAAGGGTAGTCTGCCAACTCCCTATAGCTAATAAAATTTAAATGGAGAGAAGACTGTGAGGAATCCCTGGATTAGGCAATAAGGGGAGCCCAAAGCATCTAATATGGCTACTGAGATTATCAGCAGGACTTTGGTGGACTGTAGATGTGGACCAGGCTCAGAAGAAATCTACTAGTGTTGGCCTTGGCATACTGAGTATCAGATGTGTGGCCCAGCCATATAGGAGGAGGGTTCATTGGGACAGATTCCTAGATGTCTGCCCAGCAAAACTTTTTGTTGTGAACACAGCCTTGTGCATGCTAAATACTGCAACAAGGAGGGACTACCTCATCATTATTCCAATGCTATGCCAGGCTCCCTATTTCTGTAGATGGGAAGGGTCCTAGAAAGGCGTATTGAAAATCTATGCAGAAAAAAAAAAAAGATGGTGACCGGCAGGAAGGTAGGGAGAGAGAGAGTGTGAGTGAGGAACCCATAGAGGAGAGTGTAGATGTGTGTGGTGTGTGTGTGTATGAGCTAGGGTCAGTTAGATTCTGCACGTCTTCCAAGGGGCTGCCTAACCAGGCAGTCATAGACAGCAGAGCCCCGCGCACAAAGCGGACACTTCTCGGCGGCTGGTGCGGACACGGAGACCACGCCATCTTGAGAAACAGAGCTGCCTGAGACTCCGATCCTGGCTTCTGACACAAACCAGGACCCTGGGGACAGAGAATTGCTATCACAGCTTCAGACCAACAAACAACAAGAATCCAGACTTCCCGGCAGATTTCCATGAGTCAAAGAGCCTATCCCCCTCCTCGCAGGCGTGCAGATAGCGCCATAGTAACTGATAGACCCACCCCTCGCCCAAGCTGCAGAGCGCCCTCAGCCTTGCGATAGTGCCACAGTAACTGATAGACCCGCTCCTAGCCCAAGATGAAGAGCTTTGCACAGGGACTCGCTCCCCCTTAGGGAATTTGGCGCGCGTGAGACAGAAGCAGCTCCCTGTCGGGGAAATCTGTCAGTGCGCACAGAGGGCTCCCCTTCGGAGAATTTGGGGGAATTTGGCTTGCGGGTCACAGCTCCCCCTTCGGGGAATCTTAGAGCTTGCACAGAGGGGCTTCCCTTTGGGGAATTTGGTGCTCAGGACGGACTCCGACCTCCTTCCGGGACTCTGGGAGAGTGCACGGAGCCAGCTCACCTTCAGGAAATTAAGAGTGTGCACCTTAGCCGGTTTGGCTCTGTAGAGAGAGCACACACAGGACGCAGCTCCACTTCAGGGAATTTGGCACGCCGGACACAGCTGCCTGGGATCCCTGACTCACAGCACATTCACCCTAAGAGCCAGTGTCCCCAATTGTTGGTGCATGCACACACAGGGACCCTGATTCTCAACGAGAAACCGCACAAGGCAACAGAGACTCTGACACTCGAGTCTTGGTGCAGACACAGGGAAACTCTGACTCCTGGCACATGATAAGGATCTCATTTTCGGCACATACCAACAGTGTGGTGCAGACAGGGCCCCTGATTCTAAGTGTGCACACGAGACCACATGGAACACTGGGGACACTGACCCTGGACAAGTCTGGTTCCCACCAACCAAAGGCAGCCACACGTCCTAGTGTCAGAGCACTTCAGTGAAACTCGGGTGGAGCGAAGTCCCCACAGCACACGGCCCAGGTCCACGCAAACGGAAGCTTGAGCTTTCTGGTGATAGCCAGAATGGGGAAATGATATAACTCACAGAGGAAAGAAAATGTGGAGTCGCCAAGAAAGGAAATTAGTGAAACTGAAGCTTGAAACATGACTGAAAAGGAGTTTAGAGTAATGGTCATGGAATTTATACATCGGATGGATGAGAAAATCAACAACTTATGCAAGAATCAGGAAGAAATGAAAAATGATATAGCTACAATAAAAAACACCATGGAAAGTTTCAACAGTAGACTACAAGAAGCAGAGGACCGAATTAGTGAGTTAGAAGATCAGGTACAGAAACAAGCTCAAACTGAGCAGGAATTGGAGAAAAAAATTAAAAAGCAGGAGGAAAGCCTAAGGGAGCTTCGGGACAACATGAAACGAAGTAACATGCGTATAATAGGGCTGCCAGAAGGACAAGAAGAGCAGCAGGGATTAGAAAATCTATTTGAAGAAATAATGACAGAAAACTTCCCGGATATGGGAAAGATAAAAGTTACGCAAGTACAGAGAGTCCCAAGCAGGATCAAGCCCAAAAGACCCACACCAAGACATGTCATAATTTCAATGGCAAATATAAATGATAAAGAGAGAATCTTAAAGGCGGCAAGAGAGAAACAGAGAGTTACCTACAAAGGAACACCCATCAGATTGTCAAATGATTACTCAACAGAAACACAACAAGCTAGAAGTGAATGGAAGGAGGTATACAAAGTGTTGCAAAGCAAAGGACTGAATCCAAGAATACTATATTCAGCAAGACTATCAATCAAAATTGAAGGGGAAATCAGGAGCTTTGCAGACAAAAAAAGGCTCAAGGAGTTTATCACCACCAAACCTGCAATGCAAGAATTGCTAAAGGGAATACTGTAAAAAGAAGAAATAAACAGGTAAGAAGGAATACAGACACAAAAATAGATATGACTACAAACAAATACCTTTCAGTAATAACTTTAAATGTAAACGGTCTAAATTCTCCAATCAAAAGATATCGAGTAGCTGAATGGATAAAAAAACACGACCCATATATATGCTGTCTACAAGAGACCCACCTCAGAACAAGAGACTCACACAGATTGAAAGTGAAGGGATGGAAAAATATCTTTCAGGCAAATGGAAATGAAAAAAAAAGCTGGGGTAGCAATACTTATATCTGACAAAATAGACCTCAAAGTAAATGCCATAACAAGAGATAAAGAAGGCCACTTCATAATACTAAAGGGAGAAATCCAACAAGAAGAAATAATTCTGGTAAACATATATGCTCCCAATATAGGAGCACCCCAATACATAAAAAAACTCCTGGAGGATATCAAGGGAGACATTAATAGCAATACAATCATAGTAGGAGACTTTAATTCCCCACTATCACCACTGGACAAATCCTCTAAACAAAAAATAAGCAAAGAAACAGCAATCCTAAATGACTCACTAGACCAGATGGAATTAATCAACATCTTCAGAACATTTCACCCCAAAGCCACAGAATATACATTCTTCTCAAGTGCACATGGGTCATTTTCATAGATAGACCATATGCTGGGTCACAGGCAAAGTCTCTTCAAATTCAAGAGGATAGAAATTATATCAAGCATCTTCTCAGATCACGGTGGCATAAAACTGGAAATCAACTACAATAAATACAATCCAAAGAAATCAAACACATGGAGACTAAACAGCATGCTATTAAACAAGGACTGGGTCACCAGAGAGATCAAGGAAGAAATAAAAAACATCATGGCAACAAGTGACAATGGAAACACAACAATCCAAAACCTATGGGACACAGCAAAAGCAGTCTTGAGAGGGAAGTTCATAGCTCTACAAGTCTATTGCAAAAAACAAGAAACAATGGTAATAAATTACTTAACCCTACAACTCAAAGAGCTAGAAAAACAGCAACAAGAAAAGCCCAGTGTAACCAGAAGGAAGGAAATAACAAAGATCAGAGCGGAGATAAATGATATAGAGACCAAAGAAACAATACAAAAGATCAACAAAACCAAGAGCTGGTTCTTTGAAAGGATAAACAAGATTGATGGACCTCTAGCCAGGCTCACCAAGAAGCAAAGAGAGAGGACCCAAATAAACAAAATCAGAAATGAAAGAGGTGAAATAACAGCAGACCCCGCTGAGATACAAAGGATTGTTACAAAATACTACGAACAACTCTACTCCAACAAACTGGACAACCTGGAGGAAATGGACATATTCCTAGAAAAATATAACCTTCCAAAAATCAATCAAGAAGAATCTAAAGAGCTCAATAGGCCAATAACTATGGATGAAATTGAAGCAGTCATCAAAAAGCTTCCGTCAAACAAAAGCCCTGGGCCTGATGGCTTCACAGGAGAGTTTTACCAAACATTCAAGGAAGAACTAAAACCTATCATCCTCAGACTATTCCAAAATATTCAAGTGGAAGGAACACTTCCAAGCTCCTTCTATGAAGCCAGCATCACCCTAATACCAAAACCAGATAAAGACAACACAATGAAAGAGAATTACAGACCAATATCCCTCATGAACATAGATGCCAAAATCCTCAACAAAATTCTAGCAAATTGGCTCCAGCAGTACATCAGAAAGATCATACACCATGACCAAGTAGGATTTATCCCAGGAATGCAAGGATGGTACAATATCCACAAATCAATAAATGTGATACATCACATAAACAAATTGAGAGATAAAAATCACATAGTCATATCAATTGATGCAGAAAAAGCATTTGACAAAATCCAACACCCTCTCTTGATAAAAAACTCTCAACAACGTGGAAATAAAAGGCTCATACCTCAACATAATAAAAGCTATATATGATACACTCACAGCAAACATTATACTCAATGGACAAAAACTAAAAACATTTCCCCTAAGAACAGGAACAAGACAGGGATGCCCACTCACACCACTCCTGTTTGACATAGTACTGGAAGTATTAGCCATTGCAATTAGACAAGAAGAAGAAATAAAAGGCATCCAAATTGGAAAAGAACAAGTAAAGCTGTCTTTATTTGCAGACAAAATGATATTGTACATAAAAAATCTGAAAGACTCCGTCAAAAAACTAATAGACTTAATAAATGAATTCGGCAATGTAGCAGGATACAAAATTAACGCCAAGAAATCTATGGCCTTTCTATACACCAATAGTGAACTTACAGACAGAGAGACTAAAAAGGCAATCCCATTTACCATCGCACCAAAAAAATTAAGATACCTAGGAATAAACTTAACTGAGGAGGTAAAAGACCTATACGCAGAAAACTACAGGACACTGAAAAAAGAGATAGAGGAAGACGTAAACAGATGGAAGAACATACCATGTTCATGGATTGGTAGAATCAACATCATTAAAATGTCCATACTACCCAAAGCAATCTATAGAGTCAATGCACTCCCCATTAAAATACCAATGGCATATTTCACAGACCTTGAAAGAACTCTCCAAAAATTCATCTGGAATAAAAAAAGACCCCAAATAGCCACAGCAATCCTGAGAAAGAAGAATAAAGTAGGAGGGATCTCAATACCAGATTTCAAGCTGTATTACAAAGCCACTGTTCTCCAAACAGCCTGGTACTGGTACAAGAACAGACATATAGATCAAAGGAACAGAACAGAGAACCCAGATATCGACCCAAACCACTATGCTCAATTAATATTTGACAAAGGAGGCATGAACATACAATGGAGTCAAGACAGTCTCTTCAATAAATGGTATTGGGAAAATTGGACAGATACATGCAAAAAAATGAAGCTTGATCACCAACTTACGCCATACACTAAAATAAACTCAAAATGGATACAGGACTTAAACATAAGACGGGAAACCATAAAAATACTAGATCAATCCACAGGCAGCAAAATCTCAGACATATGCCAAAAGAACTTCTTCACTGACACTGCCCCTAGGGCAATGGAAGCTAAAGAGAAAATTAACAACTGGGACTATATCAAAATAAAAAGCTTTTTCACAGCAAAAGAAACCATCAACAAAACACCAAGAAGGCCTACTGCATGGGAGAACATATTTGCAAATGGCATCACTGATAAAGGTTTAATCTCCAACATCTACAGGCAGCTTATGCAACTTAATAAAAGGAAGATAAATGATCCAATAAAAAAATGGGCAACAGACCTAAATAGAATCTTTTTAAAAGAAGACAAAAGGAAGGCCATGAGACACATGAAAATATGCTCAACGTCACTAATTATCCGAGAGATGCAAATCAAAACAACAATGCGGTACCATCTCACACCTGTCAGAATGGCTATCATCAACAAATCAACAAACGACAAGTGTTGGTGAGGATGCGGAGAAAAAGGAACCCTCGTGCACTGCTGGTGGGAATGCAGACTGGTGCAGCCACTGTGGAGAACAGTATGGATTTTCCTCAAAAAACTGAAAATGGAACTCCCATTTGACCCAGTAATCCCACTCCTGGGAATATATCCAAAGAAACTAGAAACACCAATCAGAAAGGATATATGCACCCCTATGTTCATAGCAGCACAATTCACCATAGCTAAGATTTGGAAACAGCCTAGGTGCCCGTCAGCAGATTACTGGATCAGAAAACTGTGGTACATCTACACAATGGAATATTATGCTGCCATAAAAAAGAAGGAATTCTCATCATTTGCAGCAACCTGGATGGAATTGGAGAACATTATGTTAAGTGAAATAAGCCAGTCAATGAAAGAAAAACACCACATGGTCTCACTCATTTATGGATAATAAATAACATTATAAACTTGAACAAAAAATAGATACAGAGACAGTAAAGCATCAAACAGACTTGTCAAATTACAAGGGAAAGGTTAGGGAGAGGTGGGGGAGATAAGAGGTCAATCAAAGGACTTGTATGCATGCATATAAGCATAACGAATGGATGCAAAACTCTGGGGTGTCAGGGCATATATGGGAGTGGGGTGGGGAGTGGCAATGGTAAGATTTGTACACATATAATTCCTTAATAAAAAAATTGAAAAAAAAAAGAAAATCTATGCAGGGGTCCTCAAACTTTTTAAACAGGGGGCCAGTTCACTGTCCCTCAGACCATTGGAGGGCTGGACTATAGTTTAAAAAAAACTATGTACAAATTCCTATGCACACTGCACATATCTTATTTTGAAGTAAAAAAACAAAACGGCAAAAACACCCATATGTGGCCCACAGGCCATAGTTTGAGGATGCCTGATCTATAGTATGCAGTCACTTCTAAAGAATCAGGGCATAGAATAGGACAAGACCAGTTGAATTTCTACATTGCCCTGACTAACATGAAGGGCAGGTGATAGGGAACACCATTCTTCCTGGATTCCATGGGAAGAAATAGGGTTAGATCTTACCATGTAGATCTTGGGTCATATTGAAGAGGTCAAGGAACCTTCCACTGCCCAAGAATTGGCAATACAGCAGCACTTGAAGATGAGGATAATTTAGTAGGTTGATGATCTAGAAGGTTAAAACAGCACTCCCTGCTTTCTTTCCCCTTATACCACTCACAACTGGACTGGGCTCAAGAACAATCCTGTTGCTTTAGAAGTGGCTACTATTCATCTGTTTGTATCTCAGAACTGAAAGATCCTGCCCAGATCACCTTTGCTCAGACTTGAAAGAAAGAGAACTCAAAGAAAATGATCCTTGTGAATGGACCAGGGTGAATATGAGGGTGGGTGGTGACTTTTGCTACTTTTACCTGGGTTTACCTCTCCTCACCTGGCATTTTAAAGGAAGGGGGTTTTGATAAGGGGTCCTGTTCCATTATCGCTGAGTTTGGGAAGTAAGAATTCCCTGACTCCTCTTTCTGTTTTACTTCCAGTTTAAAACTTTCAATAAAGGTAAAAAGACTAATACCATTGATTCTATACTTTGGATGTTGGAACAATATTCTAGCAACTTGGAAGATCTGATCCAGGAATGGACTGAAGAGCTGGAAATTGAAAAACAGAAAACAGAAAAGCTTCTAACACAGATGCTACCACCATATGTGTGAACCCCTGAGGAGTGTGAATCCTTGTAACTGTGTTATATGAAATATAGAAAAAACACAACCATCAACTAACTTCTCTCTCTCTCTCTCTCTCTCTCTCTCTCTCTCTCTCTCTCTCTCTCTCTCCTGCATCCTCTCTACTCCCAGTAGGCTTGAGTCACACATTCAAATCAAAGAATAATTGGAAATCAAGGGAGCAGAGCACACTTGCTAATTTTCCACTATCTGTGCATCATGCTGGTCATTTAAGTTTTGGTACCTTGGTTTTTCTGTCATTTCATGACTTTGCCTGTAGTTGATCAATTAAAAGGAAGCAGTTCTTTGAACTCCTAGAGGAAAGTAGTAGAGTTCTATTTCTATGATTTTCATTCCTTAGTTGAAAGTTTTATCTGTTACTACAATTTCCAAAATTTACCAGGCACCTTATTCTGTTGTAACACGATCATCTAGGAGATAATTGGGTAAACTAGTCTCTTGCAAAGGCAACCAACTGAGAATATTCCCTAAGGGCATGGGGTGCTGAGGAAGAAAGAGAGCTGAAAAAATTCCACAAAGGCACAGACTAGGTTTGTCTGTTCAGTGCTGTATTCCAGCGCCTAGCACAATACTTGGCACATTGTAAGCACTTGATATACATTTGTAGAATAAATGAAAGAATTAATGTTTTTATCCAGGTGATATTTTCTTCCTCATCATTTACTTGACAGTAATTTTTAGATAAATTGTATTCTAATTTATCTAGTGTGACATAGTAGGAGGCATCTTTCCTCTGAGAAATAACTGTGTCTGCTTTTCAGATCAGTTGCTGAATCCCTCAAAAAGGGCTGCACAGTTGAACCTGAGGGTTTTGACTTGATCACCTTGTACTTCAGTGACATTGTGTGCTTCACCACCATCTCAGCCATGAGTGATCCCATTGAGGTGGTGGATCTTCTCAATGACCTGTACATACTCTTTGATGCCATCATTAGCAGTCATGATGTCTACAAAGTAAGTTAATTAGCACAGAAATACACTGAGTGGCCAGATTATTATGGCCAACCAATCAGTACTTTGTTGGGCCACCTTTTGCCTTCAATACTGCGGTGATTCTTCTTGGCATTGACTCCACGAGATGTTGAAAGGTGATGCTAGGAATCTGACATCATGCCTGATGAATAGCACTGTCTAGTTCTGTGAGATTTGATGGTTGTGGAACCAGCTGCCTGATGGCTCTTTGAACTTCGTCCCACAAATGCTCAATTGGATTGAGATCTGGTGACTGTGGGGGCCACCTAAGCAAGGTAAAGTCTCCCTCATGTTCTTGAAACCACTCCTGCACAATACGAGCACCATGGCATGGTGCATTGTCTTGTTGGAAGAAGCCATCTCCATTGGGATATGCCAACATGATAGGATGAACTTGATCAGCAACGGTACTTAGGTATGTTGTGCTATTCAGACGTTGTTCCACATGAAGTAAAGGGCCCAAATCATGCCAGGAAAACATGCCCCAAACCATAACACTGCCCCCAGTAGCTTGAAGGGTTGTACTCATGCATGTGGGGTGCATGCTTTCATGCTGTTTCCATGAAATTCTCACTCTGCCATCTGCATGATGTAACTGGAAATGTGATTCATTAGACTATATGACTTTTTTCCAACGCTTGACTGTCCAATCCTTGTGTTCCTGTGTGAATTGGAGACATTTTACCTTGGTAACTGCAGACAGCAAAGGTGTTCGAACAGGCCTTTGGCTTCCATATCCCATATGATGCAGTGTACGGCTAATTTGCCTACAAATGTCAGATGGTCATAATAATCTGGCCACTCAGTGTATATTACAGAGAGAAATTTTTATACGAGGCTTATCTATGTATACTTCAAAATAAAAGGAGACTGTTTTATTAAATGTTATTTAGGAATTAAAATTTAAATAGTAAATTAAAAAATTTTCATGGGTATCTCATTGGAAATGAAAGCCAGACATGATTGCTGGTCACATTTCTTTTGAGCTGTTTTCTAGAACTGGAACTAAGAAGAGGTTAGGTCCAAAAGTGTTATTGCACTTCAGTGGCTGACTCCCTACAGTGTAGGCAGTATAATGCTAGGCACTGAAGGGGATACAGAAGTATTGGTGTTTTGCCTGTAGTTGGTAACTGCTACAGAGTTCATCTTGGTAAAGTTTATGTAGAAATACATGCTGATATAAGTTGGTTTCCCGTTTAGGTACATTTTTTTTTATACAGAAGAGAATTCTAGCATTACTCATGTTGAAGAGCTATTAAATCTGAGGCTCTTAGGGGTTGCTACAGGGTAACCAAAAGCCCACCTATTGGTCTGAGGTCTGGGAAGTGGTTAATTGTGAGGTTGCAATCCCCTGCTTCCACCTTTCCCTACCCTTCCAGCCTTTTAATTTCTACTCTTCCTTTCAAAGTTTGCAGAAGATGAATAGAGAATAGATGATGTCATAAACTCACTTTGGTGTGATGCTTCCTTACACTTGATTTTATTTGTTATCTTGTCTCTAGGAAGAAACTTGCTAAAATTTCCATAGCCTTACATAGATGTTTCCACATTGTCTGCAACATGGATACTTATCTTATTGGTGTAGAAAGATGCCACAGGCATTCCAAACTTTAGACAACTCCTCTGTCTCAGGAACAAAGGCATTGCTGGAGAATGAGTAGCTCCATTCATTGGCTCCTTCACAGGAGTCTGAAATGTTCCAATTCTTAAATCACACACAGGGTAGTGTGTTTATCTCAGATTAGACAGGGCCCTTTCAGGTCAGGTAGAGAGCCTCAGGGCTAGGCAAAGCCATCTAAATAGGACTCACAAATAGACATCATACCTGCCAATCAGGAGGAGCTGCAAATTAGTCAAGAAGCACACATAGAGACTCGTCTCAACTTGTTGAACTCAAGCAGCCTGAAGAGAAAAACAAATCACCGAAAGTTAATTCAGTTGAAACTAAAATAAATGGTGATTCAGCATGAGCAGTAACACAGTCACTGGTTTAATCAAGTCCAGCTGATATTGTTCAGACAATTGTTGGTGATCTTAGGGATGAGGCTGTTAGATATTTTGGTACTTTATGGTTATAGTAGGGAGTTAGTTGGCTGTTTCCAGGACAGAGCAGGGCTATGTGAATCCAAAATTGGAATCTGATTTTTTAGTCCAGTTTATTAAAAATAAACAGTGCAAAGGAAAAATATTGAACCAGCAGTGATTCATCAAACCTGTTTGTGTTTTCTTCCCCACCCCCCGTAAAATTGGAATCGCTTCCTCTGGCACTTGATAATCTGAAATGGAAATGAGAAGGCTACTGCAGAATTACGAAGTGCATGATTTGTTTTCAATTTCAATTGCTACTACCTCATCTCAACCAGACCCTTTTCTATACCTCCTCTTCCCTTTCTCTGTCCTTTTGCTGACTTATGCAACCCACAGTTTCCCCCTGCAGTCCCACACCTAGGCTAGGCAGTGCCTATGCTCCTTGCCCTTCAAATCTTTTTATCCACATCCTTGGGAACTCCTGTGTGACTGACTCAAATCTTAATGGTCAACCTCCAGTCTTTGATAATGGCCAGCCAGTGAGTTTTCCCTTCCCATATAGCATTTGCACAGTACCCATTGCCTCCCGCTGTGTAGACAGGCATGCTTATTTGAGGGCAGGGAACCTTTTCTCAAAGTCCACCAGGTAAGGAAGGCCCTGATTGGAAGCATGCTGAGGTACAAAGTCTCATTAGTGCAAAAGATCATTGTTATTAGCTATATAAAAAATCATGATAAGAGGCCTATTGCTGATTACTACTGATTACTTTCTCTAAGGCTCGTTTCAAGACTTATCAGTAGGTAATGATGCCAATTATGATGAGGAGGAGATATCTTGCACTTATCATACACCAGGCAGATTTTAAGTGCTTTGATATGTATTAAGATTTTAGTTCTTAGAAAACTCTATGAGGTAGATACTGTCATAATCCCTATTTTACAGATAAGGATACTGAAGCACAGAGAGGTTAAGTGACTTGCCCAAGGCCACACAGTTTATAAATGATAGATCTTGGATTTTAACCAAGATAGCATGACTTCACAATTTCATGGTCTTAACCATTGCAGTCATGAGTACTGCTCTCTAGGAGAACATGGATTTAAACTGCATCCACACTTGTAATAGCAGAGTCAGATTGGCAGATTTCACAGAAGTCCTTTCAGCTTACTTATCTTTTGGATTTACTTGAAAAGCTCCAACTTACTGGTCACCTAAAAAAGTGAGCACATTTCTGTGGGGAAGATGAGGAGCACAGATTTTACTTTATTTACAAGTTTTCAGCTCTAACTGTCCCCTCCAAAGCAGTTGAGGCTTAGTAGTGCTGCCCCTTAGGTGGTAGCACTATGAGAGGAGGAGATAGCTGGTGGTAAAAGACCCAGTTCTTATATCCAATGAGACTGCAAAACTAATTTTATCATATTAACAAGGCAAAGCAAAAGGAATGAACTCTTCCACCTCCATTATTTCCCTTTTCCTATACTTGCATTAAGGTTGCCCTAGCTCGTTTATCTGAAATCATTTAGCGAAATGTTTGATGGAGGAGTACCATGTGCATCTTTTCCTAGGGTGCTTCCCCATGGATACCCACGGACAGTCTCAGAAATCTGCCCTTTTCCCAGGAATTGTATGGAGCCTAATAGTGCTCTAAGGCCAGCCAGAAGCCTGCAAAGTAGTTGTACTTATTTCAGAATTTATTGGTGTGGGACCTGACATCAGTATTTTCTAATAAAGTTTCTTAAGTGATTCTACTGTGCAGCCAGTCCTGTGAACCACTGACAATTTCCCTTTCCTTCTCACTTTACAAAAAGTACACCTGGTTCCCATCATACCACTTAAACTTTGTGAACACACACACACACACACACACACACACACACACACACACACACACACAGAAGTTATTTGCTTGCTAAATCTATTTTCCCCTATTTCCCAGGTAGAGACCATTGATGATGCATACATGGTGGTATCAGGCCTCCCAAAGAAGAATAGCAGTAGGCATGCAGCTGAGATTGCAAGCATGTCCCTAGGTATCCTGAGCTCCGTGAGTATCTTCAAGATGCGGCACATGCCAGAAGTGCCAATCTAGATTCAAAGAGGCCTGCATTCAAGTAACAATGACCAGCTAAAACAAGAGATGACAATCCCATGTGCCTCAAGGGAAAACTAGAAAAGGAGGGAGAGGATATATATTTCCCTGATTATTGGTAGCTGGATTATCCAGCTGTCTAGTGCTGCATAATTCTTTTAAGCCCACTCAAATTTATTCTCTTCACAGTGGTCAGCATCCTTGTTCAAGATACCAAACCCTTTCAGTCTACCTTTCTTGTTAAAGCCAACATTTCAGTGTTTGACTATATGATACAAGATCGACATGTATATGTTGTATTTAGGATAATTCACTTAATTATTTAAAATCTCTACTCATGAAGTATTTGTCTCCCACATTACTCCCCACTTGTTTGAATATATTCAGGATCTCCCCTTCGTTGTATCCTTCTCATCTACTTTAACAAATTCACAGTTATCTTGACAGATATCTCACTTGATGTCACAGATATCTGGCCTGGTAGTCCTTCTTGCTCCCATCTCCACTTACCTCCTCTTTATCATTGCTTTGCTCTTTTAGGCTCCTTTTCTTCGCCCATTCTTTTCATCCCTTTCCTACCATATTTCTTAAAAGAGTGATTGATATTCATTATGCCATTTTGTCAATATCCACTCCCTCTTTAGCTCCTTTGTAATCTGGCTTCAGCCTTCAACACTGTCCCCAGTTCTGTTCTCCTCTTATTTCTGCAGCATTTTATATTCTTGAAAATCCTCCCTAAAAATCTTCCCTCAATTGGCTTTTCTGACATGCTTCTCACTTGCCAAATGACTCTTCTCCATTTCATTTCCTGCCGCTCTTAATTAGTCCTACTCTCTAAGTGTGGCTGGTCCCATATTTTCTGCAAAACTCTGAGTTATGGTCTCCTTGCTCTCTGCCCATTCTAACTTCTAATTCATTCTCTATGCACTGCAGCCTGCCTTTCATTTTCTACCATTGTCTGATAATCTCTTCTGTCTCTGTCTTTCCCTTAGATATTGATATTGCTCAGGGTTCTGTCCTTAATACACTGCTCTCCTTTCCTTATATACTCTTCTGGGTGATCTCATTTATGTCTATTACTTAACTGCCACTTGGATGCTGATGACTTCCAACTGCACAACTTCAGCACATGTCTTCTTCCTTAAGCTTTAGTCTTGCATACCAAACTTGCAGCTGACATTTCTACCCGAATGTTCTACACGAACCTCAGCCTCAACACATCCAAAACATAATTATTTTCTTCCCACATTAACTTCCTCTTCTTTCTGTTTTTATTCTCTATTTCAATTGGTGGTATCACCAATCATCTTGTTATTCCAGTTAGTCTTGGGAGTCATTATCCTTGACTCCTTCCTCACCCCGACCTTCACCATTCAACCAACTATTAAGTCTTGAATATTTCACCTTTTAAATATTTCTTGAATATGTCTTATCTCTTCTTGACTCTCACTACTCAAGGCTAGGTCACCAGCATCTCTTGCCTGGATCATTGCTATTGCATTTTTGTGGTTCCACTCTTACTTTTTTCTATCCATCCTTCTCATAGTCATCAGCATAATCTACATTTGTTTGTCTGTCCTTCCATTAGACTATACACTCCTTGATGGTTGGAACCATATCTTACTCATGTTTGTATCCTGAATGCTTATCACTTTGTAAGTGTTCAGTATTTTTCTTTTAAAGAAAAGCTCTCATCTCTCATTTGTACTTCAGTTTAACATCTCCAAAACCCCTTAGCACATCAATTCTTGGATAATTCACCATTACTTTGAATTCAACATACCTAAAACTTCAAGTCATCTTTTCCCACAAACCAGCATAAGTTCATAAGATCATGCCAATTTCCTCATGGTCATCAGTCAGATAGCCAACAAGTCTGTTGGTTCTCCTTTCACAATGTCTCTCTCTTTTATCAACTCTTTGCCCTCCCCCTGCTCTATCAGAACCTCCTTTCTAGTACTCACAACATTTTAATTAGATTGCTGCACCTTCCACTTAACAGTTTTCCTTGGTTATACTTTCTCTACTTTCAATGCATTCTATATACTGAGGTGAGAAAAAAAAAAAAAGAAAAATCATTTTCATCCTACAATTCCTGCTCAAAGTTACCTAGTAGTTCAATGTCCTATAGCTTGTACAAACTAATATCCAACCTTGTTTACAGTTTCTCCCTAGCCACCTGAAATACACAGACTGCTTTCCCTATGAGCTTCCCCAAATTCCATGCTTGATCCCAACCACAAACCTTTGATTCATGTCCCTTTTGTCCTACTTAAATCCTACCCACCCATCAAAATTCAGATCAAATTCTGCTTTCTCCACTGGACCCTTCTTAACTGAATCAGGTCCTAATAACCACCCCCTCCCTAAACTAGTATAGCACTTCTGCCTGTAGCATTTATCTTGCCTCAGCCATACATTGTTCTAGGTTGTTAGTTAATTGCTTCCTGTTTGGTTGTCTCTTCTCTTCAATCCTCCTATATAACAAAGAGATAATATGCAAATTGACCATCACACCCTCGCACAAGATGGCTTCCCCTATGTGGTCACAAGATGGGTGCCACTGAGGGCAGTTGTGGATGATCAGGCCAGCAGGGGCAACCAGGCCAGCAGGGGAGGGTAGTTGGGGGTGACAAGGCCTTCAGGGGAGGGAGGGCAGTTGGGGGGGGACCAGGCATCAGGGGAGGGCAGTTAGGGGCAACCAGGCTGGCAGGGGAGCGCAGTTAAGGGTGACTGGGCTGGCAGGGGAGGGCTGTTGGGGGCAATCAAGCTGGCAGGGGAGCAGTTAGGTGTCGATCAGGCTGGCAAGGGAGTGGTTAGGGGGTGATCAGGCTGGCAGGCATAAGCGGTTAGGGCAATCAGGCAGGCAGGCAGGCGAGCGGTTGGGAGCCAGCATTCCTGGATTGTGAGAGGGATATCCGACTGCCCGGAGTGGGCCTAAACCAGCAGTCAGACAGTCCCCGAGGGGTCCCAGATTGGAGAGGGTGCAGGCTGGGCTGAGGGACACCCTCCCAGTGCACGAATTTCATGCACTGGGCTTCTAGTTAGCTTATAATCTCCTGGAGAACTGAGACTATGTGTTACATTTCTTTTTTATTCCCCTAGGTGCCCAGCTCAGGGCTCAGTGAATGCTTCTAAATGGGTAAGAAATGAATTAAAATGAGAAACTTAAGTTTTGTAATTATTATTTTTATTCTTAAAAATTAAAGTTTAGAAAGGACTTTTTGAAGCAGAAAGACTAATTACTTTTTCTAACTCAGGAAACAACAATAAGACAATGCTGAACAAATTTAGTAGAAACAGAGTGGAAACCAGAAAGGTAAAGGTGAAGAACTTCCTAGTTACTCCTAGAACTAGGTTTTCAGTATGGTTGTTGAAGTTTTTCAAGTAATGTTCACTCTATGAACACCTAACACAACCACATTAAAATATAAGAACAAAAAACATTCTAAGGGCAAATAGAAAATATTCGTGGGTTATCTATATACACTGCTCTTGCGTGCTCCTAATACAAATGATTGAAAGTCAACTCCACTTCTTTTTGGATTTTAAAACTGTCTTAGTAATAATTATCTTGATAGACACAGTTTGAGAGACATATAGCCCTGTGGCATTTCTACTTCCAATACTAAGGCACAAGAGAGTGTCCCATTTCTTCCTTGCAACAAATATGTTTGGATCCTGAGTCCCTGCCCATTCTTTCTGGTTTGGGTTTGATACTTATTTATCCTTGTTGACAAATATAAGCATCCTATCTAATAATAGACGAATATGCAAATTGACCATAACTCTGACACACCCACAAGCCACACCCACCATCCAATCAGAGCAAGTATGCAAATTAACCCAAACCAAGATGGCTACAGCCACAGAGAGCAAGGTTTCCTAGGTAACAGAGGAAGCCAAGCTTTCTGCCAGCCGTTGCAGGCCTAAGCCTCCACTCAAGCTACAAAGTTTCAATTATAGAAGGTAAACAAATTCAAACAAATGGCGGCAGAATGGAGCTTGAGAGAGCAGGCCAGGGTTGCCGCCGGCAACAGGGGAAGCAAAGCTTTCCGCACACCCTGGCTGGGCCCACCCGCTTAAGGCAACAAGTTTCAATTATAACCCCAACACAAATGGCTGCCCTCCTCGGAGGGAGCCCCAGGCTTGGCTCTGCTCCAGGCTACAAAATTTCAATTGTAGAAGGAAAATAAATTCCAGATACCAGGGCCTCTGCTTGCATTGTCAGGGGGCGTGGCCGGCCTGCAAACCACCACAGGCCCCTCGCTCAGGCCACCCCACGCCCCAAGGGAACCCTACCCTGATCAGGGACACCCTTCAGGGCAAACCAGCCGGCCCCCACCCCTGTACCAGGCCTCTATCCTATCTAATAAAAGAGTAATATGCAGATTGATCTTCACTGCAACACACAATATAGCTGCCCCCATGTGGTCAAAGATCCTGCCCCCATGTGGACACAAGATGGCCACCACAAGATGGCCAGCAGGAGAGGGCAGTTGGGAGGCACCCGGCCTGCAAGGGAGGGCAGTTGGAGGTGATCAACCCTGCAGGAGAGGGCAGTTAGGGGTAACCAGGCCGGCGGAGGAGGGAAGTTGGGGGCAAACAGGCTGGCAGCAGAGTGGTTAGGGGTGATCAGGCTGGCAGGCAGAAGTGGTTAGGGGCAATCAGGAAGGCAGGCAGGCAAGCAGTTGGGAGCCAGCAGTCCTGGATTGTGAGAGGGATGTCCGACTGCCTGATCGGGCCTAAACGGGCAGTCGGACATCCCTTGAGGGGTCCCAGATTGGAGAGGGTACAGGCTGGGCTGAGGGACAACCCCCCTCCGTGCACGAATTTCGTGCACCGGGCCTCTAGTCTTGGGTATAACTGTTGCTTGGAACAAAGCTATAAATCAGAAAGGTAGTCATGTCTGCATCATTATAAACTTGCTTCTCATAGGTCAAAGAATTCATTACTCATTATAAGACTTCCTTCAGATTCTCAGAGCTATTTGGTGGCAACTTTATTCTTTTATGAAGCATTGAATGCATACCTGTTGACTGTAATCCCAACTGCCTGCTATTCTGTAGGGCCAGTTGTTGCTGGAGTGATAGGCCTCACCATGCCCAGAAACTGCTTATTCGGAGATACTGTGAACACAGCTTCTCGGATGGAATCACCAGGGTTATGTGAGTACCTATAGTAAGGTGGATGGGATAGTAATCTCTTACTTTTGAGAAAGTAATTCTTCCTCAAGAGAGGAGGAAGAGAGCAGAGTACTTGATGTTTTGAAGAAAAATAAAACACAATTTGAGAAGATTAAGAAGATTTAACATATTTTTCCTGGTCTGTAATGGCAAAATAGTAGGGGGTGATGTTGGATTGAACATGTATCTTTCTTGTTATAGAAATGAAACTGTAGCTAAGTGACACTGAAGTAGCAAGTATTTGATCAAAACAAGTAAAAAAATTATTTGGGCAAAGGAAAAAATTTGCCAACTTGATGTGTTTAGGGGAATCATGTTGAAAAAAGAAATAAGTAAGGAACTGACATTTTTAGTTTTTCAACTAGTTTATGGAGACATACCCAGAGCCAGCTGCTGTTTGCTGCTATGGTCCTCTTTTTGAACTAGTTAGGACCCCAGGAGTTCTGGCTTTATCAAATAGCTCCCTTGAATTTAGCTACCAATAACCCCCCAACCTAAGGAGTTTGGGATTCTGAAATAATTAATTCCAACTTGTTTGTATATGAAACCATTAGTTTCTATCAAAATATCCACTGTGTCCATGATACCATTCCTTCTTTGAGAAGAAAACTGTACAAACTATTATGACATCTGTCTGTTGCCAGCAACTCTTTCTTGGTTATGTACTGCTACTACTAAGGCAGTATCTGAATCACAATATGCTTTTACATATATCTTGGTTGAGCATAGATTTGTTCATGCTAGTATAGGAAAATAATAAATTTTATATATACTTTTTATGGTTTTTATACTTAAAAAACACAGGCCCTTAGTAGCCCTGGCTTTGGCAGTTACCAGGTAACACAGCTCGTCTTAAATTTCAGCAATATATGCAAACTAGTCCCTGATGATATGGTGGCCTATATCACAGTGGGTGGTGCCCTGTCTGACCCCACTCCTCATCACTCATGTGCAGAAATAGGCTTGCACAATGGGTCCAGTCTTAGTCAATCTAGCCTATGCAGCCATGATTAAGGAGGCAGCATGGAATTTAGAAGCTGTTGTCAGAATAAATTTTCTGACATCTGGGAAAGTCTTCAAACTCTATAGACATGGCTGAGGATATGGACATAGTCTTATAAGAACTGCTATAAGCATATGACTTTGCTTTTGAAGTGCATCTCAAGATTAAGTGAAATTGATCATGGAACCACAATGCAGATTTGGCACAATTTATTGGACTAATGTAAGCTTGTAGAAGACTAAAGTCATATTCTGGTCTGCACCAAGGAAACTCCACACATTTCACATTGAATATATAGAGCTGAAAGCAGAAATTGAATTTTCAGATTTAAACAGTATCTTGTTTAGTGATGAGCTAGGAAGAAGAAAATGGAATGAATCATATACAGCAGGTGTTTAACACTGATTATGCAAAGAAGGCATTAGGAGGGATACAAAGAAGTATACACATGTGATCTTTGCACTAAAAGAGCTGGTTAATATGCTTTTCTGGAAGCTAATAGCTAACTGAAATATGGCATTGAAATCTATACTTGACTGAGTGTCTGTAAAGTGGTACCTCTAACCTCATATTGGATATGAGACTGGGGCATGTCACAGGTCTATTAAAAAGTCAATTTCATCAATACCTCCTTTGTGCCCAGTTGTATCCATTGATTCTGGAATGGAAGTGATTAGTGACATAGCCCTGGAGTGATCCTCCTTGCCACACAAGTAGATAGTGGTCTCTCTCTTATGAGCTGTGTGTTCCTCGACAGTGGGATTACTCTAGTGAAAGGCTCCCTGAAAACCAGTTGCTAGTGAAATGGCACAAATAAGGCTGGCTAGGAACACACTAGATGCTTATATGACTTTTAGGAATAGGACAACCCTTTTTGAACAATTTTTCTGGGTGGCCATGAGTTAGTGAGGAAGACACCAACAACAGCAGTGACATGTCAAAAAAGGAAAGTCATTTAGAGTAAACATACCAGAAATTTCTTCCAATACTTTTCAGCCATGTCTTCCTACTTAGATTATACTAAGCTTGTAAAAGAATTACCTTCTCAAATGTGCATGAGAATAAATCTTGGACTTTTATTTAAGACTCAACTTGAACAAGGTTTTACTTTATAGGACAACAGTTTTCAGGAAGGCCAAGGAATCTGCTTCAGTTAATAAATGAGTTTTCTTTACCAAGTAATTACACTTAGTTTCCAACAAAATTTTTTAGTTCCCATATAAAACTCTCACCCCAGGTTAGGATCCTTAGTTGAGAAATAATACATTCATATGTGTACACAGCTAGATAAACCTACTCAAAGGTCAACTATAAATATGTAGTAGGCACAAAATGTTATGAGAGGTCTTGAGTCACTTCTCATTGATTTTTAAAATTTTATGTGCAGAAATATTGAAAGATGGTTGTATGGATGTATATGGAAAAGTCAGTCACTCTTTCGTCTCTTAAGTAGGATATGTAAACCTTGGAAGTTCAACCTTGGCAGCAGCCTGTGAGAGACTCCTTGAAGCCTCACTTCCTTCAGAGGAGATCACATATCAGCTGAGAGCACAGCAGTGGTTGCTGGTTTCTCCACCTCAACCCTCAAATTAAATTAACACCTTTCTATTGCATGGTCTTTCATCTGAGGTGGTATCTATGAGCTAAAAGATGCTATAACCTTATTTGGGCCTGGTGAGGAAGGCCATAATTCCCCCCTCCTCCTATGAAATACTAACTAATGCTCTCTCTCAGGGCCTAGCTTGTGTAGCTCAGTGGTTTAGGGTTGACCCATGCACCAGGAGGTCACTGGTTTGATTCCTGGTCAAGGCACACACACAGATTGTAGGCTTGATCCCCAGTAGGGAGTGTGCAGGAGGCAGCTGATCAATTTTTCTCTCTCATTATTGACATTTCTATCTCTCTCTCACTCTCCCTTCCTCCCTTTCTAAAAATCAATAAAAACACATTAAAAAAGTATAAAGCTCTCTCTCTCTCAGGGACTTTGTTTACGGTCTAGTTCATTTAGATGTGGTGGTATTTATTATATTAATATTTTCTCATTGATTTTTACCTAAAAGGATCAAAGGCATCTCTCTCTCTCTCTCTCTCTCTCTCTCTCTCTCTCTCTCTCTCTCTCTCTCTCTCTCTCTCTCTCTCTCTCTCTCTCTCTCTCTCTCTCTCTCTCTCTTACAGTTTATCACATTCATGTCAGTCATAGCACCAAGACAATTCTTCAAGCTCCGAGTGAGGGCTATGAAGTGGAACTTTGAGGAAGATATAATGTCCTTTTGTTTTGTAAGTCAAACCCTTGGACACACCTGCTTCTGGAGAGGTCATGGTCTGCTGAAAAAGTTTACCTGGCTGTCTGAGACTCAGAGCTATAATTTGGGCAGAATTTTCAGCCCCATTTGTGGTTCCCAAAATATTGTTGCCTTTTGCCTCAGTTTTCTTTTAAATGCTAGTGGCCTGGTACATGAATTTGTGCACATTGAAAGGAAATTAAAATAAATATTTTAATATCACTATTTGCCTTTTCTCTATAATAGAAGTGTCCACCAAATTCAAGATCTACAATGACAGATCAAAGCACACACATGCGATTGGCTCTAGTGAGAACTTTATATGTATTGCGGATGCGTGAGTCAACTTAGCCTTTTATATATGTAGAATAAACTTGCTTTACTAGACCTGCTTTCTGATTTAGCTAAACTTTTTCCAGCCCAGTGAAGCACCCCAACTTCTTTTTCAGGTAATTGTCAGCAACACAGAAGTAAATATCAACATGAAGCAGATTATTATTATAGATCATGCAGGGAGAACAAAGGGTAAAATATTTAACTGCAGCAGTGTTGGACTATATTATGCACAGTGAGAAAACTATTTCTTACTTCTTTTCAGTTGGGTCAAGTTTCTAAACTTTCTAACTCTCCATTTTCCTGCTAATGAAAAGAAAATTGGATTCCACTGAGTCTCCTATCTACCTACTCCAGGATTTCTGTGAGGATCGAATGAAATGAGGCATAGGAAAATGCTTCACAGACATTTGATTAAAGTGTAAAATGTTTCCACCTGGCTATAAATCAAGTCATGTTGCTGGGCTTGAAGAAACTCCAAGAAGGCTAGTTGTTAGGGAGAGGAAACTGGGTGTTGCTACATGATGTCATTACCTGGTGCCCACAGTGACCGTTTCTGGGCTGGACTGGGTTGTGGGCCGAATTTTGTGCCATGGTGTCTGGCCAGTGTTGACTGCAATTTGGTGGGCTATTGCTCTGGAGTGGTGGTGGGGCCTCTGTCCCACTTGGGGGAAGCTGAGTGTTGCTTTGTGGGCTCCAGGTACGCGGTGCCGTTTCTTTGTAAATACCCAGTGCACATTATGGCAGCTCCTGCATTGAGCGTCTGCCCCCTGGTGGTCAGTGCATGTCATAGCGACTGGTCAGATGGTCAGACACTTAGCATATTAGCCATATATATATACATGGCTACAGTGAGTAAGATTGTTAAAATTCCCACATTTTTTAGACTATGAGTTGCATCTTTCTCTCTTAAATTATTGCCCAGAATTTGGCTTTCCTATGAAGTGCACTATTGTTTACATGTTTTAATTGATTTTACTGGAGGCTGGTGCATGAATATTCGTGCACTCAGGGGGGTCCCTCAGCCTGGCCTGCACCCTCTTGCAGTCTGGGAGCCCCCAGGGGATGTCCCACTGATGGCTTAGGCCCGCTCCCCATGGGGAGCGGGCCTAAGCGACAGTCTGGCCTCCCTCTGCAGGAGGCAACTGGCAGGCTGATCAGGGGACAGCGCCAGTAGCAAGTGGCTGGCCCTGCCCCCCATTGCCCCACTGGTGGCCTCCCTCTGTGGGAGGTGACTGAGCAAACTGATCAGGGGACTGCATTGGCAAGCAAGGAGCCGGCCCTGCCCTCCTGACCACCCCTGCACCACTGCTGTTTGCTGTTGCCCCCCCTCTTGCTGCCCCCTCCCTCTGCCCCCTGGCATGCACCTTGGCTGGCCTGGTGCCACCCACTTGCTGGCCCCACCTCCCGCCGACCAGTCATTGAGCCGTTCAGTAATTTGCATATTACACTTTTATTATATAGGAATTTATTTTATTTTTTTCCATTATTTTAAATTTTATTGGAGTAACATTAGTCTACACGAACATATAGGTTACATGTGTGGATTACTAATTTGCAAAATCTGTATATAGGACCATGTGCCCACCACCTAAAGTCAAATCTTCTCCTGTCACCTCATATTAGGACCCTTTTCTTTCCCCCTCCCCCTCCCTCTGGCAACCATCACACTGCTGTTTGTGTATATAAGTTTCTGCTTTATATTCCACATATGAGTTAAGTCATATAGTTCTTAGCTTTCTCTGTTTGACTTATTTAACTTCGCATAATGTTCTCAAGGTCCATCCATGTTGTTGTAAATGACACTATTTCATCATTTTTTATGGCCATGTAGTACTCCATCTTGTATATATACCATATCTTCTTGATCCAATCCTCTATCATAGGGCACTTTGGCTGTTTCCAACTCTTGGCCATCGTGAATAATGCTGCAATAAACATAGTGGTGCATATATCTTTGCGTATAAATGATTTCGAGTTTTTTCAGGTATATACCCAGGAGTGGTATTGTTGGGCTGTATGGTAGCTCTATTTTTAATTTTTGAGGAATTGCCAGACTGCTTTCCATAGTGGTTGTACCAGCCTACATTCCCACCAGCAGTGAATGAGGGTTCCCTTTTTTCCACAACCTCTCCAACACTTGCTGTTGTTTATCTTGTTGATAATGGCCACTCTAACTGGTTTAAGGTGGTATCTCATTGTAGTTTCAATTTGCATTTCCCTGATTGCCAGTGAAGTTTAACATCTTTTCATATATCTATTGGCTGTTTGTATGTCTTCTTGGGAGAGGTGTATTTTCAGGTCCTCTACCCACTTTTTGATTGGGTTGTTTATTTGTTTGGTGTTGAGTTTCATGTGTTCTTTATATATTTTGGAAATAAAACCTTTGTCGGAGCTACAGTTTGCAAATATTATCGCCCATATGGTTGGCTGCCTGTTTTGTTGTTCGCTTATTTTGCTGTGCAGAAGCTCTTAAGTTTGATATAGTCCCATTCATTTATTTTTGCCTTTACCTTCCTTGCCTTTGGGGTCAAGTCCATAAAATGTTATTTGCCACCCTGGTCCATACGTTTGGTACTGATATTTTTTTCTATGTGACCTATAGTTTTGGGTCTTATGTCTAAGTCTTTGATCCATTTTGAATTAATTTTTGTACCTGGGGACAAACTGCAATCCAATTTCATTAGTTTGCATGTGGCTTTCCAGTTTTTCTAGCACCATTTATTGAAGAGACTATCTTTACTCCAATGTGCATTTCTGGCCCCTTTGTTGAAAATTATCTGTCCACATATGTTTGGTTTTATAGATGGGCTCTCTATTTTGTTCATCTGTGTGTCTGTTTATCTGCCAATACCATGTTGTTTTGATTGTCGTAGCTTTGTCATATATTTTGAAGTCAGGTAGCGTGATACCTCCAGCCTTGTTCTTTTTTTTTTTTTTTTCAGGATTGCTTTTGCTATTCTGGGTCTTTTGTGGTTCCATACAAATCTGATGATTTCTTGTATTTTTTTTTTTAAATGACACTGGGATTTTGATGGAGATTGCATTAAATCTGTATATTGCTTTGGGTAAAATGGCCATTTTAACTATGTTGATTCTTCCAATCCATGAACACAGGATATTTTATCATTTCATTGTGTCTTTTTAAATCTCTTTTAATAATGTTTTATAATATTCAGTATATAGGTCTTTCACATTCTTTGTTAAGTTTATTCCTATGTATTTTGTTCTTTTGGTTGCGATTGCAAACAGAATTGTTTTCTCCATTTCTTTTTCTGAAGTTTTGTTGTTGGTATACAGGAAGGCAATGGATTTTTGCACATTGATTTTGTATCCTGCAACTTGACTGTATTTATTTATTGTTTCCACTAGATTTTTGGTAGAGTTTTTAGAGTTTTCTATATACAACATCATGTAATCTGCAAAAAGTGACAGTTTGACTTCTTCCTTCCCTATTTGGATGCCTTTTATTTCTCTCTCTTGCCTTATTGCTCTGGCTAGTACTTCTAGTACTATCCTATATAATAAAAGGCCAGTGACCAAAACTGTGGAATTACCAGAATGACCAGAATGACCATGGCGCCTCGTCCCAGCCACCCCAACCCCCAGTGGGGACCCCCACACCAATCAGGGGCTCCCATCACGTCAGGCCGGCCAGACCCCACCCATGCACTGGGCCTCTATAAAAATGTAAAACCCAACCCCACCACCACTCCAACCCAATCCACCAAAGGCTCCTGAAACCACAAAATTAGATCACTGATTCAGGCTAGAGTTCAAAGTATAAGCCTCATTCACACATGAGGAATTCACACCTTTCCCCTTCCCCTTGGACTCCGCATCTCATAGGAAGCATGCACCATATGAACACGCAAATGAAAGCTCAGAAAAGTCACTCTTTTGGGGTCCTGTGGCACATCCAGGCAGAGACAAACTGATCACTAAAAGCCAAGCACCAGACTCTGTCCCTTCCTCCAGACAGGCACTCCCCGTGGCAGGATACAAGGAGAGCCCCGTCTTGAATCTTTGCAGAGATGAGAATGCTCAGGAGGCCAAGATAATAGAAACCTAAGGACCCAAATGCTGGGCCCATGCCACCAGGACCCACTCAGCTCAAGGCCAAGGGGAGCTCGGACCAAGTTCTGGTCCAATTCTTAACCCAATCACGACCTGCCATCCTGGGGCCACAGTGTGCACTGGAGTGTGTAATTGCGGGGGCGTTCTGGAAGTGGAAGGTTCACCCCAACCCCAGGGCCCCAGGGGTTCTCTGCCTGCATGCCCTTTCCCCAGGCGCTCAGCCCCAGCTGTGCCAGCGAAGCCCCTTTGCTGGGGTGGGATCACTGGGGTGGGATCACAGGGTCAGGCCAGGGGAGGGGCGGCCAGCCCAGGCATCCTCTGTGGCTGTTTGCACACATGTAGTTAGCTCTAATTATCCTGGGCTTTCAGTTCACCAACTCCAGGCCTGGGAGCTGCACCCAGGTGAACAAACCCACGGAGCCACTGCTCCTCGGAATGAGCCCTCTCACTGGGCCGGGAAGCTCTATCCCCATCCACAGCACCCTGTGTGGTGTGTCTGTGTTTGCCCAACTGTCTACACAGCCACCACGTGCTGGCTTGGGGATATCTTTGTGGGTCTTAGGTTGTGTGTCTAATCTGGCTTCTGGGAAGGTTCTTGAGTACCAGGCACCAGTGAGGAGAGGAGGGGTGGCAGGTTGGGGGAAGGGGGAGGATGAAGTGGTTTTCAGCTGCGAAGGAAGTGCTAGCTTTCGGCTCTCCTGTCTGTGCAAGTCCTACATAAATGTGAGCCGGGGGCAGCAGCCAAGGCCAAAAATTCCTGGGATTTCAGATGTAACCACCAAATCGAGGTGTCCTAGACCATGCTCTGTCTCCTTGCCCCCTGAGCCATTTAGAACCTCAGCCACCAGTGCTCCTGTCCTACAGGTGGCATAGCCAGGGCTCAGAGAGGTTAGAGAACTCACCATAGGCAGTACAGGAGGCCAGGGCCGCCACTCTCCAGAGCCGTGGCACGGGGATTTGGGATTCAGGCTTTGCTCAAAAACAGAAGGTGTGCGGGGACCTGGGAGGGAATGCCTCCAGGTCCTCCTTTCTATGTCTGATTTTGGATACCTAGCCTTTGGCTACCCTGGTCCTGCTTACTCTGTCCATTGCCCACAGCATCCTTCAAGTCCTTTCCCTGAGGCCAGTTCAGCCATATCTATGCTGAAGGGAACCAGAGTGCAGAGGAGAGCAAGCTCAGCCCCAGGGGCCTTAGTTGGAGGTGGAGGGATCAGCCTTACCAAGCAGGACTTCTCAGGACACTCGCTCTACCCTTAGGGCTGAGTCCCTCCCTTAGCCTTCCTGGGTTCTCTGTGGCTGTCTGTCTCACCCTGTGCATTTCTCTCCCTGTTCCTTGCTCTCTGATCCTGTTTACTCATTCCCAATATATCACTGGGCCTTTTGTCTCTGTTTCTCATCGGATCTCTGCCTGTGGAGAACACCCCTGCTTCCCCTGCAAAGGAACACACACCAGCAGAATCCGCCTTTTCAATAAAAAACGACAAGTGGGAAACAGAGTGAATTAAAAAGCATTAACTTAAAAACAATCCATATGTCTGCAAATGCATTCCAAATGGCAGCACTTCAGCGGGGGTGGCAGGGGTGTGGCGTGTTGGCCACATGTTCTGGAGTCTCAGACACAAAATGTAGGGGGCTCAGCACCTCGCTATGGACCCCTCCCACTAGCCACCTGGGATGGCAGGTTCTGGGGAAGGGACTTAGTCTATACTCACCCTCGAGGACCCCCACCTGATTCCATAGACCCTTTCCCCTGTTTTGGCATCTGCTGGTCCCTCTTACTCCCCCAGTACCTCCAAACCTTCCTATGCTGACCCCAGCTCTCCTTCTGCACCAGCCCTCCCCCCCCCATATACACACAGATTACACCCTCTCCCTCCCCATCCCCTCCTGTCTTCTACCCCATACTTCTTCCTGCCCTGCCCTGCCCAGCCCCACCTCCATTCTTCCTTCCTGCCCCAGACCACCCAGCAGCCCTGGATCTGAGAGAAATGGTTAGAACAAAGCTTTCCTTGGCTGGGAGAGACTCTCCAGAGAGCTGCATGCAGAAAGGCGCTCCCAGTCCTGTA
This sequence comes from Eptesicus fuscus, assembly GCF_027574615.1. Classification (NCBI taxonomy): domain Eukaryota; kingdom Metazoa; phylum Chordata; class Mammalia; order Chiroptera; family Vespertilionidae; genus Eptesicus; species Eptesicus fuscus. The sequence continues at coordinate 79,052,054 of NC_072473.1, read as the reverse complement.
CCTGCAACTGCTCTGTCCTGCCAGATGCCAATCAGAAATTTTGTCTCTGGAGACAGAGGGTAGCAGAAGTAGGCTGCTGTCCTTTGAAGCCCCTCGTCAGGAGGAAACTCCCCCCACCAAAATAAAGTTCGCCCTGCTGCCTCCCTTATCACTTTCAGCAACACTCCTTTGCCCTGTTCCCTGGAAGTGGAAGGATTGGAGCACATCTATATATATAAAAGAGTGATATGCAAATTGATGGAATAGTGGAACGACCAGAGGACCACTCAACCAATCACTATGAGGTGCACTGATCACCTCTTGGTACCTCCCCACCCCCCATGGTGAATGGGGAACCAGGCACGGGTGGCATCAGAGGGCAGGGCTGGCTGTGGGCAGCTGGGGAAGATGGCCCTGATCACAGGCCAGGCCTAGGGACTGTACCCGAGAACGAATTTCATGCCTGGGCCTCTAGTGTTGAATAAAAGTGGTGAGAGAGGACATCCTTGTCTTGTTCCTGATCTAAGGGGAAAAGCTTTCAGTTTTTCACCATTGAATATGATATTGGCTGAGGGTTTATCATATATGGCCTTTATCAAGTTGAGGTACTTTGCTTCTATTCCTATTTTATTGAGTGTTTTAATCATAAATGGATGTTGTATCTTATCAAATGCTTTTTCTGCATCAATTGACAAGATCATATGATTTTTATCCTTTCTTTTGTTAATGTGGTGTATTATGTTGATTGATTTGCAAATGTTGAACCATCCTTGTGCCCCTGGAATGAATCCCACTTGATGGTGATGTGTTATTTTTTGGATGTACTCTTGTATTCGATTAGCTAGTATTTTGGTTAGGATTTTTGCATCTGTACTCATCAGGAATATTGGTCTGTAATTTCCTTTTTTTGTGTTATCTTTGCCAGGTTCTGGTATTAGGGTTATATTGGCCTCATAGAATGTGTTAGGAAGTATTGCCTCTTCTTCAAATTTTTGGAAGACTTTGCAAAGAATAGGCTTTAATTCTTCCTTGGACGTTTGGTAGAATTCACTGGTGAAGCCATCTGGTCCTGGACTTATGTTTTTTGGGAGGTTTTTGATGGTTGTTTCAATTTACTCACTGTTGATTGGTCTATTTAGATTTCCAGTTCTTCATGATTTAGTCTAGGAAGGTTATATGTTTCTAGGAACTTAGCCATTTCTTCTAGATTATTGAATTTGGTGGCATAAATGCTTTCATAATATTCTAGTATGATCCCTTGTATATCTGTGATGTCTGTGGTAATTTCTCCTCTCTCATTTCTGATTTTGTTTATATGGGTCTTTCCCCTTTTTTCCTTAGTGAGTCTAGCCAGGTGTTTGTCAATTTTATTAATCTTTTCAAAGAACCAGCTCTTTCTTTTATCATTTTTTTCTACAGTCTTTTTGTTCTCTATTTAATTTTATTCTGCTCTGATTTTTATTATTTGCTTTCTTCTGCTAACTTTGGGTTGCTTTTGTTCTTCTTTCTCTAGTCTTTTTAAATGTGATATTAGGTTGTTTACTTGAAACTTCTCTTGCTTTTTGAGATAGGCCTGTAGTGATATAAACTTCCCTTTTATGATAGCTTTCGCTGCATCCCAGAGGTTTTGATATGTTGTGTTATTCTCATTTGTCTCTATATATCTTTTGATCTCATCTTTTATTTTTTCTTTGATCCAGTCATTTTTTAGTAGTATGTTGTTTAATCTTCACGTATTTGTGGGTGTTTTTTTTATTTCCTTTTTGCAGTTGATTTCTAATTTTATGGCATTGTTGTCAGAAAATATACTTGGAATAATTTCAATCTTTTTGAATTCGTTGATGCTTGTTCTGTGACTCAACATACCCAACATATGGTCTATCCTTGAGAATGTTCCATGCGCACTGGAGAAGAATGTATAGTCTGATGTTCCTGGATGAAATGTTCTGTAAATGTTGATTATATCCATTTGGTCTAGTGTTTCATTTAAGGCTGATATTTCTTTATTGTTTTGTGTGTTTTTTTTGGTTTGGTTGATCTGTCTAGAGTTGTCAATGGGGTATTAAGGTCTCCAACTATAATTATCTTTTGATGTGTTTCTCCCTTTAATTCTGTGAGTAGCTCTTTAATATAGTATTTTGGTGCTCCCTGGTTGGGTGCATATATATTAAGTGTTATTTTTTCTTTTCAGTTTTTTTTTTATTTTAAGAAAAATGATTTTAAATATAATAATGTTACATGCAATAAACATTAATGTCTCAAGAAAAATGACTTTAAATATGATAATGTTACATGAAAAAATACTAATTATTCAAGACAAATTATCTTGCATATATTACATGCAATAAACATTAATATTTCAAGAATAAGAGGATTTTAAGTATAATAATTTACCAAAACTGTACTAACATAGTATGATATCACAAAAGTTGTAGGAAATATTAAAAATCTGCAAATAACAGGATTACTTCTATTATATTCTAGTATATTTTCCCCCTCTGGCTCTATTTTTGTTCATCAGTTTATGTTGTTCATTATATTCCACAAATAAGTGAGATCATATGATATTTATCTTTCTCCGACTGGGTTATTTTGCTTAGCATGATGCTTCTAAAGTCTATTTTGTTGGATATGAGTATTGCTATTCCAGCTTTTTTTTCTTTTCCCTTTGCATGGAAAAATTTTTTCCATCCCTTCACTTTCATCCTGTGTGTGTCTTTTGTTTTGAGGTGGGTCTCTTGTAGCAGCATATAATTGGGTTATGTTTTTGTATCCATTCAGCTACCCTACACCTTTTGATTGGAGCATTTAATCCATTTACATTTAGGGTTATTATTGAGAGGTACTTAATTATAGTCATTTTAATTCTGTATGGTAGGTTTCTCTCTCTCTCTGTTTGTTCTTCTCAGCAATTCCTTACAGCATTCCCTTTAGCATTTCTTGTAATGCTGGCTTGGTGGTGATTAACGCCTTTAGCCTTTTTTTTTTTTTTAATCTGGAAAGCTCTATTTGACCATCTATTTTGAATGATAGCCTTACTGGATATAGTAATCTTGCTCTCAGATCCTTGCTTTCCATTACCTTGAGTATTTTATGCCATTCCCTCTGGCCTATAGAGTTCCTGATAAGAAATCAGGTGTCAGCCTTATGGGAACTCCTTTGTAGGTAACAGTTTTCTTTTTCTCTTGCTGCCTTTAAGATTCTCTCGTTGTCTTTAATTTTTGGCATTTTAATTATGATGTGTCTGGACATGGGTCTGTTTGGGTTCTTCTTGTTTGGGGTTCTCCATGCCTCCTGAACTTGCGTGACTTTTTACTTTACCAGGTTAGGGAATTTTTATTCCATTATTTCTTCAAACACATTTTCTATTCCTTTCAGCCTCTTCTGGCACACCTACTATTTTAATATTGTTATGTTTCACATTTTCCCATAGCTCCCTTAAGCTTTCCTCCTGTTTTTTAATTGTTTTTTTTCTTTTTGGTTCTCTAATTGAGTGATACTTTCAACTTTGTCTTCTAATTCACTGATTCGATCCTCAGCTTCCCCTAATCTGCTGTGTATTCCTTCCAATGTGTTCTTTATTTGTGTTATGTCATTCTTTATCTCAGACTGTTCTTTTTTCATAGTTACTATATCTTTTTTCATACTGTTGAGCATTTTTAACATCATTACTCTGAACTCTGTTTCAGATAAATTTCTTATCTCTGCTTCATTTATCTCTTCTTCTGGAGAATTCTCTAGTTCTTTCATTTGGGTTTGTTTCTTTGTTTCCTCATTTTGGTCATCTGTTTGGGTTTGTGACTATGTTTTAGGTAGATCCTCTAGACCTCTCAGTCTCTAGTGCAGGACAGTGTTAAAAGACTCAAAGCCTCCAGAGACCACCTCTGTCTACAGACTAATAGGATTTCAACTTGAATTGCTCCCAGGCAATCATCCTCAGGTATGGCGAGAGTTTTTTCAACAGGGTGGGGCAGTTGCTTTTGCCTGGAGGCTAATTGTTACTTTTAATCTCTTAAGTGGCCTCAGGGCAAGGTGTTTTCCAATAGGGTGTGTGGACTGTCTTTCCCCCAGGCAAGGCAGATGCCTATGTGGGAAAGATGTCCTCCACTGTGTGAGGGAATGACACAGCCCGGGGAACTTGGGGTGTCTGCCTTCTGAATTCTACTCCCCAAGTCCCCAGTCCTGGGTTCTACTCTCACAGCTCCAGTCCACTTCACCCTCCTTCTGCCAGAGCACAAGGTGGGTGGTGGACAGGGAATTTTTGTGCATTGACCCTTTAAGAGGGTGCCCAACTTTCAGTTGCCACTCCCTGGCAGACAGCACCCCACTGCTTTTCATAACTAGATGTTATGTGGGTACCCTCCTCAGTTTGGTGCTTTCTGCTGGGGAGCCCAGCTTTGGGATTAGTCCCAGAGTTCTCAGTGGCACCCCCACTCCATAGCTAAGATATCTCTCCGGGACTTCAGTTGCTGTCTGTGGGTGCCCGGACAGCCTTTTCGTGCCTCCACCCTTCCTACCAGTCTCCATGCTGTCTCCACCTTTGGTCCTTGGGTATCAGGATTCTCGCCTGTGAGTTTTCCATTCAGTTGTAATTCCAGCTTGTTCCTGGGAGCATGTCTGTGCAGCATCCTCCTACTCTGCCACCATGTTTTTCAACATCAGGAGAAGTGTTATTTTTTTTTTTTGATGTAGTGTTCCCTTTATCATTATAAAGTGTCTATCTTTGTCTCTTGTTATCTTTGTTATCTTGAGATCTATTTGATCAGATATAAGTATGGCTATACCTGCTTTTTGGGGAATGTTATTTTCTTGGAAAATCATTTTCCACCCTTTTACTTTGAATCTCCCTTTGTCTCTGCTGTTTAAATGTGTTTCTTGTAGGCAGCATATGGTTGGGTTTTGTTTTTTGATTCACTCTGCTACTCTGTGCCTCTTTACCGGTGAATTTAGACCATTTACATTTAGGGTAATTATTGATGTATGAGGATTTCCTATAGCCATTTTAACTTTTGTTTTCTGTGCCTCCACTGGTTCTCTTCCTTTATGCTTCTATCTGTTGTTTTTGTATGGTGGTATTCCATACATGTTTCCTCTTGTTTTCTAAGCTATATGTCTTGTTTTGGGAAATTTCTGTGTGTGGTTGCCATTATTTTTATAAAAACTGAAGTTGCATATATACCATAGTGTTTTTTTTCCCTTTTGAGTACATCTGCTCTTCATCTTCCTTTGCCTGTCTATACCTGTCCCTCTTCTCCTTGTATGTTTTTATTGTCACAAATTATCCCTGTTTATGCTGTAAGTTTTTGGCAATGTTACTGGTAGTGTTATGACCTTATGTTCTTTGTTTCAGATAGAATAACTCCCTTGAGTATTTCCTGTAATGGAGGTTTTCTAGAGATAAAATCCCTCAGTTTCTGTATGTCTTGGACTGTTTTTATTTCTCCTTCATATTTAAAGGCTAATTTTGCTGGATATAATATGCATGGCTGGTAATTTCTCTCTTTCATGCGTTTGGATATTTGGTTCTACTCTCTTCTTGCTTGTAGAGTTTCTGCTGAGAAGTCGGGTGAAATTCTGATGGGTTTTCCTTTGTAGGTCACTTTCTTCTTTTCCCTGGATGCTTTGAGGATTTTTTTGTTGTCATTAATTTTTGACAGCTTCATTACCAAGTGCCTTGGAGAAGGCCTCTTTGGATTGAGGTAACTAGGTGTTCTGTTTGTTTCTTGGATTAATGGATCTATTTCTTTCCATAAATTTTGGAAGTTCTCATCCACTATTTGTTTTAATACACTCTTCATTCTATACTCTCCCTCTTCCTCCTCCACTATGCCTATGATTCTGATGTATTGTGTTTTTTTTTTTTTTTTATGGAATCAGAGAGGTCTCGTAGGGCTATTTTGTATTTCTTTATTCTCAGGTCTTTCTCGTCTTCCCTCTACATCATTTCTTGATTCCTATCTTCAATATGACTAGTTCATTCCTCTAACTGGTTGGTTCCATTTTCTTTTTTTAAAAATTTCTTTATTGATTAAGGTGTCACATATTTGTCCTCATCCCCCCATTCCCTCCCACACCCCTCCCCATGAATGCCCCAACCCCCTGTTGATCTTAACCATTGGTTAGGCTCGTATGCATGCACACAAGTCCTTTGGTTGATCTCTCCCCCCTCTCCCCACCCTCCCCTACCCTCCCTCTGAGGCCTGATAGTCCGATTGATGCCTCCTTGTTTCTGGTTCTGTTCTTGTTCATCAGTCTATGTTGTTCATCATTTCCCCTAGATGAGCGAGATCATGTGTCACTAGAAATATAAGAACTGAATGTGAGACGAGCAATAATAGTTATGCTTACAGGCAAATGAATCAGTCTGTAGTGAGTTTCTTTCTGGACCAACAGTTCTTTTGACACCCAATTTCAATGTCCACCAGTTCCTTATGTGTACATGTCGGCACTGACTTTTCAGCTCTGGATAGTGGACAAATGGTGGTAATGCAGGTCTGACTCTCTCTGGTTTGGTCCGGCTTCACCCGGACTCAGGGGCACGTGGCCTCACCCGGATCCAGGGGCACACGGCCTCACCCGGACCTGGGATATAACTTCATTCATACCCAGGGGCGCGTGGCCTCACCCGGACCCAGGTGCGCACGGCCTCACCCAGACCCAGGACCCAGCCTCACCCGGATCCAGGGGCACACGGCCTCACCCGGACCCGGGTTCCAGCTTCACCCGGACCCAGGGGCGTGTGGCCTCTCCCAGACCCAGGGGCGTGTGGGCTCACCTGGGCCCAGGACCCAGCCTCACCCGGATCCAGGTGCGCACGGCCTCACCCAGACCCAGGACCCAGCCTCACCCGGATCCAGGGGCAGACGGCCTCACCCGGACCTGGGTTCTAGCTTCACCCGGACCCAGGGGTGTGTGGCCTCTCCCGGACCCAGGGGCACATGGCCTCACCCGGACCCAGGTGCATGCGGCCTCACCCGGACCCGGGACCCAGCCTCACCCGGATCCAGGGGCACACGGCCTCACCCAGACTCGGGATCCAGCTTCACCCGGACCCAGGGGCGTGTGGCCTCTCCCAGACCCAGGGGCGCGTGACCTCACCCAGGCCTGGGACCCAGCCTCACCCAGATCCAGGGGCACACGGCCTCACCCAGACTCGGGATTCAGCTTCACCCGGACCCAGAGGTGCGTGGCCTCACCCAGGCCCGGGACCCGGCCTCACCCGGACCCAGGTGCGCACGGCCTCACCCGGATCCGGGACCCAGCCTCTCCTGGATCCAGGGGCACACGGCCTCACCCAGACTCGGGATCCAGCTTCACCCAGACCCAGGGGCGTGTGGCCTCTTCCAGACCCAGGGGCGTGGCCTCACCTGGACCCAGGGGCGCATGGCCTCACCCGGACCTGGGATCCAGCTTCACCCGGACCCAGGGGCGCGTGGCCTCACCCAGACCCAGGGGTGTGTGGCCTCACCCGGATCCAGGGGCACACGGCCTCACCCGGACCCAGGGGCACGCGGCCTCACCCGGACTCAGGGGCATGCGGCCTCACCCCGACCCAGGAACTAGCCTCTCCCAGACCCAGGGGCGTGGCCTCACCCAGACCCAGGGGCATGAGGCCTCACCTAGACCCAGGAGCGTGTGATCATACCCGAGCCCAGGTGTGCGCAGCCTCGCCCGGACCCAGGACCCAGCCTCACCCGGACCTAGGGGCGTGTGGCCTTACCCAGATCCAGGGGCATGTGGCCTCGCCCGGATACAGGACCCAGCCTCACCCGGATCCAGGGGTGCTGCCTCATCAGGACCCAGGACCCAGCGGGGCTTTGTCTTCTTAATCCCAATTCCTGTTGGTCAATTCCCTCTCAGCAATTCCTTCGGCCATTTTCTCAGAGCTCCGGGGCAGCTTCCGCAGGACTCGTTGGGCGGCGGGCTCGGTGAAGCTCCGGTGTGCCCGGTGCGCAGTGGCGGGATCGTTTGGGGTCACTGCATAGGCACTTGGGTCTGCAGCGGTGGCCGGTCACCGAGTGTGCGCACCTGGCCGCTTCCAGGGTATTGAGATTCTTGAAGGACTCGGAGGTCAGCAAGCGCAGGGTCTCCCACCCCATGTCTCCCAGGGGCTCGTCTGTCCATGCTCAGCAGTGAATGGAGCTGTCCCCTCAGCCAGAGACCACCAGGGGAACTGCACCGAGCACGTTCCAGGCTGCCATTGTGTCGCCTGAGCCGTAGTTCTTAAAGTGTGATCTTTGGCTCACCAGCATCAGCATCATCCCACGTACCCCTCTCTTTTATTCTAGTTGTAGAGCATCTGCTCAGCCGGCCCTCCGGTGGTTCTGGATGGTGTCTGCTCTGTTTTCCCATTGTAGTTTCAAAATTGTTGTGGTAGGCAACAATCAGGCGTCCTCCCTATGCCTCCATCTTGGTCCTCCTTTGTGTAGTTAAGTCTTGATTGTTGTTGGTGTCACTGGGAGGAATTTTCCTCCAGGCCAATTGGCCGTGAGGACCCTCTGTGTCTATAAAGGAAGAGTTGCTGTGCAGGAGACATGTTTATGGGCCGGGTCTTGTTGCAGCAAGGCTTTGGCGCTCACTGAGTCTGCCTCTTGAATGTATCCCTTATGCAAGTAGTTGAAATCTGGTGTCAACTCACACCGACCACTAGATGCCCTCGTTTCTGGGTCTCCTATGGAGTGTAGGTCAGCTACTGTCTGAGACCACTCAGCAGGAGTTACAGCAAAAACTGCAGTTTCCTCCTTCTGCCTGAGCAGCCCTGGATCAGTCTGACTGGAACCGCAGTTCATCTGGTCAAGCTTCCACAGGGCAGGCCACCCACATGCAAAAGCCGCTGCTTGGAGCCTGGGTGGGCCTGCAAAACATGCGGGGCGGGTACCAGGGCGGGGCGGGTCTCAGGGCGGGGCGGGGTTTCAGGGCGCCACCAGGCCATGGCGTGGAGAACCGAAATGGCTGCAAGTCTGCTTTTTCTGCTTTCCGCAGCGCAGCAAACATTGATTGCTGGGTGCACCTCCGCAAGGAAGTTACTCCCACTCTCCGAAATGAAGGCCGAGAGTCTAGCCTCTCCCCACAGGCGTCTGGGTCTCCCTCACGTCCCCAGAAGCTGGATTTCAGAGTGATGGGGAGCTAATCTCCCCTAGGTTTGGAAAGAAAGCCGCACGTCTCTTCCCCCACCACCAGCCCGACCCACACGCCTCCACACCTCATCCCCTCCGAGTTCGCTCTTTCCTCTTCCCTCTTAGTTGTAAATCCACCATTCAGCCAGCTCTCCTGTGAATCTGGGTGGCAGACGCTCTGTCCTCTAGTTGTATTTTTGAAATTGCTTTGCGCGGCACAGTTCATTTGTTTAACTTTGCCGCCTTCTTGGTTCTCTTCTCTCAAAATGGCTAAAGGGCTTGAATGTAAAACGGGAAATCATAAAAATCCTCCAAGTCGGTGTCGGTGGCCACCAGGGCCCTGAGGATCTCACTGGGCAGCTCGGCCAGGTCGGTGACGCGGATGAGCCCCTCCTGCAGAAAGATGGTCTCTTCCTTCACCAAGAGCCACTGCGCCAAGTCCATGGCCGCCGCCACAGCAGCTTCCGCGGCCGCCTACAAGCCCATGGCCCCGGCTGAGGTGCTGACTGAGAGGAGCAGCTGCCCAGCCTGAGTCACCGCGCTCACCAGTCCATCTTTTAGTTGTATTTCCGAAACTGCCATGCGAGGCAACGATCAGCCGTTCAACTCCGCCGCCATCTTGGCTCCAACTCTGGTTCCGTTTTCTATGCTCATCAGTTCACTCTTAATTTCTTTAACTGCCTGCTTCATTTCCAGGATTTATGCTATATTCTTTTTTAACAATTTAATTTCTTTGGAGAAATACTTATTTTGTTCATTGATTTGTTTTCTGAGTGAGCTGAATTGCCTATCAGTATTTTCTTGCATCTCATTGAGTATTTTCAGAACTGCAATCTTGAAATCTCTGTCATTCAGCTTGCATAATTTCATGTTACAGCCTGTTTTCTGGGGATTTTTCATTTTCTTTCTGGTCATCGTTGTTGTTGTGGTTGTTCATGGCACTTGTTCTTCTTTGTTTTCCCATTTATCTTTGAGGAGGTCTTTCTACTCTGTTCCAGTAGATGGCACTGAATTGCAAGATTATTTTCCTCTGTGGCCTCACAGTTTTGAACCTCTTCGGCTTCTGTAAGGCTGTACTGCCTCTGCTGTTTGAGGGTTAGGTTTGTTTTTCCCTCGCAGTAATGTCAGTCCCTGACCTCCAAGGGTCTAGCCCAAGTACCCCTCCTGGGGTTCAGTCACAGGGAAATTGTGTTTCTACTACAACAACTCTTGGCCTACAGATAATACACTACTGGAAACAATCCAAGGGCAATAGGAGGTGAGACCTGGGAGTCTAATCTCTGCGATCTACTTTCTTTGCCTGAAAGCCGGCAGACAGGCCCAGCTGTGGGGAGGGACTCTGTAGGGAGGGTGTCTACTGACTCAAAGTTTACACATGCAACTCAGATCCCATTCACAACACGTCCCCACGGTTCATACACTCTCTCATTCTTTGTGTGTGCGACCACACAATGCTGCCTGCCGCTTGAGTGGCTATTCCGACAGCCAGCCACTTGCTAGGTTAGCTCCTTTGGTCTAGACCTGCTGAGGAAGATGCCCAAGATGGTTGTCGTCAGTTGATGGCTGTGCTGTAGACACACTGCTGCGCTGTTTGGTTTCCCTCCATTCTCTCGCCTCCCCGCTTATTCCAAGGAGCCCACCTTAGTTGTTCTAGTATGCAGGTCTCTCAGGCATGCATCTGTGTTGAGCAGGGACTTCTTTGTTGAATTATAGGTGGTTATTTTGTTGAAATGTTAGGGGGAGAGGATAGACGCGCCCTTAGGCCGCCATTCCTCTGATGCCACTCCTCCCAAAATATTATTTACATTTTTAACTTCCTTTTTTTTACTTTTTGGCAATTTGAGACATTGTTTCATAAGCTACAGTATTGGTGAAATTGGGTTTTCTATTTGATCAGTGGCCAACCTTTCTGACTTTTCATCTCCACCATTGATCCCCTGTTATGTCTTTATCCAAGGACCAGGAGGAATAAAGTAAGTTCCCATGAAAGACAAACATTTTGTGCCACCTTTTCTCTTTGTTAGGATTATCATTTGATCTAGGATTCAGGATTAGAATAATCTCTCTCTCTCTCTCTTTTTGCTATTTCCACTGGATTTTTTCCATCATCTTCTGGATGACTCCAGGACCCCTGGCTGTCCAGCTGTAAGAGACTCTAGAGATCTGATCATCTAATTCCTTCATTTCAGATCAAGAACCAAGGCTCAGAAAGGTGAAGTAATTTGATTAGGTTCACACAGTCAATTGATGGCAGAATCAGGCCAAAACTCAGGAAGCCTGACTTCCATTCAGTACCCTTTCTATATCATTGTGCATGAAAATTATTTCTTCAGTAGTTATTCTTGGCAAAGCAAAACCTGGTCACTGAGTAATGCACAATTTGGCATGCCTTCCTCAAATGGTGGAAATTTAAATGTAAACATATTTCAGAAGTTAAAGGTTGGAAGGCCTGATTCTAGTTAATTTCTTTTCTGGCTAGTTCTAGTTTGTCCCTTCCAATAGATCCTTAATATCTTCTAGCAGGTGGGATGAGTCACTTATGAGGGGACAGAGGTTCTTTTCAACCACTGCAGAGAAATCAGTGAGATGATGGGAATGGGGATATTACCTGGGCGGTGAATCAAGTCACCAAAGGCTTTTGTGATCCCTCTATAGGACAAAGGCAGCTTTGTTTCCTGAAGCACCTTTATCTCTGTATTGCTGGAAATAAATACAATTATTTAAAAGCTAAAGAGGTGCCACTTTGAAACTGAAAAGGAAAAATATGCCCTTATATCCATGGTTTTTATTGTCCCCCAAATTCCACTCAGAAGAAATCAGATCTTTGGGTGTTTCAAGTACAAAAGCAGGACTACTTCAAAAGGGCCTTTTGCAGCATCACAATTTCCCCAGGAAATTTAGGAATGTGCTATACAGCAAATTGGAGAAAGAGGCAGGGAGATGCTTCCCCTAAGGCCACTTCAGGTCTTGGTTATTGAGGTGGCAGGGGCCTCCTGAGGAAGAGAGACTGAAAAGGAGATACAAAGACAGAATAGAGGCGCTCCAGGGAAAAGGAAGAAGCAATGAGAAGAAGGAAAACGATAGAAAGTAAGACCCCCCAAAAAAGGAAGGGAGAGAAGGTGAGATCCTTTCTATCTCTGTGTCCCCCACCTCCACAGCAGAGGACAGATATTAGACATTACATAGTAGGGACTGGGGGATTCCTTCCCCAATAAGACCATATCACCAGCACACGTCAGAAATTCTGATTCAGTATTTCCACTCCTCATCCACTGAAAACAAGAATTGCTCTCATAACATGGGTCAGAAAGACCACATTTGATGGCCAGCCAGGTGTGATTTCAAAGCTAAAAATATTATCTCCTTCCAACTGGCTGATATTTGCAATTCCTTCATCAGAGTCTCTTCTCTTGGCCTCAAGGCTTGGATCTAATAATACTCTTCATTCCCTGCCCCCATCCCATCCCATCTTCTTCATTGGCGTGGTGGCAATTTAAGATGTTTCCCTTAGTGGAATCAAAGATGTAGATTGTATTAGGTAAGAGAAGAGAATATACAGAAGTTGAATAATTGGGTGGGTACAAAGAAAGAGACCAAAGTAGGGAAGCTGAGATAGCTTGGGGGAGGACCCATTTAGAGATGTGAAGCTCAGCCTCTATGGGCAATTGTCCAACTGCCCATTCCAATCCCCACTTGTACTCTGCTGGTAACAAATTATAAGTGGTTAACTGACGAATTCTGCATTTTTTGATATTTCTTTTCTGATGGCCTGGTGATAAGTCATCATATTACTTCTTTTCTTACATTATTCCCTGATAAACTTGAAGCTCCTTGCTGAGATTTGTATATATCTTGGCTTATCATTTGTATTTACCAGGGCCTCAGAAGAAGTAGCTCAGAAGAAGAAGAAGACTTACTCAAATAATTGTTCTCAGCCAGTTTATGTTGTCCTTGCCAGGGGTGAACACTTTCTGACCTTTGTCTGAATTCAGGGGCTAAGTAATATTTGATTCTCAGGCCCCTAAGCAGTAGTCCTGTTTTACTTATGATTTCTCTTTTCTCTCAACCTTTTCCACTCCCACCCTCAATTCTTAACAAATAAACATGAACATGCATACATGTAAGAATGTGCACACAAACACACCAGCAATTGAGCTAAGAAGTAATAACGTTTGTATTGACAGAGTCCTGAGGGTCAGAAGAGCTGGTCTGTATTTTTTGTCTCATCAATGACTCATGTGTGAAAATGTACAAGTAACTACATCCTCTCTGTGCTTTCATTTCTCCACATAAAAGCCTCTTCTGGCCTGTGACTATAAGGAAACTCATTTATTACAAACTTAAAAATTCCCAACAGTTGATTTTTGGCTTTTAAACCTGTCCCTTGATTCCAGTGTATTGGAAAATCTATATAGTATGGAGGCAAGAGCAATAAAAATTTGGAACCTAAGATGTTAACTAGAATTATTGTGATGACCATTTCACAATGTATACAAATATTGAATAATCATGTTGTATTCCTGAAAGTAATATAACATCGCATGCCAATTATAGTATAATAAAATTAGCAAAGTCATAGTAAAAAATTAAATTTGGGGTCTAGTAGAATTAGGTCCAAGTGCCAGCTATGTCTGCTTATTGACGAGACATTTAATCTCCATGAACCTTAGTGAACCCATTTGCAGAATGAGGTTAATAATAAACCTATTTTTCAGAGGTTTAGTGAGGATTAAAGACAGGAGATGCCAAACTGTCTTAAAGTTTCAGACAAAAGTAAGATAATATTATTGGGGGGCGGGTGTCTCTGGGACTGCTTAGAGATTGATTTTTGAGTAAAAGAGTTTGCTTTAGGCTTTAGTTGTTATGTACTTGTTCTCCCCCACCCCTCTCTCTTCAGCAGAATTTTGGAAGGAGGGTGGGTAAAAAGAGAACTAGGATTTTAAGAAGTCTTCTGGATGGGCTCCAAAACCTCAGAGAGCCCCTAGAACTCCCCTTAAACTCTTTTTCCCAATTGAAGTTACTGGGATGACATTGGTTAATAAAATTATATAGGTTTCAGGTGTACAATTCTATAATACATCATCTGCATATTGCATTGTGTATTCACCACCTCAATTCAAGTCTCCTTCCATCACCATTTATCACTCCTTTACCATATTCTACCTCCCCTCCCCTACTGTTCTTTCCCTCTGGTAATCACCATGCTGTTGTCTATGTCTATGAGGTTTTTTTCCTTTACTTAATCCCTCCACTTTTTTCACCCAGCCCTCCACCCACCTCCCCTCTGACAGCTGTCAGTTTGCTCTCTGTATCTGTAAGTCTGTTTCTATTTTGTTCATAGATTCTACATATAAGTGAAATCATAAGGTACTTGACTATCACTGACTGGCTTATTTAACTTAGCATAATACTCTCCAGGTCCATCCATGCTATCACAAAGGGTAAGATTTCCTTCTTTTTTTTTTTTTTTACAGCCAAGTAGTATTTATTCCACTGTGTACCTGTACCAGGATTTTTTTTTTACTTTATTTTTATTGTTTACACTATTACAGATATACCCATTTCCCCCCTTTTGCACACCTCCCGTTTGCCCATCCCTTCCCCCCCCCCCTCCCCGCCACCAGCCATCACCACACTGTTGTCTGTGTCTATGGGCTATGCATATATGTTCTTTGGCTAATTCCTTCACCTTCTTTCATCCAGTCCCCCCTCTCCCCCTCCCCTCTGACAGCTGTCAGTCTGTTCCATGTATCCATGCCTCTGTTTCTATTTTGTTCATCAGTTATTTTATTTATTACATTCCTCATAAAAGTGAGATCATATGATATTTGTCTTTCACTGACTGGCTTTTTATCTACTCATCTACTGATGCTCACTTGGGATGCTTCAAGATCTGGCTACTGTAAATTACACTGCAATGAACATAGGAGTGCATGCAATCTTTTGAATTAGTGTTTCATATTTCTTTGGATATATTCCCAGAAGTGGAATCACTGGGTCATAAGGCAATTCCATTTTTAATTTTTTGAGGAAACTCCATACTGCTTTCCAGAGTGGCTCACCAATTTGCATTCCCACCAACAGTGCATAAGGGTTCCCTTTTCTCTACATCCTTGTTTGTTGATTTATTTATGATAGCCATTATAGCAGGTGTGATGTGATATCTTATTGTGGTTTTAATTTACATTTTTCTGATTATTAGTGATGTTGAGCATATTTTCATATGTCTATTGGCCATCTGTATATCCTCTTTGAGAAGTGTCTATTCAGGTCCATTGCCCATTTTTTAATTGGATTGCTTGTTTTTGGTGTTGAGATTTATGAGTTCTTTATAAATTTTAGCTATTAACCCCATATTAGATGTATCATTGTTGAATATGTTCCCTCATTCAGTGGGTAGTTTTTTTCACTTTGTTGATGGTTTCCTTTGCTGTGCAAAAACATTTCAATTTGATGTAGACGCATTTGTTTATTTTTCGTTTCCCTGGCCTGAGGAGATATATCATAAAAAATATTGCTACAATAAATGTCTGAGATTTTGCTGCCTGTGTTTCCTTCTATGTTTTTTAGTGAGTTTGAGTCTAAATTTAAGTCTTTAATCCATTTTGAGTTTTCTTGTGTATAGTGTAAGAAGGTAGTCTAGTTTTATTTTATTTTTTTGCATGTATCCAATTATCAACACCATTTATTGACTAAACTATTTTTGCCCCATTGTATGTTCTTGTCTCCTTTGCCAAATATTGACCATAAAGTCATGGGTTTATTTCTGGGCTCTCTATTCCATTCCATTAATCTGTATGTTCATTTTTATGGCAGTACCATTCTCTTTTGATTACTATGGGCTTGTAGTATAATTTGATATCTGGTAGCATGACTTCCCCAACTTTTTTCTGCTTCTTCAAGATTGATGTGACTATTCGAGATCTTCTGTGTTTCCATATAAATTTTTGGAACGTTTGTTCTAATTCTGTGAAATACACCATTGGTAACTTGATAGGAATTGCACTGAATGTATAGATTGTTTTGGGTAATATGGACATATTTATGATGTTAATTTATTCTATTCATGAACACAGTATGTGCTTCCACTTATTTGTGTCTTCTTCAATTTCTTTCTTCGGCGTCTTATAATTTTCTGAGTACAGGTCTTTTACATCCCTGGTTAAATGTATTTCTAGGTATTTTTACCCAATTGCAACTGGGACTGTTTTCTTAATATCCCTTTCTGATAGTTCATTATTGGTGCATAAAAATGCAACTGATTTCTGGACATTTATGTTGTATCCTTCTACTTTACTGAATTCACTTAGTAGTACTGATAGTTTTTTGGTCGGATCTTTAGGGTTCTATATATATATTCTCAAGTCATCTGCAAATAAGGACAGTTTTACTTCTGCCTTTTCAATTTGGATGCCTTTTATTTATTCTTCTTTTCTGATTGTTATGGCTAGGACTTCCAGTACTATGTTGAATAAGAATGGTAAAAGTGGACATCCCTGTCTTGTTCCTTATCTTAAGGAACTGCTCTAGTTTGTGCCCACTGAGTTGGCTATGGGTTTGTCATATATGGCCTTTATTATGTTGTGATATGTTCCCTTTATTCCCACTTTGCTAAGAATTTTTATCATACATGGGTGCTGAATATTATCAAATGCTTTTTCTGCGGCTATTGATTGATATGATTTTTATCCTTCATTTTATTTATTTGATATATCACATATTGATTTGTGGATATTGTACCAACCTTGCATCCTCAGAATAATAATCATGGTGTATAATATTTTCATTGTATTGCTGGATCTGGTTTGCTAACATTTTCTTGAGGATTTTAGCATCTATGTCCATTAGGGACATTGGCCTATAATATTCTTTCCTTGTAGTGTCTTTTCTGGTTTTGGAATTATGTTAATGCTGTCCTTGTAAAATAAGCTTCAGTCTTCTTCCTCTTGAATTTTTTGGAAGAGTTGGAAAAGGATAGGTGTTAATTCTTGTCTGAATGTTTGGTAAAATTCCTGTGAAGCCATTAGATCCTAGAATTTTGTTTGTTAAGAGTGTTTTGATTATGGATTCAAATTCATTAGTTGTTATCTCTCTATTTAGATTTTCTGATTCTTAACAATTCAATTTTGAAAGATTTTGTGTTTCTAGGAATGTATCCATTTTGTCCAGATTGTCTAATATGTTGGTATACAGTTGTTTGTAATATTTTCTTACAATCTTTTGTATTTCTTTGGTGTCAGTTTTTAGTTCTTCTCTTTCATTTATGATTTTATTTATTTGGGTCCTCTCCCTTTTTTTCTTGATGCATCTGGTTAAAGGTTTGTCAATTTCATTTATCTTTGCAAATAACAAGCTCTCGGTTTCATTGATTTTTCTGTTGTTTTTCAGACTTTATTTTTAAAATTTCTGCCTTGATCTTTATTATTTCCTTCTACTCGTGTTGGGTTTTGTTTGTTGTTCTACTTCTAATTCCAATAAGTATAAAGTTAGATTGTTTATTTGAAAATTTCCTTGTTTTTTGAGGTAGCCCTGTAATGCTATGAATTTCTCTCTTAGGACTGCTTTCACTGTGCCTCGTAGATTTTGGGTGGTTGTGTCCTCATTTTCATTTATTTCAAGATATCTTTTGATTTCTTCCTTGATCTCATTGTTAACACATTCATTGTTTAGTAACATGTTATTTAGCCTACATGTCTTCGTGTGTTTTTCTTTTTTCTCCTGTGACTGCTTTCTAATTTCACACCATTGTGGTCAGAAAAGATGATTGATATGATTTTAATCTTAAATTTATTGAGACTTATTTTTTGACTGAATATGCAGTCTATCCTAGAAAATGTTCTGCGTGCACTTGGAAAGAATGTATATTCTGCTGCTTTGCGGTAAAATGCTCTGAAGATATCAATTAATTCCATGTGATCTAATATGTCATTTAAAGCCACTGTTTTCTTGTTGATTTTCTGTCTGGAAGTTATATCTATTTATGTTAATAGAGTGTTAAAATCCCCTATTGAAATTGGTCTGTATTACTGTTGAAATCTCCCTTTATGTCCATCAAGATTTGCCTTATATATTTAGGTGCTCTTATGTTGGTTGCATAAATGTTTACAAGGGTTATATCCTCTTGTTAGATTGTTGCCTTTATCATATATAGTGTCCTTCTTTGTCTCTTAGTACAGCCCTTGTTTTGATGTCTATTTTTCCATTTGCATGAAATATCTTTTTCTATTCCTTTAAATTCAGCCTGTGTGTGTGTCTTTCATTTTGAGGTGGGTCTCTTCTAGATAGCATATATATGGGACTTTTTTTTTTAATTTTCAGCTACCTTATGGCTTCTAATTTGAACATTTATTATTATTATTATTATTATTATTGATTGGAGCATTTAAGACATTGACATTTAAATTGATTATTGATAGGTATGTATTTATTGCCATTTTATTCTTTTAACTATGTTCCTTTTTGATTATTCTCTTCATATTTTTATTTTTAATTTTTTTTCTTTTCATTTTTTTATTAAGGTATTATATGTGTACATATCTTACCATTGCCCCCCACCCCACTCTCATACATGCCCTCACCCCCCAGAGTTTTGTGTCCATTGGTTATGCTTATATGCTTGCATACAAGTCCTTCGGTTGATCTCTTATCTCCCCCACCTCTCCCTAAACTTCCCGCAGTAATTTGACCTTCTGTTTGATGCTTTACTGTCTCTGTATCTATCTTTTTGTTCAACAGCTTATAATTTTCTTTATTATCCATAGATGAGTGAGATCATGTGGTATTTTTCTTTTATTTACTGGCTTATTTCACTTAGCATGATGTTCTCCAATTCCAACCAGGTTGCTGTAAATTGTAAGAATTCCTTCTTTTTTATGGCAGCATAGTATTCCATTGTATAGACGTACCATAGTTTTCTGATCCAGTCATCTGCTGACGGGCACCTAGGCTGTTTCCAAATCTTTGCTATTGTAAATTGTGCTGCTATGAACATAAGGGTGCATATATCCTTTCCTATTGGTGTTTCCAGTTTCTTAGGATATATTCCTAGCAGTGGGATTTTCAGTTTTTTGAGGAAACTCCATACTGTTCTCCACAGTGGCTGCACCAGTCTGCATTCCCACCAGCAGTGCACGAGTGTCCCTTTTTCTCCGCAACCTTGCCAACACTTGTCGTTTGTTGATTTGTAGACGATAGCCATTCTGACAGGTGTGAGATGGTACGGCATTGTTGTTTTGATTTGCATCTCTCAGATATTTAGTGACTTTCAGCATGTTCTCATGTGTCTCTTGGCCTTCCTTCTGTCTTCTTTTGAAAAGATTCTATTTAGGTCTGTTGTCTATTTTTTTATTGGATCATTTATCTTCCTTTTATTCAGTTGTATAAACTGCCTGTAGATGTTGGAGATTAAACCTTTCTCAGTGATATCATTTGCAAATATGTTCTCCCATACAGTGGGCTTTCTTGTTGTTTTGTTGATAGTTTCTTTTGCTGTAAAAAAGCTTTTTATTTTGATGTAGTCCCATTTGTTTATTTTCTCTTTAGCTTCCATTGCCCTAGGGGCAGTGTCAGTGAAGAAGTTCTTTTGGCATATGTCTGAGATTTTGCTGCCTGTGGATTCCTCTACTATTTTTATGGTTTCCCATCTTATGATTAAGTCCTGTATCCATTTTGAGTTTATTTTTGTGTATGGTGTAAGTTGGTGATCTAGTTTCATTTTTTTGCATGTATCTGTTCAATTTTCCCAACACCATTTATTGAAGAGACCATCTTAACGCCATTGTATGTTCATGCCTCCTTTGTCAAATATTAATTGAGCATATTGGTTTGTGTTGATATCTGGATTCTCTATTCTATTCCATTGATCTATATGTCTGTTCTTGTGCCAGTACCATGCTGTTTTGAGAACAGTGGCTTTGTAATACAGCTTGAAATCTGGTATTGAGATCCCTCCTACTTTATTCTTCTTTCTCAGGATTGCTGTGGCTATTCGGGGTCTTTTTTTATTCCAAATGAATTTTTGGAGAGTTTTTTCTAAATCTGTGAAATATGCCATTGGTATTTTAATGGGGAGTGCATTGAATCTATAGATTGCTTTGGGTAGTATGGACATCTTAATGATGTTGATTCTACCAATCCATGAACATGGTATATTCTTCCATCTGTTTACATCTTCCTCTATCTCTTTTTTCAGTGTCCTGTAGTTTTCCGCATATACGTCTTTTACCTCCCTAGTTAAGTTTATTCCTAGGTATCTTAATTTTTTTGGTGCGATGGTAAATGGGATTGTTTTTTAGTCTCTCTTTCTATAAGTTCACTATTGGTGTATAGAAAGGCCATAGATTTCTTGGCGTTAATTTTGTATCCCGCTACATTGCTGAATTCATTTATTAAGTCTAGTAATTTTTTGATGGAGTCTTTTGGGTTTTTTATGTACAGTATCATGTCATCTGCAAATAAGGATAACTTTACTTCTTCTTTTCCAGTTTGGATGCCTTTTATTTATTCTTCTTGTCTGATCGCAATGGCTAATATTTCCAGTACTATGTCAAATAGCAGTGGTGAGAGTGGGCATCCCTTTCTTAGAGAGCAACAATAAAAGCCCAGTGTAAGCAGAAGGAAGGAAATAATAAAGATCACAGCAGAGATAATCAACATAGAGACCAAAGAAAAAATACAAAAGATCAACAAAACCAAGAGCTGGTTCTTTGAAAGGATAAACAAGATTGATGAACCTTTAGCCAGGCTCACGAAGAAACAAAGAGAGAGGACCCAAATAAACAAAATCAGAAATGAAAGAGGCAAAATAACAACAGACCTCGCTGAAATACAAAGAATTGTTTCAAAATACTATTAACAACTCTATTCCAACAAACTGGACAACCTGAGGAAATGGACATATTCCTAGAAAAATGCAACCTTCCAAAACTCACTCAGGAAGAATCTAAAAATCTCAATAGGCTGATAACAATGGAAGAAATTGAAGGAGTCATCAAAAAGCTTCTGGCAAACAAAAGCCCGGGGCCAGATGGTTTCACACGGGAATTTTACCAAACATTCAAGGAAGAACTAAAACCTATCCTCCTCAGACTATTCCAAAAAATTCAAGAGGAAGGAACACTTCCAAGATCCTTCTATGAAGCCAGCATCACCCTCATACCAAAACCAGATAAAGATAACACAATGAAAGAGGATTATAGGCCAATATCCCTCATGAACATAGATGCCAAAATCCTCAACAAAATTCTAGCAAATTGGCTCCAGCAGTACATCAGAAAGGTCATACATCATGACCAAGTAGGATTTATCCCAGGAATGCAAGGATGGTACAATATTTGGAAATCAATAAATGTGATACATCACATCAACAAACAGAGATAAAAACCACATAGTCATATCAATTGATACAGAAAAAGCAATTTGACAAAATCCAACACTCTTTCTTGATAAAAACTCTCAACAAGGTGGGAATAGAAGGATCATACCTCAACATAATAAAAGCTATATATGATAAACCCACAGCAAACATCATACTCAATGGACAAAAATCTCTTCATCTTTTTAAAGAAGACCCTTTAACATTTGGCTCGAGGATGACCAGCTTGAGTTTATACTCCTTTTATAGTATTTTCTCAGACCAATGGTTCTTGACAGCCAACTATAGATGAAGACCCCCCACCCCCCGGGGTCTCTCCCTACCTGTAGGAATCCCCTGGCAGGATGAAAACACTGCAGATGTGTAGACTTCTCAAAGCAGCCAGGATGCCATGGGCATAAAAACAAAGTTGCACAGCCTTTTTCCATTTCTATTCCTTTTTTGGGTTTTGTGAGCATTGTTAGATGGTGTGGTGTTGTGGGGAAGTATGTACTCTACATACAAAAAAACCATAATGATTTGCCTAATGCCAAAATATCATGGTAAAAATGATGAACAAAATCTTAAATTGAGCATCCAGGTGTTTACTTGCTATGAAGCTAAACAGCCACACATTCCAAAAGATGGAGCTGCATGGCAACAGGTAGATAAAACATCTGGATGACAGCTTGAAATGGTGTTCACTTTTCATCTGACTGCTTTGGCAGCTTATGGAGCTTGCCTGAACCTCAGGTATATATAGCAAGCAAGCCACACAGGATGGAAGATTCCAGGGAGTGATGACAAAAGGAAAGCAGAGGCAATTTCTGAGCCAAAATAAATGCTTGTAACCTATTGATCAGAAGGACTGCTTCAGGTTTATAGCATGTCTGTAACTTTCCAT
This sequence comes from Eptesicus fuscus, assembly GCF_027574615.1. NCBI lineage: Eukaryota > Metazoa > Chordata > Mammalia > Chiroptera > Vespertilionidae > Eptesicus > Eptesicus fuscus. The sequence continues at coordinate 79,029,703 of NC_072473.1, read as the reverse complement.
ATTTTCTATAGTAAGGGCAAAGCAGAAGAGACCTTCTGGCTGGTTGGAAAAAAAAAAGGTTTCAGAAAGCCCCTTTTTGTGCCCCCACCAGTGGGCAAAGTGGGTAAGTGAAGTTCACACTTTATTAGAGTCTTCCTATGTCCTATTCTGCCACACTCTCTTCTTCACTATTTTTGTTGCTCTCCTACACTGCAGTCAAGTGGGACATGGCCTGAAACTGGTAGTGATTGCAGCCCTCCAAAGAAGAAAAGCAGAAAGGAAGCTGGTAAAAAACAAGCCATAAGGTAATGACCAGTAGGAAAACAGAGCATAAGAGCTTGCCAGATTTTCAAAGCTAGGGCTCCCTTTGGCATGAGTGCCATTCTCTCAACCTACACTCTGTTGGCAGAGTGTGATGGAGTTGGTGAATTTCCAAGCTCCGCTGAATTATGCCAAAAACCTTGTGCCCTGGCCTGAGAGAGACCCTTGCCTCCTGAACTAACACATTTGCACATTAACAAGGCAGGGCTTGTTATCCAGTTATCAAGCAGGTGCACCTGTCTCTTTCATTGTTGTGAACCTGGGCCACATAGTGAGTCACCTCAAGACTTGTGAGACTCACATCTACCTAAGCAACACAGCAATATTGCATTAACCCCCCTTTCCTGGGATCTATTGGCAAGACCAACTTTAAGGAGGCACTACCTGATCCCTTCCAAGATTGGCATTGCTAACCAAACTAATACTGGCTACTCTTTTACTGCTTGGCTTGAATGCAGGATAATTCCTCCTCTACTAGAAAGATATGATTATGAAGCAGCAACAACCTAATTATCGAGAATACTTCCCTTGTATTTATCTGTAAGGAATCCGTTACTTTCTTGGGCTTCTGTCAATATCTCTGCTCTTCTTTATCTTGCTTTTTAAATTCTTGCTTTCATGGGGACTTTGAACCCAGGAGCTATTGCTCCCTCTACATATCCTTGAAAATCACAAAATTCTAAAGTAAGCATTAGGGCATCTCCAATAACTCCTGTTCACTTCTTTTTAACATGTTCTACAATAATCACAATCCTAGCAGCAACTACCAAAGGCATCCACATGCTTCCAATTTTTCTACTAGCCTTGGTTGACTTTATCAACTCTATGGTTCTTTCTCTCCTAGGGAAACCCAGTGCATCTTCATTTTTGTGACTATCAGAAGTACTCTCTATAAGTCATAACATTTATACTTCAGAAAGGCTTCTGTACTGAGCATGTGGCTCCACTGTCACCCTGCCACCTGGGTCCTGGCTCTGTTCTTTCCTATGGACTAATACAAACAGATAAGCAGCTAGGACACACACACATCCAGTTTTCAGGAACTTTCTTTCCTGTGGGGAAGAAAACATACAGACACACAATCAGTCTCTGTCTCAGTTTCTGTCTCTTTCTGTCTTCCTCTCACACAGCAGAAAATGGTTTGGAAGCTCTTGAAGGGTTTTCCTCTCGGCAGGGTAGTGCAGGCTTTGGAGGCACTGTAGAAAAAAAACCTATCCATTCGGAGAGGATTCAAGATGGCTGCCCACAGGACTGCAGGCTGCTGGATAGTGTGAGAGTAAGAGAACGAAAGGACAGCATGTGGACGTGCTGGGAGTGTCAGTATTTGTGAGTGAGGGACAGCTATACTCCAAGGGACTGTTGGGGACTGGCAGACCAGCCCCCCCCATGACTGGGCAGCCTCTACTGCAGCTGAAATCTCTCCTGGAGCGGCCAGCTCTGCTGCAGGGGCTGCACCATCTTGAAGGGGAGATGAGACTACTGTAAGGTGACCAGACGTCCCGCTTTTGGCGGGACAGTCCCGATTTTTAACAATTTGTCCTGCGTCCCACAGCGTTTTAAAAAAGTCCCGATTTTTGGAAAGAATGCACGACAAGCTAGGGAATGGCGGGAGAACAGGAAGGGAATATATGGTTTTTGGCGGCCGTGTGGCTATTTAGCCAGGATATGAGTTTTATATTATTTTTGTTAATTTTATAATGTTAAAATTTAATAATAACAAATAATTGTTGAGAACTGATTATCTAGAACTGCTTATCAAAGTTCGCATTGTTGATCAGTTGTTAGAATTCGACCACCATTGTTTGGACTTAATGAACAATGGCATTTTTTGGGATTGGCAATGATGAAAACATCTCTCAGATGATACACATCGTACTTTGTGCTAGTAAGCTAGTTCAACAAGTGATGTCATTACAAATCAACTATTCAGATCATTTAGGTAAGTAATTTATTTATTTATTTCATAAATACATAAATTTTCTTGAATTTAGCAGACAGTACTCGTATTATTTATATTTTATAGTGGCAGCAAAAAGTCTAGCGCCAGCCTTGAAAGTGACACTTACGACTTACCTTATGGCAAATTCAGAGGAAAAATAATACAAGTTAGTGTTGTTATTATTTAGAAAGATAGGATTAAAATAATTTTTAAAATATAGTTACTTTATAACAATCAAATTAATTTATAAACTAACAATAAACTATGTTCATGCAATTATGTACCTACTTACTGTGTTTTTAAGCAATATGTATATAATAATTTATAATATAATTTTAAATTATTATTTTTAGATTTTTAACATAATGAGTAAGAAAAGAGGATGCAAATTCAACGATGATCTAAGAAGTGAATTTCCTTTTTTTATAAAAGCCAAAAGCGATTATAATATAGACCAAATTTTTAATCAAGAACCCCCGCCCCGGGCCGAAACCAGTTTGGCTCAGTGGATAGAGCATCGGCCTGCAGTCTCAAGGGTCCCAGGTTCGATTCCAGTCAAGGGCATGTACCTTTGTTGCTGGCACATCCCCAGTAGGGGGTGTGCAAGAGGCAGCTGATCGATGTTTCTCTCTCATTGATGTTTCTAACTCTCTATCCCTCTCTCTTCCTCTCTGTAAAAAAATCAATAAAATATATTAAAATAAAGAACACCCTCTTCCCCCCCCCCCCCCCCTCCCCGGTCAATGGTGTCCCACTTTACCAATGTTAAAATCTGGTCACCTTAGACTACTGTGATCAGAGACTGACTGTGATCAGAGCGCTGGAACTCCAACCTCCCCTACCACAGGCACAGGGCCCGCTCTGTGAGAAGGCGCAGGGCCCGTCTGTGAATTCGTGCATTTGTCTCTGCTCAGGGGGAGACAAATGCACGAATTCACAGACGGGCCCTGCGCCTTCTCACAGAGCAGAAGGAACAGCTGAATCAAAGAGCACCCACCTGGAACTGGCGAATTAAAGACAGCTGGCATTGCCTAAAGAAAGGTGAGATTTGGGATCCAGGCTAGAGGGAGAAATGCACGCAGTGGGAACTAGAGACTCAGAGAAAGACTGCCGGCACAAAATTCGCAGCTGTTGGGACCAGTGTAGGCCTCAAATGCTGGCAGAAGGGGATTCTAGATATTAACCCACAGCTGGACAGGACCCAGAAAGGCAGCCACAGAGTCGTGCACAGAGTGGCACACAGAGTGGCTCACATAATTGCACTCAGAGCCAGAGTAGTGCAATTACTGTAGAGAGGGCTTTTAGCCCAGGATATTAAGACAGAAACACTGCCACCCAGGGACTGTAGCAGAAATTGACTCTTGCGTGCAAAATCAATGAAAAACAGACTGAGAACCAAAGAGAGCAGAGAGATCCCGCCTGCTTGAAAATAGGGTTGTGGCTTATGACACCAGGGAATTTTAATACTGTGCTGACTACCTGCAAGGAAAAAGACATTCCAAGCAGAACAGTGGAGGAAGTGAACAACCTTCACTACTTCACATTTTTACTTTTTATCTTTTACTTAAGAAACTAATTTTTTTCTCTCACTTGATTTTACCTTATTTTTTATTATATTTTTATTTTTAACTATAGAGGCTCAGTGCATGAAATTTGTGCATAGGGGTGGGGGGGTGTGTCCCTCAACCAAACCTGCACCCTCTCCAATCTGGGATCCCTCTCACAATTCAGGACTGCTGGCTCCCAACTGCTCACCTGCCTGCCAGCCTGATAACCCCCTTATCACTCCCCTGCTGGCCTGGTCACCCCTAACTGCCCTCCCTTGCCAGCTTGGTTGCCCCTAACTGCTCTCCCCTGCAGGCCTGGTTGCCCCCAACTGCCCTCCCCTGCAGGTCTGGTCACCCCTAACTGCCCTCTCCTGCTGGCCTGGTTACCCCTAACTGCCCTCCCCTGCCAGCCTGGTTGTCCCTAACTGTCCTCCCCTGCCAGTATGGTCACCCCTAACTGCCCTCCCATGCCAGCCTGGTCACCCCTAACTGTCCTCCCCTGCTGGCCCGGTCACGCCTAACTGCCCTCCCTTGCCAGCCAGGTCGCCCCCAACTGCCCTCCCCAGCAGGCCTGGTTTCCCCCAACTGCCCTCCCCTGCAGGCCTGGTTGCCCCTAACTGCCCTCTCCTGCCAGCCTGATGACCCTTAACTGCCTTCCCCTGACAGCCTGGTCACCCCTAACTGCCCTGCCCTGCCAGCCTGGTCACCCCTAACTGTCCTCCCCTGTTGGCCCAGTCACGCCTAACTGCCCACCCTTGCCAGCCAGGTTGCCCCCAACTGCCCTCCCTGGCAGGCCTGGTTCCCCCAAAATGCCCTCCTCTGCAGGCCTGGTCACTCCCAACTGCCCTCCACTGCAGGCCTGATTTCCCCTAACTGCCCTCCCCTGTAGGCCTGGTTGCCCCTAACTGCTCTCCCCTGCTGGCCTGGTTGCCTCCAACTGCCCTTCCCTGCATGCCTGGTCACTCTTAACTGCCCTCCCTGTAGGCCTGGTCACTCCCAACTGCCCTCCACTGCAGGCCTGGTTTCCCCTAACTGCCCACCCCTGGCGACCTGGTCGCCCCTAACTACTCTCCCCTGCTGGCCTGGTTCCCCCCAACTGCTCTCCCCTGCCAGCCATCTTGTGGTGGCCATCTTGTGTTCACATGGGGGCAGCCATCTTTGACCACATGAGGGCGGCCATCTTGTATGTTGGAGTCACGATCAATTTGCGTATTACCTCTTTATTATATAGGATTAGTATTAATACTATTCTTTACCCTTTTTTAAAAGTTTTATGTTATTTTTTCTTTATTTTATTTTGGGATTAGTGTTATACATTCTATTTTGATTTTCCCTTTAGCATTATTTTACTCTATCTCAATTTTTCCTTTATGCCAACACTCTCTTCATCACTTTTCCCCTTTTGTGTCCTGTTTTTCTTACCCTGTTCCTGCTTTAGCTTTTTTCTACCCTTTCTTTTTACTCCCTGTTAAAAAATGATCTTATGCATACATCTAATTTCCTCTCCCCAGCTCCAAACCCATATACACTTCTCTCTTGGCTTTCTTCACTATCCAAATTCTTTTTCCTTTTTTTTGCCTTTTTCTTTCTTTCTGTCTTGTTGTTGTTTGTTTGATTATTGGTTATTTTTTTGCTTGTTTGTTTGTTTGTTTTGCTTCTGTTTTTCCTCTCCTTGTTTGTTCTCTTCTTCTACGAATAGCTTAACTAATTCCAATCACCAACTCAGGCCTATCTACTCTCTATCCTCCTTTTCCAACAGTAAACAAATACATAGATAGATAGATAGATAGATTAAAGAAGGAGGAAATTTATATATATGATTTTCTTTTATATATATATTTCAGTATATATATTTCAATATATATATATATATATTTTTTTCTTTTTTTGTATTTAGTTTTTTACTTTTCTTCTTATACACCCATTCTCCTTCTACCTTCTCTATACTGAATTGTGGCTATTTCCCCATTCATTCAATTCCTTGACCTTACCTCCTGGAAATAAGCTCTGCCTCCTCAGATTCATCAGGGTGTTGTTTGGGGTTTGTTATTTGCATTTTTATATTAGCTGTTCTTTGTAGTTTGCATTCATCTCTATGTGTTTGTTGTTTGCATTTTTTAGATTAGTTATTTTATTGGAGTTTTCTCCCCATATACATATTTTTTCCCCTTCTTTTTTTCTTCTATGTCTTTTCTCTCTTACATTTTTTCCTTTTCTCAATATCATTTTTGCACTCATCTCTATTCCCTAATTCTCTTTTTTCTGGTCATCACCTTTATTTAGGGGTATTAGTATTGTGAATACATTTGTGTTTGGTGCCCTGTGTGTTGTGTCTTATTGTGTTGTATTTTGTGCCTTTAAGTCAACACAGGAGAGAGAGAGAGCCACATAACCAGAAATCCTGAGAGGAGTGATCACGGGGAGACAAAGTAACAGCTCACATACAAAAGAAAAGGAGGAATCACCAGAAAGGGAAGTAAATGAAATGGAGGCAAGCAATATGACAGAGAAAGAATTAAGAGCAATTGTCATAAGGTTGCTGAAAAGGATGGAAGACAATTTCAGCAATATGTGTAAGAACCAATAGGAAATGAAGAAGAACAAAGAAGAAACGAAAAATGACATTACTGTAATAAAGAACTCAATAGAAAGCATCAACAGTGGACTAGAAGAAGTGGAGGACTGCATCAGTGAGCTAGAAGACAAGGTAGGGAAAAATACCCAAGCAGAGCAGCATCTAGAAAATAAACCTTAAAAAATAGGAGGAGAGCTTAAGGAAACTTTGGGACAACACAAAACAAAACAACATCCGCATAATCAGGGTACCGGAAGGAGAGGAAACTGAGCAAGGAATAGAAAACCTGTTTGAAGAAATAATGGGAAGAAAAAACTCACACAAGTCCAAGAAGCTCACAGAGTCCCAAACATGATGAACCCCAAAAGACCGACACCAAGACACATTATAATTAAATTGGCAAACACCAATGGCAAAGTAAAAATCTTAACCCTTTGCACTTGCTTGCTTTTTTCTTGAGCTGCTACCGATGCTAACTGTGTTGAGTCACACTCGACATCCAAGTGCAAAAGGTATAAGGCTACCAGAGAGAAACAGAAAGTTACCTACAAAGGATCTCCCATTAGACTATCGACTGATTTCTCAACAGAAACATATCAGGCCAGAAGGGAATGGAATAAAATATACAAATCATGCAAAGCAAGGGTCTGAATCCAAGAATACTGTACTCAGCAAGACTATCAATCAAAATTGAGGGTGAAATCAGGAGCTTCACAGATTAAAAAAAAGGACTAAGGGAGTTTATTACCACCAAACTAGAAATGCAAGAAATGCTAAAGGGTCTGCTATAAAAAAGAAGAAATAGGAAGGGAAAAAAGAACACAGGCATAAAGAATAAAAATGGTGACAAACAAGTACCTATCAATAACAACTTTAAATGTAAATTGATTAAATGCCCCAATCAAAAGACATAGGGTAGATGAGTGGATAAAAAAAACATGACCCATATATCTGCTGTTTACAGGAAACCCATCTCAGAACAAAGACTCACACAGACTGATGGTGAAGGGATGGAAAAAGGTTTTTCAGGTGAATGGAAATGAAAAAAAAATCTGGGGTAACAATACTTATATCCAACAAATTAGACCTCAAAGTGAAGGCCATAACAAGAGATAAGGAAGGCCACTTCATAATACTAAAGGGAGCAATTCAACAAGAAGGTATAATTCTGGTAAACATATATGCACCCAATACAGGAGCACCCAAATACATAAAAAAAAAAAAAAAAACTTCTGGAAGATATCAAGGGAGAGATTGACAGCAATACAGTCATAGTAGGGGACTTTAATACCCCACTAACTCCACTGAACAAATCCTCTAAACACAAAATCAGCAATGAAACAGCAATCCTAAATGACTCACTAAACCAGATGGAATTAATTGACATCTTTAGAACATTCCACCCCAAAGACACAGAATTTACATTCTTCTCATGTGCACATGGGTCATTTTAAAAGATAGACCATATATTGGATCACAGGCAAAGTCTCTTCCAATTCAAGAAGATATAAATCATATCAAGCATCTTCTCAGATCACAATGGCAAAAAATAGAAATCAACTAAAATAAAAAATAAAACACCTGGAGGCTAAATAGCATGCTTTTGTACAATGATTGGTTCCCAAAGACATCAAAGAAGAAATACAAAGCATCATGGTAACAAATGACAATGAAAACACAAGAATCTAAAATCTAAATAGACACTTTTCGAAAGAGGACATTCAGAAAGCCAAGAGACATATGAAAACATGCTCAAAGTCACTAATCATCTGAGAGATGCAAATCAAAACAACAATGAGGTACCATCTCACACCTCTCAGAATGGCTATCATCAACAAATCAACAAATGACAAGTGCTGGAGAGGATGCAGAGAAAAAGGAACCCTCCTGCACTGCTGGTGGGAATGCAGACTGGTGCAGCCACTGTGGAAGATGATATTGGAGATTCCTCAAAAAGTTAAAAATGGAACTCCCATTTGACCCAGTAATCCCACTTCTAGGACTATATTTCAAGAAACCAGAAACACCAATCAGAAAGGATATATGCACTCATGTTCATAGCAGCACAATTTACCATAGCTATAATTTGGAAACAGCGTAAATGCCCATCAACAGATGAATGGATTAGAAAACCGTGGTACATCTACACAATGGAATACTACGCTGCTATAAAAAAGAAGGAATTCTTACCATTTGCAACAGCATGGATTGAACTGGGGAGCATTATGCTACGTGAAATAAGCAGTCAATGAAAGTAAAATACCACACGATCTCACTCATTTATGGATAATAAAGAACATTATAAACTGATGAACAAAAATAGATACTGAAGCAGAACAGCATGGAACAGACTGTCCAAATACAGCAGGAAGGCTGGGGAGGGTTGTGGAAGAGGAGGTAAGAGATCAACCAAAGGACTTGTATGCATGCATATAAGCATAACCATTGGACGTATGATACGGGAGGTGGGGGGGTAGGGGAGACTGGGGGAAGGTCAATGGGGGGAAAAAGGAGACATATGTACTACTCTTTGTAATACTTTAAGCAATAAAAAAAATTAAAAAAACTTTCCATTCTTAAGAACATATTGGAGTTTGTAGCAAAAGGCACTGAAGCAGACTCACTATCATTGGCTGTGCTTGGCAGTGCTTTTCCAGCATTACAGATGGATGTGGCTTAGGCCCATGGTCGGCAAACTGCAGCTCACGAGCCACATGCGGCTCTTTGGCCCCTTGAGGGTGGCTCTTCCACAAAATACCACAGCCTGGGTGAGTCTATTTTGAAGAAGTGGTGTTAGGAGAAGTTTAAGTTTAAAAAATTTGGCTCTTAAAAGAAATTTCAATCGTTGTACTATTGATATTTGGCTCTGTTGACTAATGAGTTTGCAGACCAATGGCTTAAGCCATTTACACTCACTCTTTTGGAACACCTTGACAGAAGGCAGGCTTCTGTGGGCTGTGGACATATGGAATAAATTGAAGCCAATTGGGTTAAAAGTAGATTTGATCCTGATCCTGTCATCATTAGCATTTGTGCTTTAATCAGCATTTTAATTAACCACAGTGGCCTTGGAAGGGTGTGCAAATCACAAAAATCCTCAAGTAGAGCACTCTTAAAAAATTTCAAAAGGCTTGTTCTAAATCCAAGAGCTCCCAGATATCTCACTTATCTCATTAAATATCCTATGTTGATGTCACCCAGTAATACCATCTATTTCAGAATGTTTCAGCCTTTCTTTTAGTGAGATAGATTCAACTTACAAAAGACCTAGAGTACCTATGAATGATTCTCATCCACTGCCACAATCATGGGAGCTGTTAGGGGAAAACTTGAGTCCTTTAGATTGTCCAGTGGCGTCATGGAGGAAGGAAACATGCTGTGAAAGTGACTACAGGGGCTATCTCTCAGGCAAGGCCCTGTTGTCTACCTAGTCGCTCCTTCGGCATGTTTCAAAAAATCCACCACTCACCAAACCTTCCTAAAAGTTATCACTTCATCTGATTACTTTCCCTAAAATTTCACCAACTGGGGTTCATTTGGGGTTGATAAATCTCCTCTTTCAATAATAGATGTACCTTTTGGAGGGTAAGGGTCAATTAGTCATATAATGAAGGTGAACTAAGCTAGATGTCCAGGAGGACAAAGAAGTTTCATTTTGATTGGAACAAGGAGAAATGACAAAGTTGTTAGTTTTTAGGAATGGAGGCTCATGATGGTTATATTCTACCACTTAAAACATTTGCTTTGTGTTTTCCTTAGACCCCCCAAATGGGAAGAAAGAATCCCTTTTCTTCTGCTCCCAGGACCGAGGACCCCTGCTAGAACTCTAATATAATTCTGCTCCACGTGGGTTAAATCAACCTATGTGGGCTGGCCTAGAAACCTGACCACCACATATATAGCACTCTTTCTCTGAAGCAATGCATTCCAATGTCCATCCAAATCAGTGACTGATAAATGTTTTGGGCATACGTCATTAGTATGTTGAGGACTATCTGTATATTAACATGTCTCCCTTTTTGTGAAATTTGTAAAAACTCTTGTAAATAGCAACATCTAATTATGTAAACCTGACAAATATAATAATGTTTATTTGTTCAGTGATTCAGGAAACTTTAGCAATTTGCAAGTTGTTTGTAGAATAGAATGGTGTTGAGAGGTTTGGAAACATTCATATTTAAATCCTGTGAATAGCCTAAAATGGAGAAAATAGACTTACTGTGTTTTCTTTTTCCAACCCAGGAGTAAAAGGACCCAAGATTGAAATCTTCTCTTGGTAAGGAATGGAAAAGCTCACTCTAGTTCAACAAATTGTTATGCCTGGGCAAGAAATTAGTGAATGACTATACCTATGAGGATGACCAATCTCCAGGGTTATTGAAGCCTAATTATAGTGTAAGGGTCTATGGGAAGTAATTTATTATTGTTATTTTATTTTTTATTAAATTCATTTTGGTGATATTGGTTAATCTTGGAAGTAACTTTAATAAGCTTTTCTCATTACATAGCCATCATGCAAAAAGCTGTTTGATTTAAAGGGTAATGAATGTGAACCCTAAGGAATGGGAAGGAACTACTTCCAAGTGGGGTCATTTCAAAATGGCAGGCACAACTAGGACTAAAATAAGAAGGTCTCTATTTTCACAGAAAAAAGTAGAAGGTACTTTGTTTTATTTTTCATTTTGTTTGCATTTCTAGAAAGTATTTAATGAGCATAATCTATAACTCAGATACTATGATATTAGTGCCCAGAAAAAAATCTTCTAGCAAACATACATCTGAATTTCAGTCCACTATGACCTCAGTTGGCTGGAATGCATAGGAGGTAAGGGGAGGAAAAGAGTCTGGTTAATTGTGTTGTTTGGATAACTGAGAGCTAAGAAGTTTGTTTTATTATTGCTTATTATTCAAAATCTTTCCATAACTGTTGTGGCCTCTTTTGCTGTCTAAGGAAGTATAATCTAGGCAACATAATTGAATTTCCTTGCTAGATAGGTGAGTATATAAGTGGGCCTCACAGTCATGTTCAGAGATGTAAAAGATGTTACCAAGGTAAAAGATATAGAAGTAGTGGATTGAATTGGGAAATTCCCTTAAAGTTTTTTAATTTCCCTGCATTCCCCCTGCCCATTGGCCTTTCAAATCCCTACTCCTTCCCTAATATAAATCCATTTGAACATTTGTTTTTACTTAATTATGCTTTTAGTTTTTCAGATTCTACTTTCAAGGGGTTATTGGCAGTGGTATAAGTCACTGGCATGTTTAAAATAGTTAAGCAAGCTTTCTTCCCTTTTATTATAAAAAACTAGAGGCCCAGTGCATGAATTCGTGCATGGGTGGAATTCCTCAGTCTGTTCAGTGATCAGGGCTGATTGGACCATCTCCGCCAGTCCACATCGGGGCCACGAGAGGTTGGTTGGCCGGGGGGGAGGGGCCGCAGGAAGTTGGCTGGCCAGGGGGGAGGGGCTGTAGGAGGTTGGCCAGTGGGGGAGGGAGGGGCTGCGGGAGATTGGCCGGCTGGCCTCCCTATTGGGGCCATCAGGAAGGCTGGCCAGCCAGGAGGAGGGGCTCTGGGAGGTTGGCTGTGGAGTGCACTGACCACCAGGGGGCAGCTCCTGAGTTGAGTGTCTGCTCTCTGGTGGTCAGTGTGTGTCATAGTGACTGGTCGACCGGTCACTCCGGTTGTTCAGTCATTCAGTCACATAGGCTTTTATATATATACTAGAGGCCCGGTGCACGAAATTCGTGCACGGCAGGGAGAGGGGGTAGAGGGGGGGGGGTGTTGTCCCTCAGCCCAGCCTGCAGTCTCTCCAATCTGGGACCCCTCAAAGGACCTTCATTTTTCCTTCAAGAGTGTGGTGGAAAAACCCTAGATCACCTTCTTGGATTCTTATAACCCAAATTACCAAGAACACTGCAATTGGTGGCCTACAGGGAGCTTAGCCAATGAGTTGTCAGAAAAGGTATTTACTCTCAAAATGGTTTGGCTCAGTGGATAGACCGTGGGCCTGCAGACTGAAGGGTCCCAGGTTTGATTCCTGTTAAGGGCATGTACCTTGGTTGGAGGCATATCCCCAGTGGGGAGTGTGCAGGAGGCAGCTGATTAATATTTCTCTCTCATTGATGTTTCCGACTGTCTATCCCTCTCCCCTCTTCTCTGTAAAAAATCAATAAAATATATTTTTTTAAAAAGAAAAGGTGTTTCCTCTGCAGCTCATTCTCAGAGGACCCCCTGTGTTGTGTCCACTGAGCTAGGGGCATGTCCCCACAGCCCAGGGGAGCACACCTCCAAGGCCAGCAGCCAGCCCTATGTTGTGGGCGCTGGGCTGGGGGCGTGGACCTGGGCCACTGCTTGGTGCTGGTGTATGCACAAGAGGCCGCAGGGCAGGTGATGTGGCACATGTTCTCGCCCCATCCCCAGCTGCTTGGTGCCTGCGCCAGTAGGCCCAGAGTGGCCAGGGGCATTCTGGGACCCCGGTCGCTCAGGGCCTACATGCAGGCCTACAGGCTAGGAGCGGCCTAGGTCTCAAGGATGTTCCTGGAACCCAGGCTTCTCAGCACCTGTGTATGCAAATTAACCCACCATATTTGGTGGGTTAATTTGCATACTCACTCCTGATTGGCTGGTGGGTGTTGCAGAGGTACAGTCAATTGGCATCTTTCTCTTTTATTAGTATAGATATAGATAATCTCTTTATTAAAGCAAGTGAACTCAAACACATTAGCCAGTAATGCAGTTAATTCCTTTAGAACAAACCTTTTTAAAGAAAGAAATATCTAAAGTATAATTTGATACTTTTCTCACTAATACTTATTTTTTTCATTATTTTTTTTTATTTTTTTTTATTTTTTTTTTTATTTATTTATTTTTTAAATATTTTTATTGAGGTATTATATGTGTACATATCTTACTATTACCCCCCCCACCCCACACCCACACATGCCCTCCCCCCCAGAGTTTTGCGTCCATTGTTTATGCTTATATGCATGCATACAAGTCCTTCGTTTGATTTCATAACTCCCCCACCTTTCCCAAACTTTCCCCCTGTACTTTGAAAGTCTGTTTGATGCTTTACTGTCTCTGTATCTATCTTTTTGTTCACCACTTTATAATGTTCTTTACTATCCCTAAATGAGTGAGATCATGTGGTATTTTTCTTTCATTGACTGGCTTATTTCACTTAGCATAATGTTCTCCAATTCCATCCAGGTTGCTGCAAATGATGAGAATTCCTTCTTTTTTATGGCAGCATAGTATTCCATTGTGTAGATGTACCACAGTTTTCCGATCCACTCATCTGCTGACGGGCACCTAGGCTGTTTCCAAATCTTAGCTATTGTAAATTGTGCTGCTATGAACATAGGGGTGCATATATCCTTTCTGATTGGTTTTTCTAGTTTCTTCGGATATATTCCCAGGAGTGGGATTACTGGGTCAAATGGGAGTTCCATTTTCAGTTTTTTGAGGAAACTCCATACTGTTCTCCACAGTGGCTGCACCAGTCTGCATTCCCACCAGCAGTGCAGGAGGGTTCCTTTTTCTCTGCATCCTCGCCAACACTTGTTGTTTGTTGATTTGTTGATGATAGCCATTCTGACAGGTGTGAGATGGTACCTCATTGTTGTTTTGATTTGCATCTCTCGGATAATAAGTGACTTTGAACATGTTTTCATGTGTCTTTTGGCCTTCCTTCTGTCTTCTTTTGAAAATATTCTGTTTAGGTCTGTTGCCCATTTTTTTATTGGATCATTTATCTTCCTCTTATTGAGTTGCATAAGCTGCCTGTAGATGTTGGAGATTAAACCTTTATCAGTGATAGCATTTGCAAATATGTTTTCCCATGCAGTGGGCTTTCTTGTTGTTTTGTTGATGGTTTCTTTTGCTGTAAAAAAGCTTTTTATTTTGATGTAGTCCCATTTGTTAATTTTCTCTTTAGCTTCCATTGCCCTAGGGGCAGTGTCAGTGAAGAAGTTCTTGTGGCATATGTCTGAGATTTTGTTGCCTGTGGATTCCTCTAGTATTTTTATGGTTTCCCGTCTTATGTTTAAGTCCTGTATCCATTTTGAGTTTATTTTTGTGTATGGTGTAAGTTGGTGATCTAGTTTCATTTTTTTGCATGTATCTGTCCAGTTTTCCCAACACCATTTATTGAAGAGACTGTCTTGACTCCATTGTATGTTCATGCCTCCTTTGTCAAATATTAATTGAGCATAGTGGTTTGGGTCGATATCTGGGTTCTCTATTCTGTTCCATTGATCAATATGTCTGTTCTTGTGCCAGTACCAGGCTGTTTTGAGAACAGTGGCTTTGTAATACAGCTTGAAATCTGGTATTGAGATCCCACCTACTTTATTCTTCTTTCTGAGGATTGCTGAGGCTAGCCGGGGTCTTTTTTATTCCAGATGAATTTTTGGAGAGTTCTTTCTAGGTCTGTGAAATATGCTGTTGGTATTTTGATGGGGAGTGCATTGAATCTGTAGATTGCTTTGGGTAGTATGGACATTTTAATGATGTTGATTCTACCAATCCAGGAACATGGTATGTTCTTCCATCTGTTTACGTCTTCCTCTATCTCTTTTTTCAGTGTCCTGTAGTTTTCTGCGTATAGGTCTTTTACCTCCTTAGTTAAGTTTATTCCTAGGTATCTTAATTTTTTTGGTGCGATGGTAAATGGGATTGCTTTTTTAGTCTCTCTTTCTGTAAGTTCATTATTGGTGTATAGAAAAGCCATAGATTTCTTGGCGTTAATTTTGTATCCCGCTACATTGCCGAATTCATTTATTAAGTCTATTAGTTTTTTGATGGAATCTTTTGGGTTTTTTATGTACAATATCATGTCATCTGCAAATAAGGACAGCTTCACTTCTTCTTTTCCAATTTGGATGCCTCTTATTTCTTCTTCTTGCCTAATTGCGATAGCTAATACTTCCAGTACTATGTCAAATAGAAGTGGTGAGAGTGGGCATCCCTGTCTTGTTCCTGTTCTTAGGGGAAATGGTTTTAGTTTTTGCCCATTGAGTATGATGTTTGCTGTGGGTTTATCATAAATAGCTTTTATTATGTTGAGGTATGAGCCTTCTATTTCCACGTTGTTGAGAGTTTTTTATCAAGAGAGGGTGTTGGATTTTGTCAAATGCTTTTTCTGCATCTATTGATATGACTATGTGATTTTTATCTCTCAATTTGTTTATGTGATGTATCACGTTTATTGATTTGCGGATATTGTACCATCCTTGCATTCCTGGAATAAATCCTACTTGGTCATGGTGTATGATCTTTCTGATGTACTGCTGGAGCCGATTTGCTAGAATTTTGTTGAGGATTTTGGCATCAATGTTCATGAGGGATATTGGCCTGTAATTCTCTTTCATTGAGTTGTCTTTATCTGGTTTTGGTATTAGGGTGATGCTGGCTTCATAGAAGGAGCTTGGAAGTGTTCTTTCCTCTTGAATTTTTTGGAATAGTCTGAGGAGGATAGGTTTTAGTTCTTCCTTGAAAGTTTGATAAAACTCTCCTGTGAAGCCATCTGGCCCCGGGCTTTTGTTTGCCGGAAGCTTTTTGATGACTGCTTCAATTTCTTCCATAGTTACTGGCATGTTGAGCTGTTTAGAATCTTCCTGATTGAGTTTTGGAAGGTTGTATTTTTCTAGGAATATGTCGATTTCCTCTAGGTTGTCCAGTTTGTTGGAATAGAGTTGTTCGTAGTATTTTGTAACAATCCTTTGTATTTCGTCGGGGTCTGTTGTTATTTCACCTCTTTCATTTCTGATTTTGTTTATTTGGGTCCTCTCTCTTTGCTTCTTGGTGAGCCTGGCTAGAGGTCTATCAATCTTGTTTATCCTTTCAAAGAACCAGCTCTTGGTTTTGTTGATCTTTTGTATTGTTTCTTTGGTCTCTATGTCGTTTATCTCCGCTCTGATCTTTATTATTTCTTTCCTTCTGCTTACACTGGGCTTATCTTGTTGTTCTCTCTCTAACTCTTTGAGTTGTTGGGTTAGGTAATTTATTACCATTGTTTCTTGTTTTTTGAAGTAGGCTTGTAGAGCTATGAACTTCCCTCTCAGGACTGCTTTCATTGTGTCCCATAGATTTTGGATTGTTGTGTTTTCATTGTCGTTTGTTGCCATGATGTTTTTTATTTCTTCCTTGATGTCTTTGGTAACCCAGTCATGGTTTAATAACATGCTGTTTAGTCTCCAAGTATTTGATTTCTTTGGGTTGTTTTTATTGTAGTTGATTTCCAGTTTTATGCCACTGTGATCTGAGAAGATACTTGATATGATTTCTATCTTCTTGAATTTGGAGAGACTTTGCCTATGTCCTAACATATGGTCTATCTTTGAAAATGACCCATGTGCACTTGAGAAGAATGTATATTCTGTGGCTTTGGGGTGAAATGTTCTGAAGATGTCGATTAATTCCATCTGGTCTAGTGAGTCATTTAGGATTGATGTTTCTTTGCTGATTTTTTGTTTAGAGGATTTGTCCAATGGTGATAGTGGGGTATTGAAGTCTCCTGCTATGATTGTATTACTGTCAATCTCTCCTTTGATATCTTCCAGGAGTTTTTTAATGTATCTTGGTGCTCCTGTATTGGGTGCATATATGTTTACCAGAGTTATTTCTTCTTGTTGGATTTCTCCCTTTAGTATTATGAAGTGGCCTTCATTATCTCTTGTTATGTCCTTCACTTTGAGATCTAATTTGTCAGATATAAGTATTGCAACCCCAGCTTTTTTTTCATTTCCATTTGCCTGGAAAACCTTTTTCCATCCCTTTACTCTCAGTCTGTATGCATCCTTTTTTTTGAGGTGGGTTTCCTGTAGACAGCAGATATCTGGGTTTTGTTTTCTTATCCAGTCTGTTACCCTGTGTCTTTTGATTGGGGCATTCAATCCATTTACATTTAAAGTTATTATTGATAGGTACTTATTTGACGCCATTTTTATTCTATACCCCTGTGTACCTTCTTTGCTTCCTATTTCTATCTTTTTTTTACAGCAGACCCTTTAGCATTTCTTTCAGTGCTGGTTTGGTGGTGATAAACTCCCTTAGTCCTTTTTTGTCTGTGAAGCTCCTGATTTCACCTTCAATTTTGATTGATAGCCTTGCTGGGTACAGTATTCTTGGATTTAGACCCTTCCTTTGCATGACTTGGTATATTTCATTCCATTCCCTTCTGGCCTGATGAGTTTCTGTTGAGAAATCAGTTGCTAGTCTGATGGGGGTTCCTTTGTATGTAACTGTCTGTCTCTCTCTGGCCGCTTGTAAGATTCTTACTTTGTCGTTGGTGTTTGCCAACTTAACTATAATGTGCCTTGGCGTCGGTCTTTTGGGGTTCATTTTGCTTGGAACTCTGTGAGCTTCTTGGATTTGTGTGGGTTTTTTCTTCCCTATATCAGGGAAGTTTTCTGTTATTATTTCTTCAAACAGGTTTTCTATTCCTTGCTCAGTTTCCTTTCCTTCTGGCACCCCTATTATCCTGATGTTGTTTTGTTTTGTATTGTCCCGAAGTTCCCTTACGCTCTCCTCAATCTTTCTAATTTTTGTTTCTAGAAGCTGTTGTAATTGGGTATTTTTTTCCATCTTGTCTTCTAGCTCACTTATGCGGTCCTCTGCTTCATCTAGTCTACTCTTGATGCTTTCTATTGAGTTCTTTACAGCAGCGATGTCACTTTTCATTTCTTCTTGGTTCTTCTTCATTTCTTCTTGGTTCTTACTCATATTGTCGAATTTGTCTTCCATCCTTTTCAGCCACTTTATGACCATTTCTCTGAATTCTTTCTCTGATAGGTTGTTTGCCTCTAAATCGTTTACTTCCTTTTCTGGTGATGCCTGCTTCTCTTTCCTGTGGGGGCTGTTTCTTTGTCTCCCCATGGTCTCTCTTCTCCGGATGTCTGGTTATATAGATTTCTCTCTCTGGCGTTGATTTAAAGGTATAAAATACAACACAACCAGGCACAACAGACAAGGCACTGAACAGAATTGTATTCACGATATTAATAACCTCCAATAAAGGTAACCACCAGAGAAAGACAAATTAGGGAATAGGAGTGGAAGAGGGAGAGTAAAAAGAAAGAACAACAACGAAGAAAAAAACAACAACAAAGAGTGTGAATCTGAACTTGGGAAAAGAGCAGAAAGAAAGAAAAGAAATAACAGAAAAGAAAAAGAAAAGAAAAAAAAAGTAAGAGAGACAAGAATGATACTAAGAGAGAAAAGGGGAACAAACTATATATATGGGGAGTAAACTCCACTAGAACAACCACTATTCCCAGCAAATTCCAGCAACACGAGCCTGGAGATTAATACAAACTGCAACAGCAGCTAATATCAAGTGAGGCAAGGGAAAACAAAAGTAAAAAACAAACAAAAACAAAGCAAACAAAAGAACCAACCAAACCAACAAAAAGAATAATCTAAACAATCTCATAAAAAAGCATAAAAATTCAATCTAATCAACATTCAAGCAAACAACAACAAAAGGCCCGAGAGAAAAATAATTTTTTAAAGGTAGCGTAGAGAGAGGTTTGTATGGATTTGGAGCAGGGGGTTGGGAATTAGATATATAAGTAGGGTGAAGTTTTAGCAGGGAGTAAACTGAAAAAGTAGGGAAAATCTAAAGCCAGAAAGGGTTAAGATAAACTGGGACCAAAAGGGGAAAGGTTAGGAGAGTGATGGCATAATGTTAGCTTTGAGATAGGGTAAAGCGATTGTAAGGGAAAGATGCAAATCGAATGTAGGACACTAATCCAAAAATAAAAGAAAGAGAAAATCAAATGACATTAAAAAAAAAAAAAAAAAGTAAAATAATAGTAATAATAGTGCTGATTGAAAATAAAAATGTAATAATTAAAAAGGTGAAAATCAAGTGAGGAAAAAGAAAAAAAATATTAGTTTCTTAAGTAAAAGATGCAAAAAATGAAAATAAAAAATATGAGAATAAAAAATTTAAAAAATTGAAAAAAGAATTGAAAATTAAAAAATAGGAAGACTAAAATGTGCAGTAGCGGCTGTCATTCACTTCCTCTATTATTCTGTTTGTTACGCCTTTTTCCCAGTCTGGGCAGTATTTCAGTTCAGCTTCATTCCAGGGCTCCTCAGTGTTGGAAGCCAGTCCTGCTTTTTAAGCCAGCCCTATCTTAATTTCTCGTATTTATTTTTGATTACACCAGAGACAATTAGCGTTTCAGCCCCTGGGTGGCAGTGTTTCTGAATTGACTTCCGGGCCTCTCTAGCTCTTTTTTCTTTTTTTTTTCCCCCCTTCTATGGCACTCACTACCAGTTTGTGGAGGTGTGCGCCTCAGAGCTGCCTCTCTGATGGTCACACGCAGCTCTGGCCCCAGGTTCCGAAAAAACACCTTCCCCCTGCAGTCTTTCAGGGTTTCCACCTGGGTTTACCTCTGTATTGGGCTTAGCAATCAGAGTCGGAAAGAGCCCAGGTGTGCGGACCGTGGGTCTGTGCCCCAGACTAAGGAGCCTGCACTCCTTTGAAAATTCTTAGTCTGACCCTCCTCGTCAGATTAAAATGAGTTGCTTTCAAGAGGTCACTTCTGTTAGCAGCTCAGAAGACCCCCCTCCTCATTCACGGATCACGGCAGTTCCAACTGCCGCTGATTTTTCTAGGCACAGACCTCCCGGCTCCTGCCGGTCCTGCGGCTGCCGCACTTCCCTCACCCAGCGCTTCCCTCACCCACCGCGGGGATTAGAAACCGCAGCTTATTTCAGACAAAATCTGACCTTTCCGTGGTGCAGTGAAGAGTTTCTTTGAATCCAAATGTTTGCGCTGATAGGGGACCGGTGGTCTGGTGCTCCCAGCAGTTCAGTGTTTGCAGTTGTCGCGGAAAGTCAGGTTTCCACTAAAATCCTCCTTTCCTTGCAAGATGGCGAGGCGCCCGGCGAGCCCGCAGCTCCAGGAGGGGACCCAGCCCCTGTGGGTGCTGCGCGGTCAGAGGAACACTGCCCAGCACTCCCCCGCCTTCTCCTGGAGTTTAGCTGTCCCTTGGCTTGCCCACATACACTCCCTCTGCGAGCCTCTGCTGCTCCGACTCTCCGCCCCAGGAACAGACTCCAAACCCGACTCTATTCCGTCGCCATTTTCTCCCTCTGAAGGCTATTTTTTTCATTATTAACTCACCTGAATATGAGCTTCAAATCCAAAGCTCTTCCCAGCAGTTTTCCCTAAACCTTCAGTCAATGCACCCTGGGACTCTTTACAGAAGCTAACTTCTCTCAGCCTCAGGTGGTTTATTTACTATGCTAAAGCTGTTCAAGAGGGTACAGAAAAGGCAGAAGTTGCCTTTCAAACTTCTTGAGTTTCTAATTCTCTTGTCTAGACATGGCAGAGAAGACTGAAAATCATCTCTACTCATGGCAAGATCCCAGTCAAAAGCTAAGCTTTTAAGAATTCTAAGAAACTAGAAACACCAATCAAAAAGGATATATGTACCCCTATGTTCATAGCAGCACAATTTACAATAGCTAAGATTTGGAAACAGCCTAGGTGCCCATCATCAGATGACTGGATCAGAAAACTATGGTACAGCTACACAATGGAATACTATGCTGCCATAAAAAAGAAGGAATTCTTACCATTTGCAGCAACCTGGATAGAATTGGAAAACATTATGCTAAGTGAAATAAGCCAGTCAATGAAAGAAAAATACCACATGATCTCACTCATTTATGGATAATAAAGAACATTATAAACTGATGAACAAAAAGATAGATACAGAGATAGTAAAGCATCAAACAGACTGTCAAATTACAGCGGGAAGGTTAGGGAGAGTTGGGGGAGATAAGAGATCAACCAAAGGACTTGTATGCATGCATATAAGCATAACCAATGGACGCAAAACTCTGGGGGGTGAGAGCATGTATGGGAGTGGGTTGGGGGGGCACTGGTAAAATATGTACATACATAATACCTTAATAAAAAAATGAAAAAAAAAAGGAATTCTAGAGAGAAGCAAGGTCTAAGGGAATTTTCCAGGAAAGTTACTAACTCAAAACAGGACTTTACTTCTCCTAGAGGAAATAATACTGCACTCTAGTAGGAATGGGGAAGGATTGTTGGGGGCAAGGAAATGGGTGTGTAGTTATAGGCTCATAGATCAGGATTTTCCCAAACATGAGCTAGTCCTTTATACCCAGAACTGTAGCCCCAGGGCTAGGCCTGCAGAATAAGGACTGGCAGCCAGTCTTTTATTGAATAACAAGATCCTTGAAGGTGATACTTAGCTCTGTGTCTGATCCTATCCCTTATTTTCCTCTTTTGTATTTCTCTAGTTCAGCATGTCAATCAAACCTACCTCATCTAGGCTACTGATCCTGTCTTGTTCATCATCACATCTTGACTTGATCCTGTCATGAACTGCTATCTAAAACCACTCCATCCTTTCTTGGATTCTTTTTTCATTAAGGCCTTCTGCATTGACCCAAACTAAGCTTTCTTCCATTTGCCTTAGTATTTTAATTATTTGTGGGGAAGCAAAACACTCTCTATTCCCATGTATCATTTCACTGACCTAGTGGAGTATAGCCTTATTCTTACATACAAGTAAATATTTTTCTTTATTCACCCGATACTACTAGCATGTTGGCTTGTGTTGGTGGTTAAGAAAGACAAAAGTGATTTTTTTCACAGTTGTTTTTCTAAGTAGCTTATATTCCTCATCCAAAACAAAATATTTATAAAACAACATAAAATTTTCAAACAAAGTAAAATTAGTTTTATCACATCACTTGTTTTCTTGTGATTTACTTCTCAAAATAGATTATTGGGAAAAGAAAGCTAATGCTAATGAATTGCAAGCTAGGTTCTGTTTATTGAGATTTTACTTTACTTTACAAATGTAACTTAACAAAATGGTCATCCCATGGGGGATTGTTTAAGTCCTGTTAGATTTTTTTCTCACCTGTCTCAACAGCAATACACTTTGATTACAGAAAATTTAGAAAACACAGAAAGACACCTAGGAAATTAAAATTGTTCATAATCCATTTTGATCCTTTATTCTATTTTATCCTTCCTGTTTGGACTCATTTCATAGATTACTGCATGTCATTATAACATATATCCAGACAAAGAATACTTTAAATCAGCTGATTCTCATTTTGCTTTTATTTTATTGCTGGCAGTGTTGCTGATATTTTTCATGGTAGAGGATGGATCTGTTTAGATTGTAGACAGCTTACAGTGATGCACTTGTTTCTTATTTTACTTGGGGTTGCTAAGCAGGAGGAGATAGCAAGTGGCTATCTACCTCATCAGAGGGCTGTAACTTGGTTTACTACAAAAAGCTACTCTACCAAAAAATGTTGCTCTAAGAACTCCCATTCTGTCTATCCTGTCTTAAACTTAGTGTATAAACAACTTTATTACCAAGCTACTCATCACATTCTTGTCCTTAATCCAAGTGGAATCATTTTGCAAGGAGTGGGAGGTGGCAAGCAGCAAAATACTTCATGCACTGGGTGGTCACGTCTGTGCGACATCAAGCCATGGGATGTAACTTAAGGACTCAGTTGAATGAAGTAAGGATTAATAAGACAAAAGGCCATAATTGATTGATCATCTTATTTTAACCTTTTCTCTAGTCAAAGTGGGTTGACCTAATCAAGCACATTTCCTATTGGCTGGTTGCTTGTAGCCCATTTGAAACAATAGAATCTGTGCAATAGAATCCTTTCTCACCTCTTCTCTGATCCATGCCATCTTCTTGGGTCAAGATGATTGATAAGTGGACCGCAGACATAGACACAAGCTATAATCTTTTAAAAAACATTATAGGTTTGATTTTTTTGTATGCTATTTGGGTTTCTCTGAACTGGTTTGCAAAAACCCTGCTACCTTATTTTTTCTTCCAGTTTGGATTTGCTGCAGGCCAAGCAATAGTGAATCTCTTTCAAGGAGGCACTGAGAGCAGTGGTGACGATTAACCTATATTCTCAATGTGGCTCATGGCAAATTAGAGTGGTTCCAGATGCCACTCAAGAGTTTTCAAAGATGACCTAATCCCAAGCAAAGGAATATGCATATAGAATCATAGAGCTAAGGGCCTTGGAGACTATCAACCCTGCTGAAATGAAGAAAAGGATATTCATTCCAGAAAGGAGAAACCATCTTCCTAAAGTCACCATCTGGTTAGTAGAAGTGGTATTGCTCTTACCAAAGTCAAAATGAGATCTGAGGTATCAAGAAAATCCCTGACCCGAAGAGAGAGGAAGATGACGACTGGCAGGAAGGTAGGGAGGGAGAGAGTGTGAGAGAGTGAGGAACCCATAGAGGAGAGTGTAGATGTGTGTGGTGTGTGTGTGTATGAGCTAGGGACAGTTAGATTCTGCAGGTCCTCCAAGGGGAGCCAAACCGGGCAGTCTTAGACGGCGGAGGCCCGCGCACAAAGCGGACACTTCTGGTGGCCGGTGCTGCACGGAGACCATGCCATCTTGAGAAACAGAGCTGCTTGAGACTAGGATCCTGGCCTCAGCACCACCCAATCTTGTCTCAGAAGCAAACCAGGACCCTGCAGCCACTGGGGACAGAGACCTGCGACCACAGCTTCAGTCCAACGGACAAGAATCCAGACTTCCCAGGAGCAGATTACTGTGAGTCAAAGAGCCTATCCCCCTCCCTGCAAGCTCTCGGATAGTGCCATAGTAACTGATAGACCCGCCCCTCGCCCAAGCTGCAACATCTCTACAGAAAATTTGAGGGCTCTCATGGGGACGCAGCTCCTCTTCGGGAATTTGAGAGTGCACGAAGCCCTAGCCAGTTTGGCTCAATAGAGAGCACACGCACAGGAATCAGCTCCCCTTCGGGAAATTTGGTGCGTGGGACACAGCTGCTTGGGATCCCTGACTCACAACACATTCACACTAAGAGCCAGTGACTCCAATTCTTGGTGCATGCACACACAGGGACCCTGATTCTCAACGAAACACAGATACTCTGACACTCGATTCTTGGTCCAGACACAGGGAAACTCTGACTCCTGGCACGTGCTAAGGGA
Source organism: Eptesicus fuscus (assembly GCF_027574615.1). Taxonomy (NCBI): domain Eukaryota; kingdom Metazoa; phylum Chordata; class Mammalia; order Chiroptera; family Vespertilionidae; genus Eptesicus; species Eptesicus fuscus. The sequence goes on along the minus strand of NC_072473.1, from coordinate 79,005,330 downwards.
CTCATTTTCGGCACATACCAACAGTGTGGTGCAGGCAGGGTCCCTAATTCTATGTGTGCACACAAGACCATACTGAACATTGGGGACACTTACCCTGGTCAAGCCTGGTTCCCACCAATTCATGGCAGCCACACGTCCTAGTGTCAGAGCACTTCAGTGAAACTCGGGTGGTAAGAAGTTCCCACAGCACACGGCCCAGGTCCACGCAAATTGAAACTTGAACTTTCTGGTGATAGTCAGAATGGGGAGATGACACAATCCACAGAGGAAAGAAAATGAGGAGTCACCGAGAAAGGAAATTAGTGAAATTGAAGCATGCAACATGACCAAGAAAGAGTTCAGAGTAATGGTCGTGGAATTTATACGTTGGATGGATGAGAAAATCAACAACTTATGCAAGAATCAGGAAGAAATGAAAAGTGATATAGCTACAATCAAAAACACCATGGAAAGTTTCAACAGTTGACTAGAAGAAGCAGAGGACTGAATTAGTGAGTTAGAAGATCAGGTACAGAAACAAACTCAATCTGAACAGCAATTGGAGAAAAAAAAATTAAAAAGCAGGAGGAAAGCCTAAGGGAGCTTTGGGATAACAGGAAACGAAGCAACATATATATAATAGAGCTGCCAGAAGGACAAGAAGAGCAGCAGGGATTAGAAAATCTATTTGAAGAAATAATGACAGAAAACTTCCCAGATATGGGGAAGAAAAAAGTTACACAAGTACAGAGAGTCCCAAGCAAGATCAATCCCAAAAGACCCACACCAAGACACGTCATAATTTCAATGGCAAATATAAATGACAAAGAGAGAATCGTAAAGGTGGCAAGAGAGAGACAGAGTTACCTACAAAGGAACACCCATCAGATTATCAAATGATTACTCAACAGAAACACATCAAGCTAGAAAGGAATGGAAGGAGGTATACAAAGTGTTGCAAAGCAAAGGACTGAGACCAAGAAGACTCTATCCAGCAAGACTGTCAATCAAAATTGAAGGGGAAATCAGGAGCTTCACAGACAAAAAAGGGCTAAGGGAGTTTATCACCGCCAAATCAGCAATACAAGAAATGCTAAAGGGAATACTGTAAAAAGAAGAAATAAATAGGTAAGAAGGAACACAGACACAAAAATAGATATGACTAATATGACTACAATCAAATACCTTTCAGTAATAATTTTAAATGTAAATGGACTAAATGCTCCAATCAAAAGACATCGAGTGGCTGAATAGATAAAAAAACATGACCCATATATATGCTGTCTACAAGAGACTCCACCTCAGAACAAGAGACTCACACAGATTGAAAGTGAAGGGATGGAACAATATTTTTCAGGCAAATGGAAATGAAAAAAAAGCTGGGGTAACAATACTTATATCTGACAAAATAGACCTCAAAGTAAATGCCATAACAAGAGATAAGGAAGGCCACTTCATAATACTAAAAGGATCTATACAACAAGAGGATATAACCCTGATAAACATATATGCACCCAACACAGGAGCATTCAAATACATAACAAAACTCCTGGAAGATATCAAGGGAGAGATTGACAACAATACAATCATAGTAGGGGACTTTAATACACTACTGACATCACTGGATAAATCCTCTAGACAAAAAATCAGCAAAGACACAGCAATCCTAAATGACTCACTAGATCAGATGGACTTAACTGATATCTTCAGAACATTTCACCACAAAGCCACGGAATATATGTTCTTCTCAAGTGCACATGGGACATTTTCAAAAATAGACCACATATTGGGACACAAGCAAAGTCTCGCCAAATTCAAGAAGATTGAAATCATGCCAAGCATCTTCTCAGACCACAATGCCATAAAATTAGAAATAAACTACAATAAAAACAATCCAAAAATCTCAAACACTTGGAAACTGAATAGCATGCTATTAAATAATGACTGGGTTACCAAAGAGATCAAAGAAGAAATTAAAAGCATCCTGGAAACTAATGACAACAAAAACACAACAATCCAAAACCTATGGAACACAATGAAAGCAGTCCTAAGAAGGAAGTTTATAGCTCTACAAGCCTACCTCAAAAAACAAGAAAAAATGGTAGGAAATCATATAACTCTACAACTCAAAGAATTAGAAAGAGAACAACAAGAAAAGCCCACAGTGAGCAGAAGGAAGGAGATAATAAAGATCAGAGCAGAAATAAATGACATAGAGACCAAAAAAAAAAAAAAAAAAAACAATACAAAAGATCAATGAAACCAAGAGCTGGTTCTTTGAAAGGATAAACAAGATTGATGAACCTCTAGCCAGACTCACCAAGAAGCAAAGAGAGAGGACTCAAATAAACAAAATCAGAAATGAGAGAGGTGAAATAACAACAGACCCCACAGAAATACAAAGGATTGTTAAAAAATACTATGAGCAACTGTACTCCAAAAAACTAGACAACCTAGAGGAAATGGATATATTTCTAGAAAAATATAACCTTCCAAAACTCAATCAGGAAGATTCTAAAAATCTCAATAGGCTGATAACTATGGAAGAAATTGAAGCAGTCATCAAAAAGTTCCCAGCAAACAAAAGCCCAGTCCAGATGGCTTCACAGGGGAGTTTTACCAAACATTCAAGGAAGAACTAAAACCTATCCTCCTCAGACTATTCCAAAAAATTCAAGAGGAAGGAACACTTCCAAGATCCTTCTATGAAGCCAGCATCACCCTAATACCAAAACCAGATAAAGACAACACAATGAAAGGGAATTACAGGCCAATATCCCTCATGAACATACATGCCAAAATGCTCAACAAAATTCTAGCAAATCGGATCCAGCAGTACATCAGAAAGATCAGACACCATGACCAAGTAGGATTTATTCCAGGAATGCAAGGATGGTACAATATCTGCAAATCAATGAATGTGATACATCACATAAACAAATTGAGAGATAAAAATCACATAATCATATCAATTGACGCAGAAAAAGCATTTGACAAAATCCAACACCCCTTCTTGATCAAAGCACTCAGCAAGGTGGGAATAGAAGGATCATACCTCAACATAATAAAAGCCATATATGAAAAACCCACAGCCAACATCATACTCAATGGACAAAAACTAAAACCATTTCCCCTAAGAACAGGAACAAGACAGGGATACCCACTCTCATCACTCCTGTTCAACATAGTACTGGAAGTACTAGCCATTGTGATCAGACAGGAAGAAGAAATAAAAGGCATCCAAATTGGAAAAGAAGTAAAACTGTCCTTATTTGCAGATGATATGATATTGTACATCGAAAACTCTAAAGACTCCATCAAAAAATTATTAGACTTAATAAATAAATTCGGCAATGTAGCAGGATACAAAATTAATGCTAAGAAATCTATGGCATTTCTTTACACCAATAGTGAACTGATAGAAAGAGAGACTAAAAAAGCAATCCCATTTATGATCACACAAAAAATTTAAGATACCTAGGAATAAACTTAACTAAGGAGGTAAAAGACCTATATGCGAACAACTACAGGACACTGAAAAAAGAGAGGAAGACATAAACAGATGGAAGAACATACTGTGTTCATGGATTGGTAGAATCAACATAATTAAAATGTCCATACTACCCAAAGCAATCTACAGATTCAATGCAATCCCCATTAAAATACCAATGGCATATTTCACAGACCTAGAAAGAACACTCCAAAAATTCATCTGGAATAAAAAAGACCCCAAATAGCTGCAGCAATCCTGAGAAAGAAGAACAAAGTAGGTGGGATCTCAATACTAGACATCAATCTGCATTACAAAGCCACTGTTCTCAAAACAGCCTGGTACTGGCACAAGAACAGACATATAGTCAATAGAATAGAATAGAGAACTCAGATATTGACCCAAACCACTATGCTCAATTAATATTTGACAAAGGAGGCAAAAAGCAATGGAGTCAAGACAGTCTCTTCAATAAATGGTGTTGGGAAAAATGGACAGATACATGCAAAAAAATGAAACTAGACCACCAACTTACACCATACACAAAAGTAAACTCTTTAAAGGTTTAAACATAAGATAGGAAACCATAAAAATACTAGAGGAATCCACAAGCTGAAAAATCTCAGACATATGCCAAAAGAACTTCTTCACTGATACTGCCCCTAGGGCAATGGAAACTAAAGAGAAAATAAACAAATGGGACTACATCAAAATAAAAAACTTGCACAGCAAAAAAAAAAAAAAAAAAAAAAAAAAACATCAACAAAACAACAAGAAAGCCCACTACATGGGAGAACATATTTGCCAATGACATCACCGATAAGGGTTTAATCTCCAACATTTACAGGGAACTCATACAACTTAACAAAAGGAAGATAAACAATCCAATCAAGAAATGGGCAACGGACCTAAATATGCACTTTTCGAAGGAGGACAGAAGGAAGGCTAAGAGACATATGAAAACATGATCAAAGTCACTAATTATCCGAGAGATGCAAATCAAAACAATGCAGTATCATCTCACACCCGTGAGAATAGCTATCATCAACAAATCAACAAACGACAAATGTTGGCGAGGATTCGGAGAAAAAGGAACTGATTTGCACTGCTGGTGGGAATGCAGACTGGTGCAGCCACTGTGGAGAACAGTATGGAATTTCCTCAAAAAACTAAAAATGGAACTCCCATTTGACCCAGTGATCCCACTTCTAGGAATAAACTTAACTAAGGAGGTAAAAGACCTATATGCGAACAACTACAGGACACTGAAAAAAGAGAGGAAGACATAAACAGAGAAACTAGAAACACCCATCAGAAAGGATATATGCACCCCTACGTTCATAGCAGCACAATTCACCATAGCCAAGATTTGGAAACAGCCTAAATGCTCGTCAGCAGATGAGTGGATTAAAAAACTGTGGTACATCTACCCAATGGAATACTATGCTGCAGTAAAAGAGAAGGAGTTCTTACCATTTGCAACAGCATGGATGGAATTGGAGAGCATTATGCTAAGTGAAATAAGCCAGTCAGAGAAAGACAAGTACCATATGGTCTAACTCATTTGTGGAATATAATGAACAACATAAAATGATGAACAGGGACAGATCCAGAGGCAGAGAAGCATTGATCAGACTGCCAGACCTCAGAGGGAAGCTAGGGGAGGGTAGGCGAAAGGAGATCAACCAAAGGACTTGTATGCATGAATATAAGCCTAACCAATGGACATGAACAACAGGGGGGTGAGGACATGAGTGGGGTGGGTGGGTTGGGAGGTTAATGGAGGGATGAGGACACATATTTAATTTCTTCAATGAAGACATTAAAAAAAAAGAAAGAAAATCCCTGACCCTTAGGAACAATTCTTGTTAGAGATCCTGGAGTAAGACCCCTAACTATATGTGTAGGCACAAGCTTGTCAGGAAAACTTTCATTTGTAGTGTTTTGATGTAGGTTACTGTACTGACATCACAGGATTGGGAGGGAGAAAGGGAGGGGGGGGGAGGGAGGAGAGAGAGAGAGAGAGAGAGAGAGAGAGAGAGAGAGAGAGAGAGAGAGAGAGTGACAGACAGATTTATTGGTCACTAAATCACCTTTACCATGCAGACAAGATCTCATTCAGAACCATACATGTTCCTAAGTTGATCTGGCCCAAGTGGATGGAAAACAAACCTCTATTTCTTCCCAGACCAATGGATTTATTTGTAGTTTATATAGCACATGGCCTTTTTTTCTATGTGTAAAATTAAAATCCCAGATATATCTGAAAAGAGGCCTGACTTCAGAGAACATCTTAGGTGTATTTTCACTGTGCACATCATCCAAATAGGAGTTCCAGTATATAGTGAGGGAGATCAGAACAGAACCAAGCCTGAAAACTTCATACAAAATTGGATAAGAACTAATTCCAATTTCTATTGTTGACACCATCTCTCTCCTCCAAGCCTTGAAATCTGAGCTGTGGGTAAAGTAGTGCACCCAGTAGATATAAGCTAGCCAGAGAGGGACTTTGCCCCTCTACTCACTGACTCCACCTGCTTCAGGGATGATTGACCCATGTGAACTTCCTATAAGGATGCCTTCTGAGAATAAGAGATCAAAGGAAAAACAATTGTTTGGAGCCCACAAGGGGACTAGATCATGGAGCTAGACTCTTCATAAGTGTTAGTATGTTAACTTCATTGTGACATCTTTGGTGTAATTAAGAAGCAGGGCATGCTTGTTCTTTTGGGTATACATTGGTCAAAGAGCAATAAAAGGTCAGAGTAAATTTATTGGCTTAGTTTTGAGTCTGTAGAACCTGCCCCTTTGGTCAGATTTGGGGTGGCTTAATCACTGACACCACAGAACAAATATTAACATGAAGTATCTCCATTTATGCCTATAATTTGAAAGTGCAACACTACATGAATGGTTGAAATGATAGTATTCCAAAAGAGTGTCATAAGATTATGTTAAAAATTGTTATATTACTTCAGAGAAGTAATTCTCCCCCCACCCTCATGTGTGCATAACTCTGTTTTTTTGTTTGTTTGTTTGTTTGTTTGTTTGTTTTTTGCAGTGTATTTTTCTGGGATGAAATTTCAGATCTTCTAATTTTCCTATTCTAAAAATTTCAATATTTCTCTATTTTTATAAATTTCTTATTATGGTACAACTTAGCGTTCTTTATACTCCTTTTTATAGTTTATGCTGTAGCCCAAACCTACTACTTGTACTTTGTCCTGACCTTTTCTGACTCCATACCTTTATTCATGCTTTTTCCTCTACCTAAAATTTCATCCCTGTCTCCAACCACCACAGATCCAATTTTACCCATCCTTCAAAGTCTAGTCAAATATCACTTTCTCCAGAAAGCCTTCCTTAATCCCTCTAGTGATATGTCCCTATTTCTGAATTCAATAATAAATTTAGCTATACTTCTTATTTTTTCACTTGTTGTTTCTATTATATTTTGATCTAGAGAAAAAAATAAATGTTACAAGCTTTTTGAGGATAGGGACCATGTTTAATTAATCTTTGTACTCTGTATAGTACCTGACAAAAATAAAAAGCACACAATAAGTATTTATTGAATGAATAAATGTGTATTTCTATGCCTCTCTGTGTATGTAGCTTTCCTCTGGGCATTTCAACTCTTTTCCTTTTTTGCTTAATGTTTTTCCTGTGTTCCCATCCCTCAATCTCCCACCCTTCTTCTTTGCTCCACCTGCCTCTGTCTCTCACTATGTGTGCGTGTGTGTGTGTGTGTGTGTGTGTGTGTGTGTGTGTGTACAGGGTATGGGCAAAAGTAGGTTTATAGTTATTCATATGCAAAATAATACAATAGTTAATCAATAATAATAATATAAGAATAAACTCCATGTTTTGCATATTCATAACTATAAACCTACTCTGCCTCACCCTGTATATACATATAGCTAGATAGAGACATGGAGATAAAGATAGATATACACATATAAAATAAAATATATAATTTAATTAACCATTATAAAAATAAAGTATATTTTTAATTTGTTGTGTTTATTAAATTTAGGTTAGATGCCTTGTTTTATTCTGAAAAGCAGTAATGCTTTCATATTTCTCTCATAAAGTTCTAAACAGATAAATAAAGCATATTTTTATTATGCTATTGTTGGTTAACTTTTTTGTCTTGATGGGAAGTGACCATTGATAGCAAAATGCTCCCTATTCATGCATTGATTATTGAATTCAGTCATTGTTTACTATGGTTTTCTCTTGAGGTGTTGAGAGGTGCCCATTTTAGGCATTGTAACACTTAGCCAAGTGAAGTGGTAACTAAAGGACTAAGGGGGGTCATGATAGCTCTCTTGATATATGTGAAAGGATACCAGGGGGACCATGTTTTCAGTTTGTTTTATGTGGCCTCAGTAAATAGAATCTGTCCAAAAATGAATGTTTTGACCTCAAAGATAGTGAGTTTTCTGATATTATGGGTATTCAAACAGAGCCTGAATGGGCATGTGGTGGGGAGAGAGTAGATGATATTCTTAGCATTGTATGGGGTATTGGGATAAATTATTATTTTTTGTTATAAATGATCCCTTGAGATCCTTTCCCACTCTGAGATTCTATGGTTCCATGATTACTTAAAATAGACTTAAGCAGTTTCCAAATGTTAAGAACACATATAAACAGATCAATTCAAATAGAAAACATGAAAGAATGTTATAAGAAACAGAACTAGAAGCTTCAGAGAGCCTCATGATAAATCACTGTATTTGACCACTGAATTTTACTCTGAGTTCTTTGGCAGTTAAGGTAAAAAGGAAAGAAAACAACATAATTGAGTCACATGGTTCTTTGTGGAGTAAAAAAATAAATGGCTGAGTTCAACTGCCTAGACAGATGTTGTTTTTTCTGCCATGGAATTCTAGGAGGAATTTATCATGTAATTCTTTGTATAATATACAGTGCTTATCATAACGGACAATGTGGCTTTATAAAAGATATAGATATAATCTTCAAATGGAAATATCTTTTCTTCCCTTTCAAAAAAATAGCTGTAAAATGTCAAATCTTCAACCAGTAAGAGTCTTTTTCCCTCAGAAGGTTAAAAAGTATGGTTAAGGTAGATTGCTTTCTACTAACTTGGCTTAATATAGAGACCTGGCACAAAGAATCCAGAAGCATGGACAGTCAAAGTGACCTTTATCTGCTTTCAAGTACCTCCTGTATCAAGTGATCCTTTGTATCACAAACAATTCATTTTTTAATTCTCTAAGGGGTGTCTCAAGGAGGATTGAGATTCAGAGCCTAAGGATTTGTGCTCTCTGCCAATTACTTGCTGGCAAAGAACAGTAGAGATATACATCTCAGTCCTACCTACCTCAGAAGGACGCTGTGAAGATGGGAGAAGAGTATATTGATGTCAAAGTACTGGAGAAAGTTACAATTTCTAACCAAATATCATCTATGAGGGATAGTGTTATTGACACCAGACTGCATCTCACCAGGGACTAGGCCCCAGGAGGGCTTCGGTGGTTAGCTACTGAGAAAAGCCCATTTGTCAGATCTGCTATGAAATGTCATTGCATATCTACAGGGGCAAGGCATTCAACTCAGAGAAAGATGATTTCATGAACTTAATGAATCTTTTATGAAGTAAGGACCATCATTGACCAGTGTCAGAGTAGTGTCATAGTCAAAGACATGGTCTAGCAACCAAAAGGAATTTCAAAATAATTTAAATTCTAACACTAATAAAAAACCATGAAGGGGATTCAAAACAACTCATTAAAATCTCCCTTTCTCTACAGTGTGGTGTTTTTGTTTTTGTTTTGTATCATATTCTATAGGTGTAAAGTTTCTTTTTATTTCATCACTTTCCCACTAACTTTTCCTGGACCTCCGGGCAAAACAATTTTTTTCTCTCTCAATATTTCCCTCTCTCCAAGCACTTTATTATGTGTATTGGCTTAGAATACAGCTTAAATCCTTCTCCCCTGCCTCCCAAGTGTTCTTGCTCTCTCTTCTTGATTCTGCATCACAAAAGGCCAAAGATCATTTCACCAAACATAGGAGGGAGAGGTTGGAATGGTGAGAATCTGAGAAAAGGAAAAGCAACCTCGCCTTGATGCACTAGGAGAAGAAGAAGGTTGTTAACATATATACATTAATAATTTTCACACCATTACATCATGACATGGACTCTTGGATAACCAGAGTCACCCAATTTCATACCTTTTTGTTATTAACTCAATCTCTTCTTCTTTACTCTTAAGTCATAGACTAGGTTTTTCCACAACAGCTGGAAACAAAGATCATTGGAAACAATAGCTAATTTCAGCAAAACCTTCTGGTGTATGTATTTAGAAAAGGTAACAAGCATGGTGAAAGGATTGGGGCTCCTCTTGGACTGGTTCTATACATCAGTCTGAGAGATGCTATCTTCAGCATGCAGAGGGAACAAGGTGGGACTTTTTAAATTTCCCAGTGCTTCTTACATCTGAACTTCAATATTAAGATTGTGGTATGAAAACTCCAAGCATTACTCTTCAAATAAAAAAGCAACCAAAAATTCTAAAGCCAAATGTAAGTATTTTGATAATTGATCACGCCATTCTTTTCTGTTGAAAAAAATTCTAAGCACTTTAAAGGTGTGGAAAAAAACATATTCATCCTCTCATTTATGGCCCTAAACACTAGCTGTATATTTAAAGAAATGCCAGCTTCTGTGCATTTTAGAAAAAAATAGAGGAATATACTATGTTTAAATTTTTAGATCTCTTCAAGAATTCTCCCAGAGCCCTGGCTGGTTTGACTCAGTGCATAGAGCGTCGGCCTGTGGACTGAAGCGTCCTGGGTTCGATTCTCGGTCAGGGCACATGCCCGGGTTGTGGGCTCAATTCCCGGTGTGGGGCACGCAGGAGGCAGCTGATCCATGGTTTTTTTCACATCACTGATGTTTCTCTCTCTCTCTCTCTCCCTTCTTCTCTGAAATCAATAAAAACGTATTTTAAAAATAGAAAAAAAAAAAGAATTCTCCCAGATTAACAAAGTAAGTCAGTTTAGTGGTCACTGTAACCTTACTATTTCATTTAAGTCATGGGATGCTGATACCAGGTGGGATATGCATTCTGGTTATAGATATGGAGAGTAGTAGTTGGCATAAACACAGCAATGAGCAAAACTCAATGATTCATAGCCATATTGGCACGATGTCTCCAGCACTCAGCAAAGGCTCTGGCTTGTATTAATTTTAAAAAGGCAGTTCAAGCTTAATGGTTGATGACAATGATAAATCCTTAATCATCTACCCGATATCCCACCTACAGGCATCCAAATATACAGTTGTTGCACATTTTTTTTTGGTCCCAATAAACAGATTCATAGAATTTCAAAGCTGGAAGGGACCTCAGAGATCATTTGTTTTCAATTTCTTATTTCACAGACTGGGAAACTAATCCCAGAGAAGAAAGTGCACCTTCTCAACGGTTCCACAGCCAGTTATTAGCAGTCGTGACTAGAACTTCCTTTCTCCCTGTTTCAGGTGCATAGTTACTGTTAAAGTGAACGCTATTGAAAAGGCACCAAGTGTGGTTAATAACTTCTGAACTTCAGTTCAATATATTCTGACCCATTTCCTTTATGAAGCCAATGGATAGTGATTAATTAGGTCTTCATTGGGCATTATAATTTCTAGTCTGCTCCATGATCTTATATTTTTCCCCTTCCTCTTTGGCACCAATTGAAAAAGCTATACAAACTCCTTTTTGGAAAAGCTCAATTGGTTAGTTATAGCACATCAGTAGAAAGGAAAAGCCTCAGCTTTTGATTATTTAGTCTACACTCTTTCCTGACTTATACTTTCTAAAAGGACTTAGTCTTTAGACCTTACAGGGAAGCAAATCATGCTTATGTGAATAATATATGTATTCAGCTTTCTCCTCCCCCATGGGAGAGAAGTTTGAAATTACCAATCTATGGATCAGTTTATGATCACTTATTGACCATTTAGTTTCTAAATACCCTGACCCAAATTTTCTGGCTGTGAAAAGTTACAACTAGAGCAAGAATCTACTAAGGGCTGCCAGATCTAGATAAAAGTTTTTCAGACTGCTTAAAATAATGCTTTAAAATATGACATTAAACAATTTTACAATTCCATCATATATTTATGCCAGTGAATGCTAACTCACTTAATTATGACACTCACAAGAGTGGTATTCTCTATCTTGGGAAAGAGATAGAGAATTGAATTTATTCAAAATCAGTTGTGGGCAATGGTGACATTAACTTCAGTGAAACTGCAGTTCTGACATGTCTTCCCTCTATCTCTCTCTGGTCAGTTAGCTAGAGATAAGCTTGGTGTCCAGAAGGACAATTTAATATATTGAATGTTAACCAGTAAAACAGACTATTGCCCAGGTGTCTAATATACCATCCACCTACCTGACTACAATACATTAATTTTGAATAGACTGTCTTCTAGATTATGTACAAGGTGTTATTCATTAAATTATCTCATTGGTTAACCCGCATCCTATGAGATCAGCTGTGTATTCATACAGTCTGGCAATCCTGGCAATGTGCTTAGAAGTTTCTCCTGACATTTTTTCTTATCACAGTGCCAAAGAGGTAGAGCCAGATGTGCAATAGTTGGAGTTTCTTTTCTGCTCTCCTCTTCCAACCCCAACTCTGAGCTAAGGAATCAAGGCAAGGTTGACACATATGCAAAAAGATTTGGCAAATACCCTGATATTAAGATCTACAAAAGCAGTCAAACCAGATAAGTGATCTCCAAAATGGATTTTTTGTTTGTAGTAGGAGTGCTGAAATGATCTGGTTGTCTATCTATGATAAATTGAGTAACTGTGGAAATCTCAAAACTTATTTCCTTGGAGTAAACATTAACTGGGGCTATTTACTCCAAGCACCATTAGTTTTCTGAAGAGCCACTTAACAACCTGTCATTTTCAAATCAGAAAAGTACTAATCTATTTCCTTTAACAGAAAATTTCATCATCTTTAGCTCTATTACTGTGTACCTACTATGTGGAGGACACTGTATACATATGGTCTTTTCTGATTCTCACAACAGTCCCGGGAGGCTGGTATTATTATTAACCCCAATCCTATATAATAAAAGCGTAGTATGCAAATTGTCCCCTCGACCAAGAGTTGGTCTGGGAATTTGACCAGGAGGCAGTGCCAGCTGGGGGAAGGGAGGGAGGCCCTGGCCAGCAACCGGTAGCCTCTAGGGACCCTACCAGTTCATGAATTTTGTGCACAGGGCTCTAGTTTACAAATAAAGGAACTGAGTCTCAGAGGGGTTAAGCAAATTTCCCAAGGCCACAAAGGTAATAAGTGATAAGCCTATGGGAAACCAGATTCATCTTGATTACAAAGTCCATCCACATTCTACCATACTCACATGATGTTAATGTAAAAAACATTCAAACCTGTAAAGAATTTTTGTGAGTTTATTTGAGCCAAACTGTCGACAATTGACGGTAAGCAGTATCTCAATGGATGGGATATTTTTATATATTGCAAGCAAAGGAAGGGATCTATTTTTATATATTGCAAGCAAAGGAAGGGATGTAGGTGGGTTACATGAATCCATTGGTGAAAGATTAGAGAGGCGGGAGAAAGCAAGCGGAGGGTGGGGAGGGGAGGGAGGGAAACCCCTGGGATTGGATAAAAAGTAAAATGATAGACACATACTTAGGTGGGTGTAGGAACAATTAACATGATAACAATGAAGAAATTTGTGGTATCTGTCCTGATGCCCAGGCACATTAGGTTGTGCTCCAAGGGGTCCAGAAAAAAGGAAGTTACAAGTTACCCAGACATTTCAAGAATATGTTATTATAGATGCAAAAAGACACATAGGCTCAGTTAAGGTAAAGGTTGACCTTATCAGTGAAGATACTAGCCTAGGAACTACCCACCATAACTACTTTTAGTTAAAGTTTAATTTCAGAGCATCCTTTGTGGTTACTTTAGGTCTCTGGGTTTGAAAGACCACCATGCAGGTCCTCCCTTAGCTTGTCATGTTAGCATGTGGCCCCTTTTCGTCCACAACTATTATTTGTGGTATCATCTTTGTAAAATGCTTTGCAAATTCCAGTGTTTATGTGAGAGTTAACTATTCTATCTTTGGTTGAAGATTTTATTGTTTTATAAATTTAAAAAGATATTAACTTGCCTGGCTGGTTTTGCTCAGTGTTTGAGCATCAACTTAAAAACCCACCATAGACTCCTCTTTAATTAAAAAGTTTAATTTCAGACCATTCTTTATGGTTACTTTAGGTCTCTGAGTTTTCAAGACTGCCATGCAGGTTCCCTGAGCTTCTCAGGTTAGCATGTGGCCCCTTTCACCCACAATGTTAAATTATCAAAGAAGATAAAAATAATATTTTCACTGAATTCTGAATTCTTGGAATTTACTTCCCACTTGAGGGAACAGTTTCTTTGGTTCAACAGATCCTTGATGGAGGAGGCAGCTATTGGACAGTAAGCATATACAGCAACCAGTCAGAGTGTGTGTTCCCTGGGTTTGTCTGGCTGGGTAGGAAGGAATAAGTCCCTTCAAAATGTAAAATAAAATAAGCAAACACAAACCATTAAGTCACATTGCTGTTAACTGAAGTTTCAGCCTCTAAAGAGGTTTTGTTTCAAAACAGTTGACAGAGGAAAACCTATCTACTGAACCAATTAAAAAATTATCTTTATTGTTGAAAGTACTAAGATGTCCCTTTTGTTTGTGTTTTTTTTCCCCCATTGGCCCTCTCCACCCCACACCCGCCCCTTCCAGGCCTTCAACACTCTATTGTCTGAGTCCATAGGCTATACACTTATGCATATAAGTTCTTTTTTTTTTTTTTTTTTTTTTTTTTTTTTTTAAATATTTTTATTGAGGTATTATATGTGTACATATCTTACTATTACCCCCCCCCACGCCACACCCACACATGCCCTCCCCCCCCAGAGTTTTGCGTCCATTGTTTATGCTTATATGCATGCATACAAGTCCTTCGTTTGATTTCATAACTCCCCCACCTTTCCCAAACTTTCCCCCTGTACTTTGAAAGTCTGTTTGATGCTTTACTGTCTCTGTATCTATATTTTTGTTCACCACTTTATAATGTTCTTTACTATCCCTAAATGAGTGAGATCATGTGGTATTTTTCTTTCATTGACTGGCTTATTTCACTTAGCATAATGTTCTCCAATTCCATCCAGGTTGCTGCAAATGATGAGAATTCCTTCTTTTTTATGGCAGCATAGTATTCCATTGTGTAGATGTACCACAGTTTTCCGATCCACTCATCTGCTGACGGGCACCTAGGCTGTTTCCAAATCTTAGCTATTGTAAATTGTGCTGCTATGAACATAGTGGTGCATATATCCTTTCTGATTGGTTTTTCTAGTTTCTTCGGATATATTCCCAGGAGTGGGATTACTGGGTCAAATGGGAGTTCCATTTTCAGTTTTTTGAGGAAACTCCATACTGTTCTCCACAGTGGCTGCACCAGTCTGCATTCCCACCAGCAGTGCACGAGGGTTCCTTTTTCTCCGCATCCTCGCCAACACTTGTTGTTTGTTGATTTGTTGATGATAGCCATTCTGACAGGTGTGAGATGGTACCTCATTGTTGTTTTGATTTGCATCTCTCGGATAATAAGTGACTTTGAACATGTTTTCATGTGTCTCTTGGCCTTCCTTCTGTCTTCTTTTGAAAATATTCTGTTTAGGTCCGTTGCCCATTTTTTTATTGGATCATTTATCTTCCTCTTATTGAGTTGCATAAGCTGCCTGTAGATGTTGGAGATTAAACCTTTATCAGTGATAGCATTTGCAAATATGTTTTCCCATGCAGTGGGCTTTCTTGTTGTTTTGTTGATGGTTTCTTTTGCTGTAAAAAAGCTTTTTATTTTGATGTAGTCCCATTTGTTAATTTTCTCTTTAGCTTCCATTGCCCTAGGGGCAGTGTCAGTGAAGAAGTTCTTGTGGCATATGTCTGAGATTTTGTTGCCTGTGGATTCCTCTAGTATTTTTATGGTTTCCCGTCTTATGTTTAAGTCCTGTATCCATTTTGAGTTTATTTTTGTGTATGGTGTAAGTTGGTGATCTAGTTTCATTTTTTTGCATGTATCTGTCCAGTTTTCCCAACACCATTTATTGAAGAGACTGTCTTGACTCCATTGTATGTTCATGCCTCCTTTGTCAAATATTAATTGAGCATAGTGGTTTGGGTCGATATCTGGGTTCTCTATTCTGTTCCATTGATCAATATGTCTGTTCTTGTGCCAGTACCAGGCTGTTTTGAGAACAGTGGCTTTGTAATACAGCTTGAAATCTGGTATTGAGATCCCACCTACTTTATTCTTCTTTCTGAGGATTGCTGAGGCTAGTCGGGGTCTTTTTTTATTCCAGATGAATTTTTGGAGAGTTCTTTCTAGGTCTGTGAAATATGCTGTTGGTATTTTGATGGGGAGTGCATTGAATCTGTAGATTGCTTTGGGTAGTATGGACATTTTAATGATGTTGATTCTACCAATCCAGGAACATGGTATGTTCTTCCATCTGTTTACGTCTTCCTCTATCTCTTTTTTCAGTGTCCTGTAGTTTTCTGCGTATAGGTCTTTTACCTCCTTAGTTAAGTTTATTCCTAGGTATCTTAATTTTTTTGGTGCGATGGTAAATGGGATTGCTTTTTTAGTCTCTCTTTCTGTAAGTTCATTATTGGTGTATAGAAAAGCCATAGATTTCTTGGCGTTAATTTTGTATCCCGCTACATTGCCGAATTCATTTATTAAGTCTATTAGTTTTTTGATGGAATCTTTTGGGTTTTTTATGTACAATATCATGTCATCTGCAAATAAGGACAGCTTCACTTCTTCTTTTCCAATTTGGATGCCTCTTATTTCTTCTTCTTGCCTAATTGCGATAGCTAATACTTCCAGTACTATGTCAAATAGAAGTGGTGAGAGTGGGCATCCCTGTCTTGTTCCTGTTCTTAGGGGAAATGGTTTTAGTTTTTGCCCATTGAGTATGATGTTTGCTGTGGGTTTATCATAAATAGCTTTTATTATGTTGAGGTATGAGCCTTCTATTCCCACCTTGTTGAGAGTTTTTATCAAGAAAGGGTGTTGGATTTTGTCAAATGCTTTTTCTGCATCTATTGATATGACTATGTGATTTTTATCTCTCAATTTGTTTATGTGATGTATCACGTTTATTGATTTGCGGATATTGTACCATCCTTGCATTCCTGGAATAAATCCTACTTGGTCATGGTGTATGATCTTTCTGATGTACTGCTGGAGCCGATTTGCTAGAATTTTGTTGAGGATTTTGGCATCAATGTTCATGAGGGATATTGGCCTGTAATTCTCTTTCATTGAGTTGTCTTTATCTGGTTTTGGTATTAGGGTGATGCTGGCTTCATAGAAGGAGCCTGGAAGTGTTCCTTCCTCTTGAATTTTTTGGAATAGTCTGAGGAGGATAGGTTTTAGTTCTTCCTTGAAAGTTTGATAAAACTCTCCTGTGAAGCCATCTGGCCCCGGGCTTTTGTTTGCCGGAAGCTTTTTGATGACTGCTTCAATTTCTTCCATAGTTACTGGCATGTTGAGCTGTTTAGAATCTTCCTGATTGAGTTTTGGAAGGTTGTATTTTTCTAGGAATATGTCGATTTCCTCTAGGTTGTCCAGTTTGTTGGAATAGAGTTGTTCGTAGTATTTTGTAACAATCCTTTGTATTTCGTCGGGGTCTGTTGTTATTTCACCTCTTTCATTTCTGATTTTGTTTATTTGGGTCCTCTCTCTTTGCTTCTTGGTGAGCCTGGCTAGAGGTCCATCAATCTTGTTTATCCTTTCAAAGAACCAGCTCTTGGTTTTGTTGATCTTTTGTATTGTTTCTTTGGTCTCTATGTCGTTTATCTCCGCTCTGATCTTTATTATTTCTTTCCTTCTGCTTACACTGGGCTTATCTTGTTGCTCTCTCTCTAACTCTTTGAGTTGTTGGGTTAGGTAATTTATTACCATTGTTTCTTGTTTTTTGAAGTAGGCTTGTAGAGCTATGAACTTCCCTCTCAGGACTGCTTTCATTGTGTCCCATAGATTTTGGATTGTTGTGTTTTCATTGTCGTTTGTTGCCATGATGTTTTTTATTTCTTCCTTGATGTCTTTGGTAACCCAGTCATGGTTTAATAACATGCTGTTTAGTCTCCAAGTGTTTGATTTCTTTGGGTTGTTTTTATTGTAGTTGATTTCCAGTTTTATGCCACTGTGATCTGAGAAGATACTTGATATGATTTCTATCTTCTTGAATTTGGAGAGACTTTGCCTATGTCCTAACATATGGTCTATCTTTGAAAATGACCCATGTGCACTTGAGAAGAATGTATATTCTGTGGCTTTGGGGTGAAATGTTCTGAAGATGTCGATTAATTCCATCTGTTCTAGTGAGTCATTTAGGATTGATGTTTCTTTGCTGATTTTTTGTTTAGAGGATTTGTCCAATGGTGATAGTGGGGTATTGAAGTCTCCTACTATGATTGTATTACTGTCAATCTCTCCTTTGATATCTTCCAGGAGTTTTTTAATGTATCTTGGTGCTCCTGTATTGGGTGCATATATGTTTACCAGAGTTATTTCTTCTTGTTGGATTTCTCCCTTTAGTATTATGAAGTGGCCTTCATTATCTCTTGTTATGTCCTTCACTTTGAGATCTAATTTGTCAGATATAAGTATTGCAACCCCAGCTTTTTTTTCATTTCCATTTGCCTGGAAAACCTTTTTCCATCCCTTTACTCTCAGTCTGTATGCATCCTTTTTTTTGAGGTGGGTTTCCTGTAGACAGCAGATATCTGGGTTTTGTTTTCTTATCCAGTCTGTTACCCTGTGTCTTTTGATTGGGGCATTCAATCCATTTACATTTAAAGTTATTATTGATAGGTACTTATTTGACGCCATTTTTATTCTATACCCCTGTGTACCTTCTTTGCTTCCTATTTCTTTCTTTTTTTTACAGCAGACCCTTTAGCATTTCTTTCATTGCTGGTTTGGTGGTGATAAACTCCCTTAGTCCTTTTTTGTCTCTGAAGCTCCTGATTTCACCTTCAATTTTGATTGATAGCCTTGCTGGGTACAGTATTCTTGGATTTAGACCCTTCCTTTGCATGACTTGGTATATTTCATTCCATTCCCTTCTGGCCTGATGAGTTTCTGTTGAGAAATCAGTTGCTAGTCTGATGGGGGTTCCTTTGTATGTAACTGTCTGTCTCTCTCTGGCCGCTTGTAAGATTCTTACTTTGTCGTTGGTGTTTGCCAACTTAACTATAATGTGCCTTGGCGTCGGTCTTTTGGGGTTCATTTTGCTTGGAACTCTGTGAGCTTCTTGGATTTGTGTGGGTTTTTTCTTCCCTATATCAGGGAAGTTTTCTGTTATTATTTCTTCAAACAGGTTTTCTATTCCTTGCTCAGTTTCCTTTCCTTCTGGCACCCCTATTATCCTGATGTTGTTTTGTTTTGTATTGTCCTGAAGTTCCCTTACGCTCTCCTCAATCTTTCTAATTTTTGTTTCTAGAAGCTGTTGTAATTGGGTATTTTTTTCCATCTTGTCTTCTAGCTCACTTATGCGGTCCTCTGCTTCATCTAGTCTACTCTTGATGCTTTCTATTGAGTTCTTTACAGCAGCGATGTCACTTTTCATTTCTTCTTGGTTCTTCTTCATTTCTTCTTGGCTCTTACTCATATTGTCGAATTTGTCTTCCATCCTTTTCAGCCACTTTATGACCATTTCTCTGAATTCTTTCTCTGATAGGTTGTTTGCCTCTAAATCGTTTACTTCCTTTTCTGGTGATGCCTGCTTCTCTTTCCTGTGGGGGCTGTTTCTTTGTCTCCCCATGGTCTCTCTTCTCCGGATGTCTGGTTATATAGATTTCTCTCTCTGGCGTTGATTTAAAGGTATAAAATACAACACAACCAGGCACAACAGACAAGGCACTGAACAGAATTGTATTCACGATATTAATAACCTCCAATAGAGGTAACCACCAGAGAAAGACAAATTAGGGAATAGGAGTGGAAGAGGGAGAGTAAAAAGAAAGAACAACAACGAAGAAAAAAACAACAACAAAGAGTGTGAATCTGAACTTGGGAAAAGAGCAGAAAGAAAGAAAGGAAATAACAGAAAAGAAAAAGAAAAGAAAAAAAAAGTAAGAGAGACAAGAATGATACTAAGAGAGAAAAGGGGAACAAACTATATATATGGGGAGTAAACTCCACTAGAACAACCACTATTCCCAGCAAATTCCAGCAACACGAGCCTGGAGATTAATACAAACTGCAACAGCAGCTAATATCAAGTGAGGCAAGGGAAAACAAAAGTAAAAAACAAACAAAAACAAAGCAAACAAAAGAACCAACCAAACCAACAAAAAGAATAATCTAAACGATCTCATAAAAAAGCATAAAAATTCAATCTAATCAACATTCAAGCAAACAACAACAAAAGGCCCAAGAGAAAAATAATTTTTTAAAGGTAGCGTAGAGAGAGGTTTGTATGGATTTGGAGCAGGGGGTTGGGAATTAGATATATAAGTAGGGTGAAGTTTTAGCAGGGAGTAAACTGAAAAAGTAGGGAAAATCTAAAGCCAGAAAGGGTTAAGATAAACTGGGAGCAAAAGGGGAAAGGTTAGGAGAGTGATGGCATAATGTTAGCTTTGAGATAGGGTAAAGCGATTGTAAGGGAAAGATGCAAATCGAATGTAGGACACTAATCCAAAAATAAAAGAAAGAGAAAATCAAATGACATTAAAAAAAAAAAAAAAAAAAAAAAAGTAAAATAATAGTAATAATAGTGCTGATTGAAAATAAAAATGTAATAATTAAAAAGGTGAAAATCAAGTGAGGAAAAAGAAAAAAATATTAGTTTCTTAAGTAAAAGATGCAAAAAATGAAAATAAAAAAATATGAGAATAAAAAATTTAAAAAATTGAAAAAAGAATTGAAAATTAAAAAATAGGAAGACTAAAATGTGCAGTAGCGGCTGTCATTCACTTCCTCTATTATTCTGTTTGGTACGCCTTTTTCCCAGTCTGGGCGGTATTTCAGTTCAGCTTCATTCCAGGGCTCCTCAGTGTTGGAAGCCAGTCCTGCTTTTTAAGCCAGCCCTATCTTAATTTCTCGTATTTATTTTTGATTACACCAGAGACAATTAGCGTTTCAGCCCCTGGGTGGCAGTGTTTCTGAATTGACTTCCGGGCCTCTCTAGCTCTTTTTTCTTTTTTTTTTTTTTTCCCCTTCTATGGCACTCACTACCGGTTTGTGGAGATGTGCGCCTCAGAGCTGCCTCTCTGATGGTCACACGCAGCTCTGGCCCCAGGTTCCGAAAAAACACCTTCCCCCTGCAGTCTTTCAGGGTTTCCACCTGGGTTTACCTCTGTATTGGGCTTAGCAATCAGAGTCGGAAAGAGCCCAGGTGTGCGGACCGTGGGTCTGTGCCCCAGACTAAGGAGCCGGCACTCCTTTGAAAATTCTTAGTCTGACCCTCCTCGTCAGATTAAAATGAGTTGCTTTCAAGAGGTCACTTCTGTTAGCAGCTCAGAAGACCCCCCTCCTCATTCACGGATCACGGCAGTTCCAACTGCCGCTGATTTTTCTAGGCACAGACCTCCCGGCTCCTGCCGGTCCTGCGGCTGCCGCGCTTCCCTCACCCAGCGCCTCCCTCACCCACCGCGGGGATTAGAAACCGCAGCTTATTTCAGACAAAATCTGACCTTTCCGTGGTGCAGTGAAGAGTTTCTTTGAATCCAAATGTTTGCGCTGATAGGGGACCGGTGGTCTGGTGCTCCCAGCAGTTCAGTGTTAGCAGTTGTCGCGGAAAGTCAGGTTTCCACTAAAATCCTCCTTTCCTTGCAAGATGGCGAGGCGCCCGGCGAGCCCGCAGCTCCAGGAGGGGACCCAGCCCCTGTGGGTGCTGCGCGGTCAGAGGAACACTGCCCAGCACTCCCCCGCCTTCTCCTGGAGTTCAGCTGTCCCTTGGCTTGCCCACATACACTCCCTCTGCGAGCCTCTGCTGCTCCGACTCTCCGCCCCAGGAACAGACTCCAAACCCGACTCTATTCCGTCGCCATTTTCCTCTTCCTGCATATAAGTTCTAATGTTAATCACTCCCCACCCACCCACCCCACCCCGGCCTTCCCTCTGAGATTCCACTGTCTGTTTCATAGTCTCTTGTTCTATTTTGTTCATTAGTTCATTTTGTTCATTAGATTCCACGTGTGAATGAGATCACGTGATATTTATCTTTCTCTGACTGGCTTATTTCGCTTAGCATAATACTCTCCAGGTCCATCCATGCTGTTGCAAATGGTAAGAGTTCTTACTTTTTTACAGCTGTGTAGTATTCCATTGTGTAGATGTACCACAGCTTTTTTATCCACTCATCTGCTGATGGGGACTAGGGCTGTTTCCAAATCTTAGCTCTTGTAAAATGCACTTCTATGAACATAAGGGTGCATATATTCTTTCTGATTGGTGTTTCTGGTTTCATAGGATATATTCTTAGATGTGGGATCACTGGGTCAAATGGGAGTTCCACTTTTTAAAATATATTTTTATTGATTTAAGGAAGGGAGAGGGAGAGAGAAAGAAACATCAATGATGAGAGAGAATCACCAATTGGTCATCTCCTGCATGTTCCCCACTGGGGATTGAGCCTGTAACCCAGGCATGTGCCCTGACCGGGAATCAAACCATGAACCCACTGGTTCACAAGCGGATGTTCAACCACTGAGCCATGCTGGATGGGCATAAAAGTTCCATTTTTAATTTTTTGAGGAAACTCCACACTGTTTCCCACAATGGCTGCACTATTCTGCATTCCCACCAGCACTGCACTAGGATTCCCTTTTCTCCACATCCTCACCAACACTTGTCCTTTGTTAATTTGTTGATGATAGCCATTCTGACAGGTGTGAGGTGATACCTCATTGTCATTTTAATTTGACAGAGGAAATCTCTTGGATGATTAGTGACTTTGAGCATTTTTCATATGCCTCTTTGCCTTCTTTATGTACACTTTGGAGAAGTGTCTATTTAGGTCCTTTGCCCATTTTTAAATTGAATTGTTTATCTCATTTTGTTAAGTTGTATGACTTCCTTATATATTTTTGGAAATTAACCCCTTATCAGATGTATCATTGGAAAATATGTTCTCTTATGTAGTGGGCTCTCTTGTCATTTTGTTGATGGTTTCTTTTGCTGTGCAGATGCTTTTTATTTTGATGTGGTCCCATTTGTTTATTTTCTCCTTAGTTTCCTTTGCTCTAGGAGATGTATTGGTAAACCTATTGCTACAAGAGATGTCTGAGATTTTGCTGCCTTTGGTTTCTTCTAAGACTTTTATGGTTTCATGACTTACATTTAAGTATTTTTCCATTTTGAATTTATTCTTGTGTATGGTGTAAGTTGGTGGTCCAGTTTAAATTTTTTGCATGTACCTGTCCAATTTTCTCAACACCATTTATTGAATAGCCTGTCTTGTCTCCATTGGATGCTTTTGCCTCCTTTGCAAATAGTAATTGAGCATAATGGCTTGGGTTGATTTCTGGGTTCTCTGTTCTGTTCCACTGAAGTGTATGTCTGTGCTTGTGCCAGTACCAGGCTGTCCTGAGCACAATGACTTTGTAGTATAACTTGATATCTGGTATGTGATTCCAGATATCAACTTTGTTCTTTGTTCTTCTTTCTCAAGCTTGCTGCAGCTATTTGGGTTCTTTTTTTTTTTTGGTTCCATATACATTTTTGTTGTGTTTGTTCGGTGAAATATGCCATTGGTATTTTAATAGGAATTACATTGAATCCATAGATTGTTTTGGGTACTATGGGAATTTTAATGATGTTAATTCTTCCAGTCCATGAACATGATATATGCTTCCATTTACTTATATCTTCCTCTATTTCTTTTTCAATGTCCTATAGTTTTCCAAGTACAGATCTTTTACCTCCTTGGTTAAGTTTATTCCTAAGTATCTTATTTTTTGTTTGTTTGTTTTTTTTGCAATGATATATGGGATTGTTTTTTTTAGTTTCTCTTTCTGAGAATTCATTATTGGTGTATAAAAATGCCATAGATTTTGGAGTGCTAATTTTGTATCCTGCTATGTTGCCAAATTCATTTATTGTATCTAGTAGTTTTTTAGGGTTTTCTATGTACAATATCATGTCACCTATGAATAATGGAAGTTTTACTCCCTCCTTTCCAATTTGGATGTCTTTTATTTTTCCTTCTTGTCTGATCACTGTGGCTAAGATTTCCAGTATTATGTTGAATAAGAATGGTGAAAGCAGAAATCCTTGTTCCTGTCCTTAGGGGAAATGGTTTTAGTTTTTGCCCATTGAATATGATGTTTGCCATAGGTTTGTTATATATGGCCTTTATTATGTTGAGGTATGATCCCTCTATTCCCACTTTGCTAAGAGTTTTTACTCAAAAAAGTGTGTTGGAATTTGTCAAATGCTTTTTCTGCATCAATTGATATGATCATGTGATTTTTCTCTTACAATCTGTTTATGTGATGTATCACATTTATTGATTTGTGAATATTGTACCAGCTTTGCATCCCCAGAATAAATATCACTTGGTCATGGTGTATGATCTTTTTAATGTATGGCTGGATTGGATTTGCTAATATTTTGTTGAGGATTTTAGCATTTGTACTCATCAGGGATGTTAGCTATAATTCTCTTTCTTTGTAGTGTCTTTATCTGGTTTTGGAATTAGGGTAACACTGGCCTCATAAAAACAGATTGGAAGTGTTCCTTTCTCTTGGATTTTTTGGAATAGTTTGAGGAGAATAAGTGTTAGTTCTTCTTTGAATGTTTGGTAAAACTCTCCTGTGAAGCCCTCTAGAACAGGGCTTTTGTTTGCTGAGAGATTTTGATTAATGCTTCAATTTCACCAGTAGTTATCATCCTATTCAGGTTTTCTTATTCTTCTAGATTAATTTTTGGAAGATTGTATTGTTCTAGGAATATGTCCAGTTTGTTGGAATGCAGCCGTTCATAGTATTTTTTTAATGTTCATTTGCATTTCTGTGGGGTTAATTGTTACTTCACCTCTTTTGCTTCTGATTTTGTTTATTTGGTCCTCTCTCTTTTTTTCTTGATGAGTCTGGCTACATGTTCATCAATCTTGTTTATCTTTTCAAAAACCATCTCTTAGTTTTATTGATCTTTTGTATTATTTTTAGTCTCTATGTCATTTATTTTCACATAACTGATATTATCAGTGATTCAAGAAAGTGTATCTCTGCTAATGCTAAACTTGGTATGGAATCAAACCAGATACCATAAGCTAGGACTAGCCACACTCATTTGCTAAGCTAGACTTCACCAACTGAAGCCAAATATTCTTACTGAACTGTGATCTGAACCAAATTTTGTTGTTGGTGGTTTTTTTTTAACATACTGTGAATTGATTCACACAAGAACCACTGTTATATATTTTCTAAAGTGGTTGAACCAAAACTAACACAGAACTTCAAACTAATCTTAATATTGAACCTGAAGTGAATTGATATACATGTAGTCTAGTCAATTTTGGTCCTTGATTAATGATGCCACTGATGTCCTAGAGTTGGAGCCCTATGCTTTGTTGAGAGGACAGTACTGCCTTAACTGAGCCACTCAGTCACATTGTTTAAAGACCCCTGGGTCACATTACCCATAAGGTCACCCAAGATCTGAGAAAGCATGAGCAGCAGACTAAGGTAGAGGAGTGTTGCCTGTTTTTAAATACAATAGGATGGTGATAGATTATTATTAGACTTAATGTGGTAATCACATTGTAAGATATATAAATGTCAAATCACTATGTTGTACACCTAAAACTAATAATTTAACAAAAAAAGCAAAAACCAAATACAACAAGGTATAAGTGGATATCACTATAAAATATGCCTGACCTCCTTACTGTTCTTCAAACACATCACATATATTCCTGCTTCAGTCTTTGCACATGGTGTTCCCTCTGCCTGGAATCCTTTGCCCCCACATAATACTTTGCTCTCTCCCTTTTTTCAGTTCTTTGCTCAAATGTCACCTAATGGAGAATGTTTTATGTGATTACCATGTCCAAAATAGCACCCATCCACTTAAAAAAATTATAGTACCCACTTGGCAAATTATACCTTTATTTTTAGTTGTTTATTGATTGCCCTCCCCCCCCCCCACCAGAATATAAGCTCTATGAGAACAAAGACTGTTTTGTTCACTGCCCTATTCACAGGTCTTAGAATAATGCCTGGCATGTGGAGGTGCTGAATAAATATTTGGGAAAAATGGAAGCATGACATAAGATAACATGGCATAGTCCAAAGAACATAATTCTGGGAGTCAGAAGACCTCATATTTAATCCATACTCTGTTATTACCAATCTGGGGTTCAGTTTCCTTACTGGTCAAATGGGAATATTTGTTTCTTCTTTACCTAGCTCACGGGGATATTGTGAGATTCAAAAGAAAGAATGTATATATAAGTTCTTGGAAAAGAAGAAAATACTAGATTTGTGTATGTTTCCCTCCAAACTACTGAGTGCAGATGTTCTGTGGAAAGCCATTTTTGTTGGTTTAACCTTATACAAACTCATGTTTCCTTCTCATATTCTTAAACTAAGGTAAGCCCCCAGGGACAAAAAGCAAATCAGCTACTAGTAGGCCTGGCCAGTCTTACTCCTTGGCAGAATGCACCGAAAGGCCAAAAGGCAAGTCTAACTGAAACTGGAATCTAAATTTATTCTCTTTGCCAGAAATTGCACTAGTCCTGGGAATGAACTGCACATTTGAAACAGACACAGAGCAATGAGCAATTGGGTTTAGCTACCTCATGAACCAGGCAAGTGGTCCTAATCCTTGATCAATCATCCTCTTTCAAATGGCCTACTGCCACTAAGCTCAAGGAAGTAAGCAGTTGACCTTTTTCCTAGCATCCTGTCCTGCCCTCCTCTGTCTTACCATGGACATATACTGAAAAAATAATCAAAAGCCACCAGATATATTGGTGTTCTAGCAGGAATCCACCTACCCCAAGCCCAAATCCAATACAGCCAAACAAAAAGCTGTTGATGAAATCTCTGAATTAAATTTATGTGAAAGGTGCTATAGTCTGTATATACAAAGATTCTTATTTATTTTCCATATATCACTTGGGCATGCCTTTCGGGATCTCAGTCTGGTATGGTTACTTTGATGAAATATGACAATAAATCTGCTTTCCCCCAAGGTATCAAATGAATTGACTGCATGGACATTGGCCAACTCCTCAAATGATACTGACTACTCCATGCTGCCAAAAGGATCCTGCACATTTAAAAGCAGTGGGGGGCAGAACAGAGGGGGTGACTGGTGGGTAGAACCTGAGGTTGTCTTGTGAATAAAAAGAAAGAAAAGGGAATACCTAAATAATCCTCTTCCCTCTAAGGTCTTGAGTCTCCAATAACTTAAGGGTAGGTTCTGAGATAGAGGAAAGGTGGCAGGAAATAGACTTTCTCAGTCTCCTTGCTCACAATCCATCCTGTTCCAATGCTATCTCACCCACTTTGATTTTTTGTTTTGGGAGTGATGAGAGTAAAGAAGTCCATTAGTTCCCTTAGGAGTCAACTGCAATTCCTAGGCCCTGCCCAACATGGGAGAGCTCCTTGCTTTGCTTCAGGCTGACCACACCAATCCCTAGCTCAGGAATCTAAGTGTGCTTAGCATCTCTCCCTCTCAGGTGTTTTATGGCCTAACTCTCCCCTACTTCTTCAACTGCTTTAAACTAAATCTACACTAGTAGATTGAGTCATTTTATTTTTTTTATTTATTTTTTAATGTATATTTTATTTTTTAACTTCTTTATTGATTAAGATGTCACATATTTGTCCTCATCTCCCCATTCCCATCCCACACCCCTCCCCACGGATGCTCCCACCCCCTGTTGTCCTTAACCATTGGTTAGGCTCGTATGCATGCACACGAGTCCTTTGGTTAATCTCTCCCTCCTACCCCCACCTTCCCCTAGCCTCCCTCTGAGGCCCTACAGTCCAATCGATGCCTCCTTGTTTCTGGGTCTGTTCTTGTTCATCAGTCTATGTTGTTCATCATTTCCCCTAGATGAGTGAGATCATGTGTTACTAGAAATATACTTATAAGAACCGAATGTGAGACGAGCAATAATAGTTATGCTGACAGGCAAATGAATCAGTCTGTAGTGAGTTTCTTTCTGGACCAACAGTTCTTTTGACACCCAATTTCAATGTCCACCAGTTCCTTATGTGTACATGTCGGCACTGACTTTTCAGCTCTGGATGGTGGACAAATGGTGGTAATGCAGGTCCGACTCCCTCTGGTTTGGTCTCGCCCAGACCCAGGGGCATGGCTTCACCTGGACTCAGGGGCGTGCGGCCTCACCCGGACCTGGGACCCAGCATCACCCGGGCCCCGGGGCACGTGGCCTCACCTGGACCCAGGTCCGCGCGGCTTCACCCGGTCCTGGGATACAGCCTCACCCAGACCCAGGGGCGTGCGGCCTCACCCGGACCTGGGACCCAGCATCACCCGGGCCCCGGGGCACGTGGCCTCACTTGGACCCAGGTCCGCGTGGCTTCACCCGGTCCTGGGATACAGCCTCACCCAGACCCAGGGGCATGCGGCCTCACCCGGACCCAGGCTTCAGCCTCACCCTGACCCAGGGGCGCGTGGCCTCTCCCAGACCCAGGGGCACGTGGCCTCACCTGGGCCCAGGACCCAGCCTCACCCGGATCCAGGGGCACACGGCCTCACCTGGACCCGGGATCCAGCTTCACCCTGACCCAGGGGCACATGGCCGCACCCAGACCCGGGGGCGTGAGGCCTCACCCGGGCCCGGGATCCAGCCTCACCCAGATGCAGGGGCGCGTGGCTTCTCCTGGACCCAGGGGCGCGCGGCCTCACCCGGGACCCAGCCTCATCCGGACTCAGGAGCACATGGCCTTTTCTGGACCCAGGGGCGCAGCCTCACCCAGACCCGGGACCCAGCCTCACCCAGATCCAGGGGCGCACGGCCTCACCCAGACCCGGGATCCAGGTTGGCCCGGACCTAGGGGCGCATGGCCTCACCCGGACCCAGGGGTGCAGCCTCACCCAGATCCGGGATCCAGCCTTACCCTGACCCAGGTGTGTGTGGCCTCACCCGGACCCAGGGGCACGTGGCCTCACCCGGTCCCAGGGGCGTGCGGCCTCACCCGGACCCAGGGGCACGTGGCCTCACCCAGTCCCAGGGGCACGCAGCCTCACCCAGACCCAGGGGCGCGTGGCCTCACCCAGACCTGGGGGCGTGCGGCCTCACCTGGACCCAGGACCCAGCCTCAGCCGGACCCAGGGGCACGTGGCCTCTCCTGGACCCAGGGGCGCGACCTCACTCTGGCCCAGGACTCAGCCTCACCCAGATCCAGGGGCACGTGGCCTCACTCAGACCCAGGAACGTGCAGCCTCACTCAGACCCAGGGACGTTTGGCCTCACCTGGACCCGGGATCCAGCCTCGCCCGGACCCAGGACCCAGTCTCACCCGGACCCAGGGGTGTGCGGCCTCACCTGGATCCAGGGGCGCATGGCCTCGCCCGGACCCAGGGGTGTGCGGCCTCACCTGGACCTGGGACCCAGCGGGGCTTCGTCTTCTTGATCCCAATTCCTGTTGGTCAATTCCCTCTCAGCAATTCCTTCGGCCATTTTCTCAAAGCTCCAGGGCGGTTGCCACGGAATTTGTTGGGTGGTGGGCTCGGCGAGGCTCCGGTGCGCCCGGTGCGTGGCGGCGGGCTGGTCCAAGGTCGTTGTGGTGGCACTCGGGTCTGCAGCGGCGACCAGTCGCCGGGCGAGTGCTCCTGGATCCAGGACCCAGCGGGGCCTCGTCTTCCTGATTCCAACTCTCATCGGTCAATTCCTTCTCAGCAATTCCTCCAGCCATTTTCTCAAAGCTCCGGGGCAGCTGCCGCGGAACTCACTGGGTAGCGGGCTCGGCAAAGCTCCGTTGCGCCCGGTGCACGGTGGCGGGCTAGTCCAGGGTTGCTGCGTTGGCGCTTGGGTCTGCAGCGGTGGCTGGTTGCCGGGCGTGCGCACCTGGCCGCTTCCGGGGCACTGAGATTCTCGAAGGACTCGGAGGTCAGCAAGCGCAGGGTCTCCCACCCCATGTCTCCCAGGGGCTCGTCTGTCCATGCTCAGCAGCGAGTGGAGCCATCCCCTCAACTGGAGAACGCCGGGGGAACTGCGCCGAGCACGTTCCAGGCCGCCATTGTGTTGCCTGAGCCGTAGTTCTTAAAGTGTGATCTTTGGCTCACCGGCATCAGCATCATCCCGCGTACCCCTCTCTTTTATTCTAGTTGTAGAGCATCTGCTCAGCCAGCCCTCTGCTGGGTTCTGGATGGTGTCTGCTCTGTTTTCCCGTTGTAGCTTCAAAATTGTTGTGGTAGGCAACAATCAGGCGTCCGCCCTATGCCTCCATCTTGGTCCTCCTTTGTGTAGTTAAGTCTTGATTGTTGTTGGTGTCACTGGGAGGAATTTTCCTCCAGGCCAATTGGCTGTGAGGACCCGCTGTATCTATAAAGGAAGAGTTGCTGTGCAGGAGACACGTTTATGGGACGGGACTTGTTCCAGTAGGGTTTTGGCACTCACTGAGTCTGCCTCTTGAATGTGTCCCTTATGCGAGGGGTTGAAATCTTGTGTCGTCTCACACCGACCACTAGATGCCCTCATTTCTGGGTCTCCAATGGGGTGCAGGTCAGCTACTGTCTGAGGCCACTCAGCAGGAGTTACAGCAAAA
The DNA here is from genome assembly GCF_027574615.1 of Eptesicus fuscus. Taxonomy (NCBI): domain Eukaryota; kingdom Metazoa; phylum Chordata; class Mammalia; order Chiroptera; family Vespertilionidae; genus Eptesicus; species Eptesicus fuscus. Next base: position 78,975,052 of record NC_072473.1, on the reverse strand, counting down.
ACTGCAGTTTTCTCCTCTTGCTTGAGTGGTTTTGGAGTAATCTGACTGGAACTGCAGTTTATTTGGTTAAGCTGCCACAGGGCAGGCCATTTATATGCAAAAGCTGCTGTTTGGAGCCTGGGCAGGTTTGTAGAATGTGCGGGGAGGGTTTCAGGGTGGGGCGGGTCTCAGGGAGGGCTGGGGTCTCAGGGCATCACCAGGCTAGGGCGTGGCAAACAGCAATGGCTGCAAGTCTGCTTTTTCTGCCTTTTCTGCCTTTCCGCATTTCCAAGTCCCCGCATCCCGTGCTCCAGTGCAGTAAACACTGATTGCTGGGCGCATCTCTGCAAGAAAGTCACTCTCACTTTCTGACATGATGGCCAAGAGTCCAGCTTCTCCCTGTAGGTGTCTGGGTCTCGCGTGCGCGTCCCCGGAAACTGGACTTCAGAGTGATGGGGACCTTATCTCCCTTAGGGTTCGAAAAAAAGCCATGCGTCCCTTCACCCACCATCAGCCCGATTCACGCACCTCCATACCTCAGCCCTTCCACGTTTGTTCTTTCTTTTTCCTTCTTAGTTGTAAATCTACCATTCATCCAGCTCTCCTGTGGTTCTGGGTGGTAGACGCTTTGTCTTTTAGTTGTATTTTTGAAATTGTTTTTTGCGGCGCAGTTTATTTGTTTAACTTTGCCGCCATCTTGGTTCTCCTAGATTAAGTCATTTTAAGTTACAAAGTCATGTATACTTGTTGACAACTTTTCAACAATACAAGCATGTATAAATTAAAATGGAAAAGATCTCCTCTAATCCCCCAATATTCACCACAGGGCTTAATGCTATAGTGGTTTGGTATGTACAATTCCAGCAATTTTCTATTCAGGCAATTGAACCAGGAAAATTCAATTTTGAATTTGGATAGTGCTAAATACTGCAGACCACAGGATAATTAGGGATGTTGAAAAAGTCCTGAGGCATGGCATGGCATGACTCTTTGAGACCCCTGCTGGTGGGTTGGAAATTCATGTGCTGTATAACTAGTTTGCTGCCCATTTATGAGATGCTTGGTGAGAATATATGGGACATCTATACTTCAGTAAGCTGTATTGAAGCAGCCTAAAATCTAGACTGAACATTCTTAGTTTACCTGGAAATTTCTGGGTTGTGCCTAATGCCAAACATTCATGCCATCTTGAGAGATACTAGTAAGATGTCTTGGTAAAGGTAAAAGGCCAACATTGTTGGTGTAATATTGGATTTTTGTGAGTGCCTTCCCACACTGCTGCTTGCTCAGCTCTGGTCCCTCTCCTAGAAACAAACAAACAAAAAAGCCTTAGTCAAGTTAGTCAACTAAGTCAATCAAAAGGTCTTAGTAGAAGAGCCGTAGATGCAGTCAAGAAAAGTGACATGTATATATGGTAGGTTCATTGTTAGGGGTTAATCAACCCAGTTTACTTTGGAAAGGCTGAAGGTCTGCAAGTCAGATATTTTTGGAGTGTATAAGATCTTTACATAGACTCCTACATCCAGAGTACCCTCCAGACTTGCACCTGCCACCCACTCACAGATGTCATAAGCTCTTGTCCTTATTGGATTGTCAGTGAAGAAACAATGCAAGGGCAGAGTTCAAGTATTTGGCCTGCAATAAGGACTATTGAGACCCCAACAATGGGAGAAGGAACCAAGAGGCTAGTAGAAGCCAAGAGTGGTGCATCCTGATATCCACTTCTCGGAACCAAGTTCAATAGGGTCAGATTGTTAGCATGCTTGCAAGCATTCACCTGTTTAATCCTCACCTCATTTTACCAAGAACCTGAGTAATTTAAGAATCTTAGCTGCTCTATCCTACTTTAGAACTGATGCACAAAAAAACTTACATCTCTTTCTCCAGACTGAATAAGCACCAAGCAGCCTAGAAGGGTTGTGCTTAGTATGCTTAGGACTTGTAGAACTCAGGAAGCTACAAAACATAAGAAATATGTTGCCTTGTTCAGGGAGTTCCTAGTCTAATCATAAGGCCTAAAGATCACTGCAGTTGGTGGCCTATAATGTATAGACCCACAGAATGGCCCAGAGATGGAAGGGGGTCAAAAATAATATAGTTAACCTCCCTTATTTTACCTTATCACTGGGAACACCAAAGAACACCAAATCACATGTTCTCATCAGACCAAGGGGATGCAATTTACTCTCTCCTGTGGCTACCACTTAGCTTATCAGAGATCAAGTGGCCTTGGGTCATAGAAAAGGGTCCTTTTGCCTTCCAGATTTTATATTTCCAGTCCTCTATGGGCTTTGTATTTGCTGTGCTTCCAAGATCTACCATGAGAAGAAATTGCCTTTGTACATACTAAAACATTGAGGTGGGAATATGATAATGGTCATTAAAACCCTAAGCAACTTACTAACCCCACCTTTTATTATTATAAAATTTCTGTTTGGATGTCTCCAATGGAACAAATTATTTTTTTTAAATCTTGACAATAGCTAGGAGGATGATCCTGAGGGGTGTATGAGATTCATATCACAAGGCAATTAGTTTACTAATACTGTGGCTAGTCTCAGTTCCGTTAATACACAGGTATGGTGTGGGTACCTTTCAATAGGCATCTCATTAAGCACCTGATAGAGCAGTGATCAGCATTAGCGTCCTTAATATCTGACATTGGCTGTGTTCCTTGCATTTGAAGATTTACTTTTCAGGGCAGGAAGCAAAGTTGGGAAAAATAAGCAGCAAGCAGAGATAATAGGGCCCAGAAAGGGGGTAGATATATTGTTGGAAACAGGATGGGTAGCATATGCCAATAGTTCCAGAGTTTAGAATTTCATAGAAGATTACAAATCATTTAATATAAGAATGGCATAAGGTAGTCAGCTTTTATCCTATGAAGCAAAAATCCTTTATAAGCAAAAACAAAAACAAACAAACAAAAAACAGCAACAAAAACAAAAACAAAATATCTCCATTTCATTGAAAAATGACACTTTAACTCCAAAAACTTAGAAAGAGAAGAATAAATTTAGAGTAAATTTAATTCACACACACACACACACACACACACACACACAAACACAAAACAAAAAACAAAAAACAAAACTGCATTGTCTTGATTCATCTAATTTCAACACAGACTAGTGGAAACACGGCCACAGGTTGAAACTGGTCCGCACATTGACTTTTGGGAAGTTTTGGTCTATGTGAAAGCTAATAATCTCAGATTTATAGAAGCATGTGATGGCTGGTCTGGAGTGACACTGGTTAGTTTTCCATAAGAACAGCCAGGTGTGAAGACATAAGGTGGAAAGGCTCTGAGCCAAAAGGGTAGGAAAATGGAAGAATAGTTCTTTCCATTTTTCTTCTGAGGAATAAGTGTATGCTAAAAGCAGGAATAGAAGGTTTTCCAACAACAATCTGTTTCAGGTCCTGGATAGAGCAAAGTACCCCACAGCATGGTCTCTCCCCCACCTATCCAAATATGCACACACACTTAGGAGCTCCCACCTCTTCCAAATACAGGTTGCCTGCATTATGTATTGACAAAATGAAAACACTTTTCCTAGAGTCCAAACACCCAAGTTCTCGTCTTCATTCCAACAGTAGTGAGCTGTGTGATTCTGGCAATCTATCTCCCCTCTCTGAGACTTGATTTTCTCACTAGGATAATGAGGGAGTTGGCCCATGTAACTCTGACGTCCTTCTCACACTACCCCACCACTCGTCCAACTTGGCCTCAGTTCATTCCCTTGTCACTGCTTCATTTGGGCTCAACAGAGGCTTCTCTGGTAGCACATTCCTTGTTTACCAGCTATCTGGTCCTTGAGAGATTGGTAGCAGAGGCTTCCTCGTCCTGTTTTTACTTTTCTTCTGCCAATTACAAGTTCAGCCAGGTCAGCTCAACCCTGTATTTCCCTTATATCTGTGCAGTATGTCCCCAAAAGAATGATTCATGCTGGTGCCTATTAGCTGAGAAACCCAGGTCACTTCATTAATTGCCCATGGCTCTCTAGCTATATGCTATTTCTCTAATAGACCAATTTCTCCATTTATGATAGACAAGATTGCCTTTGGTCCAGAAACCCTCTCTGAGTGGATGCCTCTATCGTCCGGAAATTGTTTCTAAACCAAATTGCTGCCCTGCATTAGATATTGCTGGAGCTGTGCTATCAAGATGAGGAGAAGTGGAAAAAGTGGAAGCTCAAACATAGAAAAGTGCTAGAACAGAGGGAAAAATATAGTTCAAACAGAATGGCCCATTCTTTTATTTTATGTTGACTTTTCATTCTTTTTAATTTTATTTTATTGTTTAAAGTATTACAAATAGTAGTACATATGTCTCCTTTCATTCCCCATTGACCTTCCCCTGGCCTCCCCTACCCCTTGGCTTTAAACCACTCCTTTACACTCATTCTATACCCCCTCAAGGGGCCCTATAGGCCAGACAGGACTGAATTCACATCCCAGTTTTGTCACTTAATTTGCTGCACGATTTTGGGACATTTTCTTAATATCTTTGAATTTCAGTTTTCCACATTTGTAAAGTTGGGAGGATTTTTATGCATATTAGATGAGAACATACATTTAAAGTAGTTGGAATAAAGCAAGCACTTAATAAATGGTAGCTACTGCAATTACTTAAAACAGCTCTGTGGAGCTTTCTATTGCTATATAATGAAGCCCCTACTGCCCCGCCAGGCAGAGCTGGATAATCTCCCCACCTAGGTATGCCTATCAGAAAATAGGCCAGTCTCTTCAGAAATATATATACCCAGGCTGACAGTGACAGTCAGCACGTCATTTTCAGCCAACATATCAGGGAATAACTCACTATAAGATGTTACAGACCTCAATACATCCTGGAGAAGCAAATGTGGAAGCTTCTGGAACCACCTTGGGGGCTATGAATCTTCATGGGGGATGGGACAAAGTGAAGTTGCCCTTTTTCTACCTGTGTCTGGCATATAGTGTTTCTAATCCTGACTGCACTGCAAAAATAAGCATTATATCCCCATTTTGCCATTAGAGAAAGAGGCTCAGATTACTTTCACATGATATTGTGGCCTTCAGGGTCCCATGCTTTACCTATTAGTTTAGTGGTGAGGTAATGTTGGTCATGGTGTATGATCTTTTTAATGTATGGCTGGATTGGATTTGCTAGAATTTTGTTGAGGATTTTAGCATCTATGTTCATCAGGAATATTAGCCTGTAATTCTCTTTCTTTGTGGTGTCTTTATCTGGTTTTGGGATTAGGGTAACGCTGGCTTCATAGAAAGAGCTTGGAAGTGTGCCTTCCTCTTGAATTTTTTGGAATAGTCTGAGAAGGATTGGTTTTAGTTCTTCTTTGAATGTTCAGTAAAACTCCCCTGTGAAGCCATCTGGTCCAGGGCTTTTGTTTGCTGGAAGCTTTTTGATTACTGTTTTGATTTCATCAGTAATTATCAGCCTATTCAGGTTTTTTGATTCTTCCTGATTGAGTTTTGGAAGCTTGTATTTTTCTAGGAATGTGTTCATTTCGTCGAGGTTGTCCAGTTTGTTGGAGTAGAGTTGTTCGTAGTATTTTTTTACAATCCTTTGTATATCTGTGGGGTCAGTTGTTACTTCACCTCTTTCATTTCTGATTTTGTTTATTTGGGTCCTCTCTCTTTGTTTGTTGGTGAGCCTGGCTAGAGGTTCATCAATCTTGTGGATCCTTTCAAATGACCAGATCTTGGTTTCATTGACCTTTTGTATTTTTTTTTTTTTTGGTCTCTATGTCATTTATTTCCTTCCTCTGGCTACTGTGAGCTTTTCTTGTTGCTCTCTTTCTAATTCTTTAAGTTGCAAGGTTAGATAATTTATTACCACTTTTTCTTGTTTTTTGAGGTCGGCTTGTAGAGCTATGAACTTCCCCCTCAGGACTGCTTTCATTGTGTCCCATAGATTTTGGATTGTTGTGTTTTCATTGTTATTTGTTTCCAGGATGCTTTTTATTTCCTCTTTGATCTCTTTGGTAACCCAATCATTGTTTAATAGCATGATATTTAACCTCCAAGTGTTTGATTTTTTTCATTGTTTTATTGTAGTTGATTTCTAGTTTTATGCTATTGTGATCTGAGAAGATGCTTGTTATAATTTCTATCTTCTTGAATTTGAAGAGACTTTGCCCATGTCCTAATATGTAGTCTATCTTTGAAAATGTCCCATGTGCACTTGAGAACAATGTATATTCTGTAGCTTTTGGGTGAAATGTTCTGAAGATGTCAATTAAGTCCATCTGATCTAGTGAGTCATTTAGGATTGCTAATTTTTTGTTTAGAGGATTTATCCAGTGGTGTCAGTGGGGTATTTGAAGCCTTAAGAGAAAATGAATTCTCCATTAGCTTGGGGCATCCTACATCTCCCAGGGGACTGTACAGTGGCTTTAGGAAAACGTCATCCTGGCCTATTACAACAGTTCTGCCTTGCCAAAGTACACAAGGCCAGTAGCCACTGTTCTTTGCCTCGAGCTGAGCTAGAGCAATGGAGGGAAGAGTGGAAGAACAGCAGGACTTCCCTGACTTGACAAGTCAGGTGTCCAGGCCTCAGGCCAGTCATCTCTGTGCCGTGCAGGAGACATTGCAGTCAATTTAGTATACTCATTTCCACCCAGCAATGCTGAATGCAGCACAGATTTCCAGGAACTACCTTCCTTTTTTTTTTTTTTTTTTTTTTTTTTTTTTTAAATATATTTTATTGATTTTTTACAGAGAGGAAGGGAGAGGGATAGAGAGGTAGAAACACGGATCAGTTGCCTCCTGCACACCTCCCACCGGGGATGTGCCCGCAACCAAGGTACATGCCCTTGACCGGAATCGAACCTGGGACCCTTCAGTCCGCAGGCTAAAGCTCTATCCACTGAGCCAAACCGGTTAGGGCTACCTTCCTTTTATGATTTTAAGGCAAGTGCTGAAAAATATAGAAAGACAATATGCAAGAATGAGAGAGGAATAGAGGAAGAAAAGAAGGAATGAAGGAAGGAAGGAAAGAAAGGAGGAAGGAATAAATAAAATAAAGGGGAGCACACCTTGCTTCTGAGTGTTCCTGGGTGTATTGAGATCATGTTTGCACATAGACATACAACCAGAATGTGGGTGCCTGGTAAATTTAGAACAATGAAATTATGGCAGGAGGTCCTCCCTGCCCTGGTATGTCTTTTTCTGATATCTAAACATACCTAAAAGGACTTTAGAGAAATTCTAAGAAAGCACAGCATTTATGAAATAATATAGTCCAAGTTGATTTACAGAAAAGCTTAGGTAAGTTCCCTCACGTGGCTTACTACCCCAACCTGGGAACAGACCACTGGATTTTTTCAGCTCCATGGTCTTACCTATTGGCCCACACTGCCATTTAGCTCTCCCTCTGGCAGCAGCTTTGTGAAGCTCTGATACCAGGTTAGGGTTTCAGGTACAATACCAGATATCAACAACTCAGTATCCATTACACTCAGTACAGCCTGGGAGACTTTAAAGGCCAACATTACAAGAAACTGTTTTATTCCGATGTCACTGAAAGGAGGCAACATGTACATCTTCAATGGATAGAGAGGGAATAAACACATTCTCTGAAGAACTGAGGGCAGGGCTACTGGAACAGATATGTCTTTTTTTCTAGATCACTTTTGACTCCAAAATTCTGTAATTAGTACTGTCATTTCAAGAAATTTTTATTTGGAAAACTTTAAATCTGGCTCCCATTCAACTTTCCTGTACTGGTCAGCGTGTATGTCTGTGTAAGTATGTGTCTATTTCTTCCCAAAGAAAAAAGATACCCGAAGAGATACAGAGACTCACCTAAAGGTGGTTCCCCCAATCCATCTCAACCCACTCACAAAGATAAGCTTAAACTCTAGGGATTCCTGAAACCAGAGTACCCACTAGCTCACACTTGAAATTGCTCCTAATGTTGCTTTCCAACTTTGACAAGCAACAGTACATTTCAACAAAAGTGTCAGAGCTGAAATATGTCTCAAACAAGCAAGTGAGCAAAATAGCATAAATGAAAGAGGAGAGAGGGCAATGATGGGTGGACCATTGTCTCTCTTGAATGAAAGTAATTTTTCCTCTGGGTGTCTAAGAAGGAGGGCATTGAGATGACAACATTCTAGAGCAAGAAGGGACTTTGAGAAATAGTCCCATTTAAACCATTCCAGACAGATGCCACAGCGCCCTTATTTTAACAATTTCTTGAGAAATTTACTTAATTATTGTTTATAAGTGCTCTCTTTTGTCTGACTCTATTCATTATGCTGCTACAAGCTCATTACTTTTTGGTTTGCAAGTGGTGATGTAGGTGGTGATGAGTGGAGCTGTCCTTGGTGAGGCACTATGGGGTATATAAAAGGGAGGAAAACCTCCAAGGTCTGGTCACTCTCTCTGCATGATAGAGAACTTAGGTACAATTTGGATAGCTCAGAGCCCCAGTTTGAGAGAATGGCATAGGTTGCTGATCTCGGCATTTCTGAGAAGTCTTTCAGGAATCTTCACGAGTCAGAGCACTTCTCAATTTCCTGGGTGCTTTAGAAATTCCTGGCACAACTAAAGAAAAATCAAACCAGAAACCAGATTCTTTCTCTAGCTTGTCTGTAGTGGAGTGATTTTCAGTTTTCTGTATCTAGCTTGCAGCTCCCTTTCTACTAATACTCTTCATTTTAGGAAAAAAGAAACAAACAAACCTGATTCTTGTTTGATTGACAGGTCACATGTTTCCACTTAGCATTTGGCAGTCAACCTGTTATTCCCATGACATCTTATTGGTGGTGGGAACTATTAGTGACATTTCATAGAAGGGGTGGCAGAGGCATTAGTTTATCTAGTAATATCCAAGCTGTAACAGTGTGAAAAACAAAAGAAAGTGCAAATATATAGACACATCCACAGACATGCACACACACATCCATCCATAAGGTTCTTGGCTATTCTAACCTCCCCTCCCTAGCACCACCTTCCTCATATAAACAACCACAGCAGCAAAGCTTGTCTCCCAGATGTACCCAAATAAGAGCTGTGGGTCTCAAATCTGAAATTAGCAAACACCAGGATTAAAGAAGTTAGTATCTTCTTGATTCCCTTTCTCTTCTACAGATTTTCCTCTAAGTAAGGTAATCTCTAGAAAAAAATGGGGGCGAGATTAGGTTCCTCTTCTAAATGTCCTTCTCCCTGACCTGTGCCCAATTGGCTCAGTTTCACTGCCATATCCCACTAAAATACTCATCTATCCTCAACTTTCTTCCTCTTTGGTGGCTTCTTCAGTGGCTGGCCTTTTCTGCAATTCTTCCTGCCTAGCATAGCTGTAAATATCAGAGTGGAAACCTAAGTGGAAAAGGCCAGCAAAAGCTGAGAGGACCATTTGTGCTTCTGTGCCCAGTCCAGACTCTCTTCTGTAGTCAATTACATGCAAGTCCTTAACTGGGTGAGGCAGTATGGACTATGACAACAAGCAGGAGACAGGTTCTGATCTCAAGAATCTCACACTATAGTAGTGAAGGAAGAAGCTAGCACACCAACTGAAGACTGAAAACTGGATATAAAGGTGGAGTGACATACTCAATTGTAAGAAACAGTCTTCTTGCTGAAAGAGCTAATAGGCCATGAAGGCCTACTGGTAAGCTAGAATAATCTGAGAAGACTTTGTAGAGGAGGTAGGAGTTGATCTAATGTCCAATGAGTTTCACCATGGAGCCTCATACTGTAATGGGCTGGCAGTTAGCTCTTCCTGAGTTTGTTGGCATTTGGAATTGGGACAGAGAGGCTGGGGGAAACCATAAACTAGCTCTCTTCTACCTACAGTCTTCCTGTAGTCCTCTTCCTCCCAAGCGTGGCCTTCTGTACTTCCACCTACCTCTCCAAGTATAATCTCCTTGAGCTTGGAATTTTCACCAAGCAGCAGCTGGAAGCCAGGCATTGGCTGCTGGAACAATATTGGCTAGATTTCAAGTAACTTTCAGACCTTCACTGGGGGAAATCTGCTGTGCTCTTGCTCATTCTAATCATGACCATGTGCTGTGGACCCCCACGGAAACATAATTGGTAGAATACTTTCTCCAATACTTCATCTTGGGGATTCAACAGTAAATATAAACTTGAGTTGCTGTGGAAGGGATGCTGGCTGCCTGGACTCTAGAGAAATTCTGGGTTCCAAGGGGATTACTTGTCCTCAAAAGAGAGAAGATGTTGGATCTCTGGAAAAGGCACAGGATTCTGACATTTTTCTCACTCTGGTCCCCTGAGAAACACAGAGCTTCTTATATTAATAGCAAGAGGAAACTAGCATAGGAACTGTGACCCACTCAAAAAGCCTTTGGATTATGTTGAATGAGGAGCTGGGCGTTTCTGCAAACTGTTGGCCAAAGGAGCCCAGGAAAGGTCAGGTGTTCACTGCAGAGTGATCAGGTATGGTGGGAAGCCAGGGACCTGGGCTCTAGCTTAGTAGGGCCATGAATTCCTTGTATGATCTGGTTATTATTTCCCTTGCCCCTGCTTCTCCCTCAAAACCTGACTCCAAATTTCAAAATGAGGGAACAATTTCTTCTCTAAGAGCTTTGGAAGCTCTAAAATTCTGTGTTTCAACTCCAGCCCTTCAAACAACAGCCAAAACTTGAGGGAAAGCAGCTTGTGACATAGCTCACTCCAAAGATAACATTATGCACAGGAGTGGTGGATATTGTCTCTTTGGAGTGACTTGGCATATCCTTGCCTTGCTGAAAAATATCCCTTCATTGATGCATGAAGAGTGTATGCTAATCTTCTTTTCTTTGGGATAATCACAGCTCCAATGCTCCCTTCTAAGATACATATGGTCTGTATTATTCCTTAGCATGAACGCACTAATCAGACACACTTCCCCCTAACTGGAGAGTAGGGAGAAAGTGGTGATGGAGTAGGGGTGGAAACTTGGAAAAGTGATTGCCAAGGATGCATATTTTCCTGCCTTCACAATCTCGTTCAGAGACATCCCTGGCTCTCCTATAGTTTTGCTGTTTGTTTATTTGTTTGTTTCCAGAATTTGTAATGCATTAGAGAGTTCCTACCTCCTTCTACTTATGCCATGTTTGGAATGTCAGTTTTTAGAGATGTTAGCCTGTACATCTCTAAAATGTGGATTTAACGTGGAAGGAAGTACAAAATAACAGAGCATTCCTGCAACCATCAAGCAGCACTATTCTTATGTCCTCTGTGAGGTATTTGGAAATACATTTAGGGATGAAGAACTCATGTCCCTTTGCTCATCCATTTCCATTAGTTAGAGCCCTTTGTCATAATCAATTTACTCTGTTAGCTGAAGTTTCTCATGCTGTGATCTGCAGGAAACATAGGGTCCAATCATAGCTCATCTTTTAACCTAATCTTGTGACCTTGGCAGTAGTAATTTAACCTCTATGCACTAGGTCCGTGGTCGGCAAACTGCAGCTCGTGAGCCACATGTGGCTCTTTGGCCCCTTGAGTGTGGCTCTTCCACAAAATACCACAGCCTGGGCGAGTCTATTTTGAAGAAGTGGTGTTAGAAGAAGTTTAAATTTTAAAAATTTGGCTCTCAAAAGAAATTTCAATCATTGTAGTGTTGATATTTGGCTCTGTTGACTAATGAGTTTGCCAACCACTACACTAGGTTATGAACCATGCAACAAAAGTGGAATTAGTCGCTCATAATCATACTTGGAAGGCAGGGCAGGAGAGAGAGCAGGTAGAGAGAAGTAGAATGAGGAAAAGAATGGAGTGGATTTTTTAAATTAAAAACTCTACTACTGAGCTCAATCACCCATCTTATTTTCTAGACTTGGCTCTGATTGAATTTTGGTTGTTTGCTAAAATCAAATCCACCCTCAAAGGACAAAGATTTATTAACACTGAAGATATTCAAATGACTGTGCCACAGAATCTAAACTCAATTACTAAAGAGGAGTTCCAAAAATGTTTTGAGCAATGGCAACATCATTGCAATAAAGAAACAGGGATTTAGCCCCCCAAGGTGCTAGTCCGAAGGGGATACCACTCCTTGGGATGTGCATGTCCTAATATGTTTGTGAAAAAGCAGCAGTCATTACACTATGGTCACATTTAAAATTATTCCCTATTTCCTCTCCTTTAATTCTCAGTAGGGATTGGCAACAGTTGATTGCCATGTTTTGTAAGGAGCAGCTGAAAGCCATGTGGGATTTTTACCCTAGCTTGCTCTGTGCCTACAACTATTAGTTTCCCTTCACTGTACATGCAATGAAACTATACCATAGGGAATTGGCATGTGTATAATGCCAATGTTTTTCAAGGCAGTTTCATATTCAGATGATAATTTCCCAAAGTGAAGGAACTCTATCTTACTTACTTTTGAAGACTCAAACCCTAAAACAGTGCCTTGCCCCTAACACTCAATAAATGTTCATAGAATAGAATAACAATCCTCTCATTTTATCCTTGAAACATGCTTGTGAAGAAGGCAGACTAGGTATTATTCAATGTATTTTTCTTATTTTACATGGACCCAGGATACAAAGTACATTTTGTATGGGGTGGAGGCCATCTACTGTAGCAGTGTTTAGGATCATCAGCTTTGGACACATTTCTGGATTCCAATTTGGACTTTTCCCCTGGTTGGTCATTGACCTTGAGTCAGTTACTAAACTTAAGTTTTCTCAACTGAGGTATAATAACTCCCTCAAGTGAGAAAAATAATAGCCTCTACCTTCCAGGGTTGTTGTGAGGATAAAATGTCATCATCTATGTAAGGCACTTAGCATAAAGCTGACACAGTAAGCATTCAATCAATAGTGGATATTCTTATTTAGTTTATACAGCTAGCTAGTGGCAAAGCACAAGCTGGAATCCAGGGATAACTTTTAAGTATCAAGTCCTTTGAACAATATAAGGTGGAAATGAGGGTGAAAAACGTGGTCTAGACTTGGTCAGCAAATGGAGAACAGAAACTCCTGATGACCTTTCTGCTTCTTGTTTTTTGTTTGTTTTTGTTATTGTTTGCTTTTTTGTTAATCCTCACCTGAGGATATTTGTTCCATTGATTTTTAGAGAGAGTAGAAGGGAGGGGGAGAAACGGAGAGAGAGAGAGAGAGAGAGAGAGAGAGAGAGAGAGAGAGAGAGAGAGAGAGAGAAGAGAGAGAGAAACATCCAGGTGAGAGGTGAGAGAGACACATTGATTGGCTGCCTCCTGTACATGCTCGACCAGAGCGGAGATGGAGCCTGCAACCGAGGTATGTGCCCTTGATCAGAATCGAACCCAAGACCCTTTAGTTTATGAGCTGATGCTCCGTCTACTGAGCCAAACTGGCCAGGGTGACCTTTCTGTTTCTTATGCAAAGGATCTTTTGAAATGGATGTTCAAGACCATACAGTCTAATCCCTGTATCTTATAGAACTATTGTCCTAGGTTTGAAGGAGATATTTTTTGACTCAATGATTCCATTCATAGATGCCAGACCCTCTTTTAGTCCCCAACCTCCCAGAGAACTTTAAATAAATATATATATATATATAAATATTAAATATAATATATATATATATATATATATATATATATATATATATATATATACTAATAAAAGGTTAATATGCTAATTAGACCAGATGTCTTCTGGATGTCCTTTCGGACA